>NC_141074.1:36027423-36519923 GCF_041138505.1 Cibotium barometz | reverse complement strand
GTCCTAAAACTACTTTTATGTAAAGTGCAGCGGAATCAACGCACAGCACACAGAGTCATAAAACTACTTTTATGTATTATGTACAAGAAATACTGTTACAACTGAAATTCAAGTACAAATGATGGCTGAGAATGAAGGTGTCAAATCGCAGCCCATGCACTGCTGTAAATCTCCTGGACCAGCCTGTACTGCAGAGTGATGATTTTGACTAAGGTCCTAGGCTTTTATACATACGCACCACTACTGCTGGTTGGTGTGTTTCTAGTGCTGTCAGCCAGTTCAGAGGATGGTCCAGTGGCCGACTGCCAAGTGGCACCTGCGCTGACCCGACTGCTGCCCACAGGTCTGCGCATGTGCTCGGCTGCCTCTGGTCCTTGCGCCTGATGCCCGGTTGTGCTGCCCGTGTCTTACAGGCTAGCCACGTGTGCTCTAGGGTGAGGTGTGCCACATTTAGGGCCTGTTGCCCTGTGAGTGTAATCTCTCCATGTATTGGTGTCTGCGATGGGTATCACGGTTCTCATACAGCCTTTGTGAAATCGATCACTCAAAACTGAGTTGGCAAGACTATGTCATGGATGGCTCTAGATTTAATTTTTCTAATAACTAAAACATACACATTACCTGACCATCAGTGTATTAAAGGATCTCTTGAACAAGCTTTTGCTTGTAAGAAACACTTCACATACAAATAGATTAATCCAAGACCACTCAAGGAGGGAATTGGCTAGCTCACTACCCTGCCATAGCTCCATCCAGGAGCACCCTTGACATAGTTGCATTCAGTACTCATACTCACAACCCACCTTTCAAGTATTAGGCTTGAGACTTGAATGGGCTTGTTCCATCCAGGAGCACCCTTGACATAGTTGCATTCAGTACTCATACTCACAACCCACCTCTCAAGTATTGGGCTTGAGACTTGTTGTCCTTTGGGTTTGTACATGTTCTGTTGGCAAATGCACTTGATATGCTGACACACCTACTTATTGAACAATTCAGTGTTACCATAAATTTTTAATAACCTAGAGCTCACAAGCATTTTATTAACAGGGAAACCATTCTGGAGACTTGTTATGAAGCAGTTTGATGATTTGCTAGTAAAGATCTTGATTGTTGCTGCGGCTGTATCTTTTCTTTTGGCTCTCATCAATGGGGAAACTGGTTTAAGCGCTTTTCTAGAACCAGCCGTGAGTTCTACCTTGTTTTTCTTTTTTTTAAAATTTCATTTTATTATTGTCTGAAGATTTTTTTTAAAAATGTTGAGACAGCATTAAAAAAGTGTTTTATTTCTTCTCTCAAAAAAAAAAAAGAGTGTTTCCTTTTAGGATCAGAAGATTGGCAAAGTGTGTCTGGATTGTAGAGGCAAGTTTAATGAACTCTATGTAAAGGCTAGCTGGCTGCATCTCTTGCCAGGTTATTTTGATGATCTTGGCTGCCAATGCAGCCGTTGGTGTGATAACAGAGACCAATGCAGAGAAAGCTCTCCAGGTATGCTTATCTGGCCTGCATATCTTCAAGACCGCATAGAATGATAATCTCTATCCCCCAACCCCAACCCCAACCCCAACCCCAACCCCAACCCCCCCCCCCCCCCCCCCCCCCCCCCCCGCCTCTCTTCCCCTTTTTGTGTGTGTGTGTGTGCGTGCGTGGGGGGGGGGGGGGGGGCGGGGGGTACGGGGATTTCAAAGGGCTAGAGTAGGTTTGTTTAAGCTGGATAATACTTTCTTTTGCTTATCCCTTTGCATATTGACATGAATCGTTGTCCTAATCTTTCCTTGTAAAGCTTTCGATATGTATGATATTGCTTTGTTGAACAAACTAGCAGTTGTGGGAATAAATCACAGCATTCTTCATGTTTGCTATACAGTTAAATTAGATAATTAAATTGCACACACACACACACACACACACACACACACAAAAACACACTTACACACAGATATGTACATATGTGTGTGTGTGTGTGTGCGCGCGCGCGCATACACACATATTAATGTGTATATATACACATACATGCATACACACACATATATATATGTATATATGTTGCATGTGCGGAAGCCTTGCTGTACTGATCCACAGCCCTAAGCATACTTAAGAACATTGATGCTAATTAACTTATGATTAAGACAGAGAGGAGAGAGAAGAAGAGAGATTAGATGTTAGGTTTTCTTTATTCATATGGTACAAAAAGGTGGCTTATGCTTATACATGGCTGAGGCATGTGGTCAGCCCCATAGGGGTTTACCTTAGCCCTTCTACATGATTGCTATGACTGATTGATGACTTAGGAACTGAATAACTGAATGTCTTTGGCTGATTTTATGAGCTATGCTTATATATGGGGGTAGGACAGCAGTCAGCCAACAGTAAGGCTGTCAGCTTGCGGAATAATCCCAAAAAAATGCTAAAACTAAAATATAATGCTAGGCGGTTGGCAATAAATGCTGGACTGCTCCACAACGCTGGCCTACTGGTAGTGATGGCCATCTGATGCTGGCCGACTGGTTATAATGACTTGTTGAAGTTGGCCGACTGGTGCTAGGAGAAGTCCAAAGGCTGTCGACTATGATACTCCTGATGATGATGATCATGTTGATGACCATGCTAATGATGATGGTTCTTCTAATAATGTTGATGGTAATGCTGATGAAGATGATGGTTCTGCTATTGATGGTGATGAGGATGCTGACGAAGATACTAACTAATCAAGGATTTAGAATGTTCATTGTGCGCTTTTGCCGCACAGGTTGTAGCTGGGGACTTGCCGGACACCGTATGCGAGCCACGAATGGCTGCAAGCATACAACCGGGGAAGGAAGCTCAAACAGAATGCAAAAGGTGTGTCACTCACCGCTCAACCGCCGCCTTGAAGGATTCCCGCGTCGCAGCCGTGAAGAAGGAGCCGCCGTCGCCGCTCTACCGCCTCTCCGCCGCCGTGCCGCTACACAGTGCTCGATCGCTCTCTCACTCTCTCTCTCTCTCTCACACATGCAGGAGAAGGAAACCAAAGAGATAAGGCAAGAGCACTCTTGTATTCACAACACATGAGAATGAGGATTTTAGGGTTACATTTAACTCTTATAGGTGACTTGGCCGTTCACACTTGGGCGCCCATACATGGCCGGCCGATCCTAACCCTTATCCTACTGACATTCAAGGTGCGCCTCTCATCGGCGATCACCCAATCCCTTTATCCTTAACATATGGTGCCGACAAGCCCGGCCCATGACTCAGAATATTTAAATTAATGACGTAAAACATAATACGTCTCAATGTCCGTCATAGGTTAACATGCCCCCCTTCCTGATGTAGATTCCGTCCTCGGAAGCTATGGTATGGTAAGCTCGAGAGGGTTGTTGTGGTAGACCGTCTGCAAAACAGGGAAGTAGAGTGAAGGTATGCTGGAATTCAAAAGATATAAAGTGTATAAATTCAAGCATGTTAGACCACAATGGATGTTGTATGAGAACTTAGTTTAAGGGTCACATGAGTGAGCTAGTGTAGCAAATTAATAGGAGTTTAAAATTTTTGAAAGGAATTCAAGAGTTAGCAAGGTGTCAAAGGTTAATCAAGGTTTATAACTGGCCTAAGTCAAGGAAAATAACCAAGCTTAATAAATAAACAGATGACCACACTGTGTCTACTCTAAGAACAAGTTAATACCACGCGTCTAGGGACACAAGAAACATCAGAGTTACAGGAGTCTTTTGCCTTTATTTTTTTTATATGCACGTGACAACTTTTACACACAATGGCGACCTTCCTAAGGCAAAACTAACATCGATCCTGGTACCATGTTTAACACAAGGCATTATCCAGGAATCTATTAGCTCACTTTAGGCAAGGCTACCCCCTACCAACCAAGGCATCGGTCTGGAGTAGAATACTCCTCGCCTACCAAGTATCAATAAGGCGATAGGCCAACGTTAAAGCACATCATAGATTTGTATTGCCATTTATTGTAGGCTTTTTTTTTTAAATAATCTATTTCTTTTGATCTTTGCTCCTGAACTATAATGTGTCTTGCATCCTTTCGACAAAGGGGTAATAGCTATGTCCTAGAGGTCAACACACACATGGCCAGGTGTCAAACATTAAGATGGTTTGACCCTAGACCTAAGACAATCGTATTCCAAGGTTAACTAAAGACATCATGCTGCCTAGGAATATTTCCAATAAAGTTAAGCTCATTAATGATTTACACTAGCATGCAAGCAACTTCAAAAACTAAGTAGTACATTGACAATTTCCATGTGGTCATACATTATAGTTTATGCAATTGATTGAACAGTAAAAACGAAAGAGAGTGGGTATGGAAGAATTACACCTGTAATTGGAGATCTCCTTGATTTGACGAGACAGCTTGCAATTTGATGTAGATATATTTTAATGAACGTTGCGGCAGTCTCAGGACTTGAAAGCGAACCCACCTCAAACTTTTCAACCTGTACAATCAACTAACAAGCACTATACCTCGAGAGGCACATCAGTGTGAAAATTTCAAGACTTGTTTAAGGAATCTAAACTAGAAAAAACTTGAAAACGCTAACCTACCTACCAGTCACCACACTACTACTGAGGATACGGTAAGAGGATGTTGTAAAGTCCTGGCTCTAGCCCTAAGGCTAAGCCTCTATCCGCATCATCCAAACAAATAAAGTCAACCTCAGTAGTGCCATGAGTTTCATCCGTCCATTCATCATTGTCAGATATTTCCTTTTCATTTTCCCATCCACATAAACTCATCAAAAATGTAACCATGCGAGGATAGTCATCTTGTGGAAAAGGAAAGCATTGGGCTATCGGGGATATGTCCTCTACGGAGTAGGGGTCAGTCATGGTCAATAGGCGAATTAGCCATTCTAATTCCTTAATATTTTCCTCTCTGGCTAGTACATCTATATGATCCCATTCAGTTTCAATTACAGAATAGCACATGTGGAATATCTGAGAAAGGTACAGATGATATCTCTCACCAAAGGTAGGAGTGGATGAAGTGTATGATGATCGGGCATCTGCCATATCTGCAAACACAGATATAGCATCAGTAGGTTTATGACACGACAATCTAGTTCTTGATTGTATACGGATATTTCTCTTGTTTTCGTGCTCTTGCTCTTTTTACTATTTTTTGTTTTTCTTTTCTTTGTTTTTTTAAAAAAAAAATGTATGAAGCTATATATATACATCCCCTTGAATTTGGCAATTACATAGTCAGGGGAGAAGGTTATAAGGAGGAAGCATTAGAATGTCGAGCGTGAGTACATGCTCCCCCTTTCCTTGGGTAGATCATATTATTTGCAATGATGTTGCAGCCTCTTGGAACCAATTTGTCCAGCGGGTCATAGGTTGTGATGTGGGCAGATAGCTTTTTATGACCCTTGTGGCCACATCCAATTGCAGAGATGGTAGTGTACGCTCCCATTGACGAATGGAGGAAATGGTTTCCGATGATACTATTACAAGGGGAGACGTAGACTCATCGGTTTTTTGTTGGGTGTTGGCAAGAGTAGGTGTAGAGCATGTAGAAACTTCTATATCAGCGTGTGCCTGGCATGAGGAGCTAGAAGCTTCATGTGGCTCCCCCCTTCCTGAGCTAGGTGGTAATGATCGATATCGTTTGGGAATCCAAACGAGCTCTGGAAGAAGTGGTGTGGAGCACTCTATTACCTTTCCCTTACCATCGTTGGGGTGGCAACAATTGGTTTGCAAGGTTTTACAGGTGATGTAGAGGGATTCAGCTTATGTTTAGGGACCCAAATCTGGTCATTTCCCTCGTAGTACCCTTGGGCTACTAATAATTTTTTAGGGATCCATCGCGATGTTACATTGCCCTTTCTCGGGTGGGTAGCTGCTTTTCTTTTACGAGGCTTCTTGGTGGCTGAACGAGATTGAGCAGGGGAAGTAGCTGTTAACGAACCTTTAGGGACCCATTTGTATGTACTCTTTGGCATAGTAAGCGAAGCTTTAGGGACCACCTTGCCTGTTTCCACTCTTGGCGTTGAAGCGTTAGAGGGGTGGCCAACAATCGAAGATGGTTTTGCCACTGGACTTTGTGATTTTTCATTATCTAATATTTGAGTGGATGACTTAGGTGCGGGATTTTGAGCGGTCAGACCTAGTGTTGGTTCTTGCGTTGTGACTTGTCTGGTTGCCCAATCGATATTGCACTTGGTGGCCATCATCCATTTGCGCCCTAAGATTACAGTCCCTTCCATGGTACCAGCAGGCATAACCAAAAAGCTTTGAATAATGGTTCCCTTGTCATAGGCAACCGGAGTGTGCAGAATTCCTGAGACAGGGGTTTTCTTCTTGTTGATTCCTTGAACTTGGATAGAACTCTTGGATAAAGGTGGTTTTCCCAGTTGACACCACACGCCATATGATAGCAAATTGTGTTGAGCTCCTGTATCCAATAATGCATTATACAGCACCTCCCCGTAAGGACTCTGTAACTCAATTGGGTATCTTAGAGGTGGGTCAGATTCCAGTGCATCCTCTTCTGCTTCCTCGAAAAATACTTGCGTAATTCCCAAGTTGGCTTCTCGTTGTCTCCTAGCACGCTGTTGACGTTCTTTGGCTTCGACTCTCGCTTGTATCTTTTTAAGCTCAGCTTGTTCTTTAGCTGCCTTCTTTTGATGGATTGCATGTAATTTCTCCTGGCTCAGGGGGTCATAGTATCGTTTGAATTTACTCCCATTAAGGAATCCAATGGTTTCAACTCCGTCGAGAGTCTCCACTCTGATGGTACCTTGTGGAGTAATTTCACATACTCTATATGGTTCCTTACCAGCATATTTGAGCTTCTTCTTTTCGTTTCGCACTCCATACATCAGGACTTTATCCCCAACCTTGATGTCCTTGTCCTTTAGATGGCGGTCAAACCATTTTTTCCTTCTATCCTTCTCCACAAGGGCATTGTATACAGCCAATTGTCTTTCTTCGTTTAGCCGCTCAAGGATATATAGACGCTCTACTAAGGGATTACCATCCCAACCCTCTTGAGTAGCAACACGAAGACTAGGAATGACAAATTCCCACGGCATGACTGCTTCTTGGCCATATACCATTTTGAATGGTGTGCAATTAATAGCCACTTTGTACGCAGTACGATAGGCCCATAAAGCTGTCGTAAGCTTTAGATCCCAATCCGTGCGATGAGCTTCAACTGTCTTTGTCAAAATAGAGATTAAGGTCTTGTTGGTACTCTCGGCTTGGCCATTCGCTTGCGGATAGTAAGGAGTAGATTTATGATGGGATATCATGAAATTTGTTGTGAGCTCCTTAATCACTTCATTTATAAAATGCGTACCATTGTTGCTCACAAGTTCAAAAGGACAACCGAATCGTGTGATTATATTTTCAAAGAGGAACTTGGCTGTTGTCCTCGCATCTGCCTTACGTGTCGCTTTCGCTTCAGCCCATTTGGTCATATAGTCAGTGGCCACAATAATATAGCGAGATTGTGTGTTTCGGGCCGCTAGGCTAATTGGACCTACAAAGTCTAAACCCCACTTTTCAAATGGTTGGTTTACTTTGATTGGATGTAGGGGCATCTGATCTTTCCGTTGGGGTTTCTTGTATCGTTGGCATTCATCGCAACCCTTCACAAAGAGTGATGCATCTTGGAACATAGTGAGCCACCAATACCCTGATTGTAAGATCTTTCGCGCAGTTAAGTCTCCTGAGAAGTGACCACCGGCTACGCCCATATGTGCCTCTTGCAAAATGTATAGATACTCATCCTCTCGGGCACAACGCCTAAGAACGTCATCCTTTCCTCTTTTATAAAGAGTCCCTGCTATCAGGCAATAGGGTTCGCATTCTTTGATCAGCTTTCGAGCTAGATCTTTACGAAGCTCCTTGGGTGGAAAGCCATTAACCAAAAAGTTAACAATCTTCTCACTCCATTCAGGCATTGTCTCCACCATGAACAGGGAAGTGTCAGGTAAGTCATCATCAACTCCCGTAGGAGCCTCACCATTAGGTATGCGAGACAAATGATCAGCCATAACATGTTTTTTGCCAGGTCTCACAACAACAGTGAAATCAAACTCAAGAAGAATCAATAGCCATCGTGTGATTCTTCCTGTGGAGCATGGTTTGTTTACCAGATACAACAATGCTTGATGATCTACATAGAAAACAAACTTGGTGGCAAGGAGGTAATAACGAAATTTCCTTACTGCATATATCATTGCCAACCCTTCTCGCTCCGTAGTGGTGTAGTTCATCTCAGCATCGTTCAACTGGCGACTGGCAAAGCTAATGGGGTAGTCTAGCTTGTGTTCTCCAGGTTGAGTTAACACACACCCAATAGCAAGGTTTGATGTATCAATATGCACATGGAAGAGTAAATCCCAGTTAGGCATTCTCAAGATTGGAGCACTCGCCAAGGCCTTCTTTAATAGCTCATAGGCACGGTCACATTCTTCGGTCCAAATAAACTCGATGAGAAGCTTATACAATGGTCGAGCTATCTCGGCGAAGAAGAGAATAAACCTTCGATAATAACCAACGTGGCCCATAAAGCGTTGGACTCCCTTGTAGTTGGTGGGTGGGGGTAATTCCAGAATGACCTTGATTTTACTCTCGTCAGTGGAAATCCCATTTTTGGACACTATATGCCCTAAGATAACTCCGTGTTTAACCCAGAATTGGCATTTGAAAGGATTCAAGGAGATGCGATATAATCTACACCTTTCAAATATTTTTCGTAAACACATCAAGTGCTCATCCCAAGAGGAATGAACACAAAGATCGTCTAAGAAAGCTTCACAGAAGTCCCTTAGATATTCCTTAAAGGCCGTGTTTATCAATCGTTGGAATGTTGCAGGTGCATTGGTCAAGCCAAAGGCCATGACGCGAAAGGCAAACACTCCAAACTCCGTGATAAATGCTGTTTTAGCTTGGTCCTCGACTGCAGTTGTGACTTGATTATAACCCGAGTACCCATCTAAAAAGCTATATGCCTCCTTGCCTGCCACTCTTTCAAGCACATGTTCAGAATATGGCAAGGGGTAATGATCCCTTCTGGTGGCTGCATTAACCTTTTTGAGATCAACGCACACTCTGAGTTTCCCATTCTTCTTTGGCACGATGACTATCGGAGAAACCCATTCTGAGTGCTCAATTGGGTATATGAATCCACATTTTACCAGCTTTTCAATTTCCTCTTGTACAATCTTTGCGTACTTAGGATTCATTGGGTAGGGACGTTGCTGGACTGGTTTAGCAGTGCTAATCATTGGAATCGTGTGTTGCACCACCGAGGGTGGAACACCCTTCATATCATGATATGTCCAGGCAAATATGTCCTTGAATTCCTTAAGAAGCTTCGTAAGTGCAGCTTCTTCCGCCTTGGTGAGGTCTTGAGCAATAAAAACTGGTTTAGACTCCTCACCCGGATCTGCTAAGTCTATCTCCTTGACTACCGCAGGGCCATCGTAGACACCGCTACTCCCATTGGTAGGCGTTCGTTGGGCTTTTGTGTAGACTACTTTACGTTCCCCTGTGGTGAATGATTTGAAATGCTCGGGTGCGGGGTGTAAGTCTACTGGTTCTTGTTGTGCCAGGCTTTTTTCTTTCAATTCCGCCTCCTTTTGTTGTTGAGCCAACTCTTGGTTTTGCCGCCTTCTTGCAGTACGACTTAGTTTTGGCTTCTCTTCGATTTCTAATTGGGCGACGTCATGAGGTTGCGGAATACACCACATGACACTTTGGAGGTATTGTCTCCAATTATCCGCTATCTTCCGATGAGCGTCAATGGCTCCTACATAACTAAGCCATTCTGCAGTGGATTTCCTTGTTTATTGCAGTGCGTACATTAGCTCGATAGCGTTGGCGCTTATGTTTCGTTTTCTTCTTACCAAGTTTTTGATTTTTGTTTCTATCAGATTCGGACTCACTTGGTGGATCTTCACTTTCGGATGAACTGCAGGAGGTCACTGTCCTAGGCCTTGAGCACCTTGCTTCCACCTTTGGGTGAATATTTGATTCATTTTCCCCATCAGGCTCAGGGTCAGTTTCTTCTTGAGATTCATACTCAGAATTGCATTGGTCAGAGTCTTCGCTACTTTCAGTGTCGGTGGAGTTTGCCACTTTCTCACCATCAGGGGTCAAGTGCATAACACCTATCATGTTTATTGGCACTAACGGTGGCATATCTTGCCCCTTAGGTGTTACCCAGCTTGTGCCTCTATTCCCCCATGTGTCTATGGTTGCCGCTAGGTGTACCCAATCTAATCGACTCAGTCATACCCGGTAGGACATCCATATAAGGAGAATCTTTCCCATCATCAGTCTCTTTTTTGCATGTATAGCAATACCTTAATGGGGCGGAATGGACAGTGGTATCCGATCGATTATCGATGATAACCTTGCTTCCTAAAGGATGTGCACGACCATTCTCAAGATCAACTCGAATGACAGAGTCCTGGAATTGTAAGTAGACATGGTTTTTCGACCAGTCATGCACCATTTGTGCTTCCCTCATGAAAGGACGTCCTAAGATCATTTGATATGACATAGGATGCTTGGAGAAATCCATTACAATGAAGGTATGTTTTACCTTGTACCCCAGGACCTTGATCTTGAGGTCCCTTACCATTCCAATAGGTTTAGCTATGGTTCCGTTTGCCATCTTAACCACTATGTTTGTGACTTCGAGGTGAGGCCTTCCCATAGATTCCCAACAGTTTTTAGTCACAATGCTCACTCCAGCACCACCATCAAGGATTCCCTTTAGAGTTAATCCCTTGGTAGTAATGGGGAGGGTGGCATTAGATTCGTCACCTTCAAAGTACTGTCCCAACTTGTTAACAGGTATTTCAACGACCGAGTTTTCATCTAGGTTGGGTTGTAGATCCCAATGTTCCCCTTCATCTTGAAGCGTGTCAGGTCTATCCATATTTGCAAATTGTGGTAGCCCCGCCTTTAGTTCTCCATTGAGAAATGCCCGAAGAGCTAAGAATAGCTCAGGATCTCCGTATAATTTGGATATGATCGTGGTTCTGATTTCAGAGGACATGAAATCCATTAGCTTAGACACATTCAATGGTACTTTTCGAGACATCGCCCCTTGACTAGGGACTGGTGAAGATGGAATCGCTTCCTCTTCAATGGGGTCAGGCATTCCCTCACTAAACATTCTTTCCAGCAAGAAGGGTGTTTGCCCACTTCCGGATGTCCTATCCTCACTTTCTTCTCGAATGATACTAGGTATAGCTAACGGTTTATGGTTCCTGTGAGGCTGAACTTGCGTAGGAAACAGTGTCTGGAATTTTGATTTTTCTCGGGTTTGGCTCCAGTTCTCTTTGTGTTTCTTCCACCAAACTCCTTAAGTGTTGCACTTGTTCAATCTCCTCAACTGGGTTTGGGTAAGTTCCAAGCTTTTTCTTAAGGGTTTTTGGCCCACGTGGCTTGTCTTGGGGAGTCTCAGTCAGTTTGGGTGGTCGAGAGGGCATTAACTGACTTGGTTGTGGGGCCGAGGAAGTTTCCTTCTGTTTCCCCTTATTTTTGTACTCGCTTGATTCTCCTTCATTGAGCTCCCGAGTGGGTTCCTCCCTTAAGGTAGTGGCTTTGGTCCCCATAATCGGAATCATCTTCAGGATCATTCATATACACGGGGTCGTCTCCTGTCCCTATGTTAGTCTTTGAACTAGGCTTGGAGCTCGTGGCATTAAGCGATCTCTTCCGCCGTGTTTTCTTTTTCTTTGCCTGAGCGATTGATGCAGTATCCCTCTCTTCAAGAATGTAGTTTTGATTTTGAAGCATTGATCGTGTAACTACATTCGCGGGTACAACGGGTGTGGTTCCTCGTGCTTGGTTGGTGACCTCAACCAAATTCAATGGCGTAATCTTGGGTGCATTAGGATTATGTGGACATTGAGCGATCAAATGATCTATGCCACAACGATTACATGTAAGTACCGGCATTCCCGATGTGCTCCCTTGATTTGGTTGCATTTGAGTAGAGATCTTCTGTAGCCTATTAGGGCACTCCGCTACACGATGTGGTCCACCACAATCGTAGCATTGAAGAGGTGGTCTCCTCGCCAAGGTATTAAGGTTTTGCCCTCTAGTGGCGAGAGCAGCCGCTTGATATACAGGCTTGACTTGCCCGAAATGATCTTCCATGTAGTACTGGGGAATCATTTCAAACGTATCAATCTCGTATGGAGCAGTAGGGTCTATCTCCTCTTCATAATCCCCACATGCACTATGTGACTCACAACCCATCTGGTTTATTGGGGTAATCCTTGGATGTGGAGGTTGTGGTCCTAGCACTGGCGGTGGTAACAGCACAGACTGGACTACATTCGGATTTCTTGGAACTATGTGCTGTGACGGTTGCTCGACAGGTTGTTCAGGCATTAGCGCGGGTACTTGAGGTGTGTTTGACCAGGCTAGTGGTGCCTGATTTGCCAACATTCGCTTAAGTACTAGGCAATCTTTAGATTGATGGCCATACTTACCACATGCATTGCAATTCCCATTGAATTTGACTCTGAATGTGAGACATTCACTCGTGCTATGTGGTCCTAAGCACACCGAACACCATTGTTGCTCTCTCCTTGGGTACATATGGCTATTCTGAGGAGCTCGATTACCCCTAAAGTATTCTTGGAGAGCCTTAGTAAGGTCGGTCACAGACATTTCAGATATCTTGGGCTCCTTGGCAATAGGTTTTACCGTCATTGGCTCGTGCCAAGATACTTGCGAACTAACGGATTTTGTTTCTGAAGATACCTTTTTACCTGCAATTATCAAGTTGTCTTCTAACTGGATTGCATTGGCAGTGACTGCTTCCCACGTTGTAAGACCTCTAATGACTAGGCCATTGTAAATGTCCTCGTGGCGCAATCCTCGGATGAATCTATCGAGGAGTTGGTTGTTATTGAAGCGTTCATCGGGAGTGCAGCGAGAATTTAGATGCTTCAATCGACTTATAAAGTCTCTCACTGACTCCCCTTCCTCACGTTCAGCTTTTTGGAGTTGAGATGCTACTCCCCAAAGCACACCCTCACGTATGTATTCTTTCAAGAACAATCTCTTGAGAGTGGGGTAGTGAGTGCGCTCTTCAACCCTTAAGGTTCGATACCAATCTCCGGCCTTCCCACTCAAGGTTAAGCCTAAGGCTTTACACTTATGCAGCTCATTGTGCTCTTCCAAGGAATCACACACGTGCTCAAAGACTTCAATGTGCTTCCTAACATCCTCGTTACCACTGAAGTTTTGAGTGAGCTTAGCCACTTGTACTGCCTTGCTTCTAGGTTCTCTCTCAGGCATGCCCCGCATGTTTTCCGCAATGGATCGTCCGATCGTCTGAGCAAACATTGCGAGATCACCTAGGTGAGCAGGCATAGCTGGTGGAGGCACTTCTGGGATAGCCTGGCTGATAGGAGTTGGCGTTGGTCTGAGTATGTTGGCAAATGACGTAGGATATGATATGTGACTAGGCCTAGCTCCTCTTGGATAAGGGTGGTGATAAGGTGGTCGTGGAGCATACGCCATTGGCATACTAAGAGGCGTAGGAGCTACATGAGCATGAGTAGAGATAGGTACATAGGGTCGATAGGCACTGGCACGCACTGTTGTAGGTACTGTTCCACTAGGTAGCGGCGTCGTACTAACTACAGTGGTAACAGGTGCGCTTTCTGTCATGCTCATCATTGGTTTAGGCAGCATTGTGGATTCCCTAATGGAAAGTTGAGCCAAGGTTGGAAAGCTAAAGTTACTGCTCGTGGGCTCAACCTGCATTGAGACTCCAGGCGAAACAACATACGAAGGGTCTATGGGACTCACCGAGGGAGTCTCCAATTGTGATAGGGTTGGTTGTTTGGCCTTGCCCGTATCCAAAAACCTCATAGGGCCAGTGGAAACTAGGTCCACTCCCCTATTTTGCCTCTCAATTTGGATAATTCTATGAATAACCTCACATATCATTTGCTGTTGCTCTTCTAGATTAGTGGCGCTAGATGTAGATTGTAGGACTTCTAACCAACCTACATGGTATGTGTAACCCGTGTGTAGGTCCGTTAGAGTCTCTGTGTGTAGATCATATTCCCAATTTTCATTGAGAAATATCCCATCTAGACTTGGTGTGCCAAACGGTTCTCTTGAAGTGGACGCAATGTCACTTCTTATGGTTTGGCTTCTAGGGACCTCTACTTTAGGAAGAGCATCGGAATGTGGTAGCTCAGTAGGGCCCTCATTAAACGAAGTGGGTAGAATATCCACATGGACACTCTTTGGGAGGGTAGGGTCTACATAAGATGTGAATGGCGAATCTACTACCCCTCCTTCCTCATTTACTTCGCTTGTCGCATGTTCAGAGCGTGTAGCTCTACTAAAGGTCTCTATTAGACGACTAAACATGCTAGATCCGGGTTGTGGGGCCCACACTGGCATGTTTTGGCTTGTTTCCTCAGGGTTCTTGGTAGGGTGCCCTTCCATGGCTTCTGAGTCAGAGGATGAGTCACTATCCACTATTCGTGGATCTTGGGTTGCACTCCCTTGGGTTCCAGCCGAAGGCCAAGATGCCAACGTGGAGGGATGGTGTGAGCCTGCGTAGACTGAAACGCTTTCTAGTGGTTCAGGCTCTAGCACCCGACCAGAACGTAGATGCATGTGACGTGGGTACCCTATGTGCGTTGGTGACTACCTTTGAAACTCACACAAGTGGTTTCTTAGGTGTTTCGCACCCCGTTTTTACTTGTTTTTAGATTGTTTTTAACTCGTTTTTGACCCCCTTACTTACGGTCAAACTTGGACTAGGGCGTGTGATAGCTCGAAACGAGCGTATCGTTCAAAGGGTCCTAGTGTGCTTTACAGCACCGTGTTCGCCTATCCAGAGCTCCCGTGGTCCTCAAAACAGTCCGTTTCCCTATGGGGGAAGGGGCAAAAGCCTATTTGCTTGTGGAGGAAAGGGTGAGGGCTTTATCCCACATGCTCACTTTACTCCTTGGGGAGTGGGCTACATATAGGGTACAACTTCCCATAAGCTCTCACTTGAAAGAAAGCTATGGAGGCTCTCTCTCCTATATATATATATATCAAAAGACCGAGACCGAGGCCGAGGCCGGGGCCGGGGTCGTGGGTCGTGGGTCGTGGGTCAATTGGGGTTCTTTCTTTTCAAAAATTTTTTCTCCAGTTAAAAAACCTTTCCTCTCCACACGTTTGGTTCTTTCTTTAAAAATAAAATAAATTTTTTTTATTTTTTATAATTTTTTTAATTTTTTATTTTCTGTTTTTTTTTGGGAGATAAGTTTTCTAGGGTTTCTTTGGGTTCAGCCTTGGCCGCGGCGCAGTTCGCACACAGCACAGGTCTGGGGATTCAGAAATCCCCCCTCACACGCAGAAAACCAGATAGCAGATCACACGCCCACACGCGGAGCGGAAAAATAACAAAAATCAAATTGCAGAAACAGATTGCAAAACACAGAAACACCTCAATAACAAACACACAGTCGCTCTCCTACAGTGCAGATTAAACTTCACGCAGCAGCCGAGCTGCAAACTGGAGCTTGGTGCAGGGCAACTCCCCGGCAGCGGCGCCAAAAATGTGCGCTTTTGCCGCACAGGTCGTAGCTGGGGACTTGCCGGACACCGTATGCGAGCCACGAATGGCTGCAAGCATACAACCGGGGAAGGAAGCTCAAACAGAATGCAAAAGGTGTGTCACTCACCGCTCAACCGCCGCCTTGAAGGATTCCCGCGTCGCAGCCGTGAAGGAGGAGCCGCCGTCGCCGCTCTACCGCCTCTCCGCCGCCGTGCCGCTACACAGTGCTCGATCGCTCTCTCACTCTCTCTCTCTCTCACACACGCAGGAGAAGGAAACCAAAGAGATAAGGCAAGAGCACTCTTGTATTCACAACACATGAGAATGAGGATTTTAGGGTTACATTTGACTCTTATAGGTGACTTGGCCGTTCACACTTGGGCGCCCATACATGGCCGGCCGATCCTAACCCTTATCCTACTGACATTCAAGGTGCGCCTCTCATCGGCGATCACCCAATCCCTTTATCCTTAACATATGGTGCCGACAAGCCCGGCCCATGACTCAGAATATTTAAATTAATGACGTAAAACATAATACGTCTCAATGTCCGTCATAGGTTAACATTCATGCTGAAGATTAACCATGACATGGGCGTGCACGTGACATTCCCTTCTGCTAAACTTGATGACGGGGTGGACACTCTGTTATCCTTCCTCCCTGGACTTGACTTTGAACTGCTATTGCTTTCTGACTTTGACTTCTACTGACTTTGACTGATGTTTTTAGTTTGAACACCTTCACTCCTGATCTCCACCTCCAAGTCTTTGATGAAGAACTGAGCATTTGTTCACTGTTGTCCCCATGCTTGGTTTCCCTTAACCTTGACACAGCGTCGGGTCACCTCTCGGAACTGATCATTCCTGTTGCTAGACCTTTGGAACTGATCTGAGAGCTTACTGAGGTACTGGGTCTGCGTACCGACCCTCAAGGACTGCTTCCTATAGCTTTGCTTGTTGCAGACTCTCCATCTGCTACCCTACTACATCCTTCCTGCTGGAACTATGCACCTTCCCTGAGACATAGCTTAGTGGGCTGACCATACCAATGTTGCATGCGCGGAAGCCTTGCTATACTGATCCATAGCCCTAAGCATACTTAAGAACATTGATGCTAATTAACTTATGATTAAGACAGAGAGGAGAGAGAAGGTTTTCTATATCATATTGTACAAAGAGGTGGCTTATGCTTGTACATGGCCGAGGCATGTGGTCAGCCCCATAGGGGTTGACCTTAGGCCTTCTACATGATTGCTATGATTGATTGATGACTTAGGAACTAAATAACTGAATGTCTTTGGCTGATTTTATGAGCTATGCTTATATATGGGGGTAGGTCAGCAGTCGGCCAACAGTAAAGCTGTCAGCCTGCTGAATAATCCCAAAAAAATGCTAAAACTAAAATATAATGCTAGGCGGTTGGCAATAAATGCTGGACTGCTCCACAATGCTGGCCGACTGGTACTGATGGCCATCTGATGCTGGCTGACTGGTTATTATGACTTGCTGAAGCTGGCCGACTGATTCTAGGAGAAGTCCAAAGGCTGCCAACTGTGATCTGATGCTCTTGATGATGATGATCATGTTGATGACCATGCTGATGATGATGGTTCTTCTAATAATGCTGATGAAGATGATGGTTCGTGATGAGGATGCTGACTAAGATACTGACTAATCAAGGATTTAGAATGTTCATGCTGAAGATTAACCATGGCACGGGCGTGCACATGACAATATATGTATGTGTGGCTGTATATATATGCGTGTGTGTGTGTGAGGTTTCACAAAAAAAAAAGTGTGTGTGTGTTTCGACAATTCTCTGGATGCTTATGCTTTCTTTCATACCAATCTTCGCCAGTCTCTACACGACTGTTGACAGCTAGAGGCTATTGATATCCCATACTTTGAAGTCTTTTTCTACTGTTTTTAGCTTTCTTCCTTGGATGACTTCTCTCTGAAGTACATACACACATATTTATGTGTATATAGACACATACATGCATACACAGACACACATATATGTGTGTGTGTATGTATATGTATGTATGTATGTACGTATGTTTGTATATGTATGTATGTATACATATATATAGTTATATTTATAATTGTGAGTGTAAATATGTAATATGTATAAGTATATATGCATGTATGTATATGTATTTATGTATATATCTATTCATATATATATGTATATACGAAGGACTTCGTGTGAATATATGCTCTTATGTGTGTGTGTGTGTGTGTGAGCATATCTTGATACAGAGTTCTACACCCGCTATTGGGCACTGATGGCGTTAGTGGGTATGTGGTAGTATCTAGTCCATACTATGCATAATGGAGTTGATAGTTATATAGTCTTGTGGGTTGACTACCATGAGTATATAACATGCACGTTCCTAAAAGGTGAATTTGGGCATGTTCTTGGATTCATCTAGGTATATAATTTAGCCGTATTAGTGGACATGCAGATTTCACATTGTGAAGTTTTCGTCCGAGTTGTGGCTAGTTGATATTGTGCCGATTCTTTCTATCTTTAGCGGTGCATTTGCCCTATCAACTACTTGTTTGCTATACTAATTCTTTCTATTTGTTACTTCGCTTAGTGCTAGGCTTCATTATGGTGGCTGAGTCTACCCTGTATCTCCGGAGGTTTGACAGAAACTCAATACGAAGGACTGTGTGAATATATGCTCTTATGTGTGTGTGTGTGTGTGTGTATGTGGAGTGCGTGTGTGAGAGCATATCTTGATATAGAGTTCTACACCCACTATTGGGCACTGATTCTGTTACGTGGAAATACATGCTTTGTTTGCTTTCCAAATTGGCATGCTTCACATATTCTCTGCATACCTTCAATGTTATATAACATGCACGTTCCTAAAAGGTGAATTTGGACACGTTCCTGGATTCATATATATATATATATATATATATATATATATGTACATAAATATATGTATGTATGTATATATCTATGCATATACATATATGTATATACACACACATACATATATATATATATGTATATATATATATATATATATATACATATATATATATATACATATATATATATATGTATGTGTGTGTATATACATATATGTATATACACACATACATATATATGTATATATATATGTATATGTATATGTATATATATATGTATATGTATATATATATACATATATATGTATGTGTGTGTATATACATATATGTATATGCATAGATATATACATACATACATATATTTATGTACATATATATATATATATATATCTATATGTATGTACATATATATATATATATATATGTATGTACATATATATATATATATATATATATATATATATATATATATATATATATATATGTATGTGTGTGTATATACATATATGTATATGCATAGATATATACATACATACATATATTTATGTACATATATATATATATATGTATGTGTGTGTATATACATATATGTATATGCATAGATATATACATACATACATATATTTATGTATATATATATATATATATATATATATATATATATATATGTATGTATATATATGTATGTATACATGTATATATACATATATATATATGTATACATGTATATATATACATATACATATATATATGTATATGTATATATATATGTATATTTGTACGTAAATAAATAAACAAACATATGTAGAGACATACATGTGTACGTGTGTGTGTGTGAGAAAGAAAGATAAAAGTGATACAATAATGTCCATGGTGTCATGTGCATCACAGATGCCATGGACATTTCCAGGGCTAGATCCAGAAGAGGCAAGCAGACAAAGACTATGAACCAGTAGAAGTTGGACATGGAGCAAGATTTGGAGCAGAGCATGGATCAGAAGTGTGTCGGCTGCATGGAGGATGACATCAGCATGACCAAAGAGCTGTCGGCTGCAGGCCAGAGGGTGCTGACAGCAGGCGCATCCAAGAGAACCAGTCGGCAGGATTTTTATTGCATTTATGAAACAGTAACTGGCCGACCAGCAGTCGGCCAGTTTCCCACATGCTCCAAAGGCCTATAAAAGGGCACCATAGCTCTATGTTTTACTCATTCACTCCCACTAGGGGTGTGGGTCATTTAGAGGTCCCATAGGGGACAGATTTAGGAGTTAACAACCTTTTTATGAAGGCAGCCCATGGCTGTACAGATTTGTACCTTTTTTGTACATAGTATATACTGAAATTCCAGCACTTCTCACTCTCTCTCTCTACTCTCTCTCTACCTGCGTTTTTGCATCATGGTGCGTTTTTGCATCAGGAGGTCTTCAAGAGTGTTTAGGGCTGAAAGAAGACTACCCAGAGCTTCCGCGCGTTACATTGGTATCAGAGCATCAGGCTCAGCAAAGCTAAACGCTGAATCAGTCCCAGATGATGGTGTACAGGTCCAAGGTACAGGAAAGTACACGGATTCGAAGCCCAAGGCGGGAACACAGATCGGGAAGAACTCCCAGGAGGTTTGTTGGTGGTGTTCCACAGTGCCAGATGGGGATGTCAGTTCCGTGAGCCAGATGGGTTCTAAGGGAACGGTCCCAAGGGAGGTTGATCCTCCAAGGGTGATGTGAGAGTGCCAGACTCAGTTCCAGGAACGAAGACCAAGACGGTGTTCAGAGTCAGGGCAGGAATGGATTGTGGACTAGAGGAAGACCAGATGCATAGATCTTCATCAGAGACAGAGTGGTTTGGAGAACAGACCGGATTTTCAGAGAAAAAGGTTTGCCAGGGATGGATGATGACAGAGGGACTTCGGGAAAAGGATTGGGATGATGACAGTCATCCAAGAGCAGGTTGGATTCCCGTCATCAAGTTTAGCAGAGGGGGATGTCATGTGCATCACAGATGCCATGGACATTTCCAGGGCTAGATCCAGAAGAGGCAAGCAGACAAAGACTATGAACCAGTAGAAGTTGGACATGGAGCAAGATTTGGAGCAGAGCATGGATCAGAAGTGTGTCGGCTGCATGGAGGATGACATCAGCATGACCAAAGAGCTGTCGGCTGCAGGCCAGAGGGTGCTGACAGCAGGCGCATCCAAGAGAACCAGTCGGCAGGATTTTTATTGCATTTATGAAACAGTAACTGGCCGACCAGCAGTCGGCCAGTTTCCCACATGCTCCAAAGGCCTATAAAAGGGCACCATAGCTCTATGTTTTACTCATTCACTCCCACTAGGGGTGTGGGTCATTTAGAGGTCCCATAGGGGACAGATTTAGGAGTTAACAACCTTTTTATGAAGGCAGCCCATGGCTGTACAGATTTGTACCTTTTTTGTACATAGTATATACTGAAATTCCAGCACTTCTCACTCTCTCTCTCTACTCTCTCTCTACCTGCGTTTTTGCATCATGGTGCGTTTTTGCATCAGGAGGTCTTCAAGAGTGTTTAGGGCTGAAAGAAGACTACCCAGAGCTTCCGCGCGTTACACATGGCATATCTCATCATGGAATGGAAAATAAAACAGAAAGAAAACATAAACATAGCTATCTCACTGGGGTGATACAAAAAGAAAGAAAGATATATTAATGTCTTCAAAAGACCAAGGGTCTATGAGACCAAAGAGTAATACAATAACTCCATGGAAATGCTGATCCATGGAGAGGGGGGGGGGTGGGAGGAGAAGAGAGAAAGAAAAAGAGTTATATTAATGTCTTCAAAAGACCCAAAGGGTCTATGAGACCAAAATGATGTATATACAGTGTCCATGAAATCTCGTCATGGATGAAATAAGATAAAGCAACAGGAAACTAAAACTCAAAACTGAAAGCTAAGATCTCAGACTTTGAGATTATACAGGATGAAAAATCTAGATCCTACTATGCCAAGGTATAGGGTACAATAAGTGATGAGATATGGGAGAGCTGAATTCCGGGCAATCAACCCTGAATGCCGGGCAAGGGCCCATCCAAGATGTCCATCATGGGTGATACAAGAAGGCTAGAGATGTCGATAGTCTACTGTTAGGATGAGGCTGCTCAATGGCGTCTGAGTATCTCTTGAATGTGGGGCTGATGAGCTGGTGGGGGTGGCCGGGGTCCGACAGGATGAGGGTGTCTAGCTCTGTGGAGTGTGTGTGCCGATCTGATGTCCTCCCATGGGCTTGTTGCGAGGGGGGCTTTGTGGTATAGGCTCCTGTATCCACTATGATGGGCTCTGGTGCCTCTCTATCCACCCCTCTAGGCTGGAAAAAATTGGTGATGGTAAGCTGAGAGGACTGTTGGGGGCGAGAATCTCGAGTAGTGACTCTCTGTGTAGGCTGGCAGTAGGAAGAGTCCAAGGTACCCATGAGAGAGAGAGAGAGAGAGAGAGAGAGAGAGAGAGAGGGAGAGAGAGAGAGCTTTTATCTTGGATGCTTATTTGGCTAGGAGGCTTTCTTATTAGTGTACAGGTTTGCATGGTCATGATCCTTTAGAGGATCTTTTGTGGGGATTTTTTTTGGGGCCATAGGTTTTGTATGAGCCATGTGGCTGATGTACATTTTTACATATAATATAAAACACCATTTCACAAAAAAAAAAAAAAAAGAGAGGGAGAGAGAGAGAGAGAGAGAAATGCCGGGGTTTGAATTTATAAACCTTGCTTGTTTCTGTGGTACAGCAGCCACTCGGGCAGGCCCCACTGACTAGACAGTTGAATTCTTATAAGGATGGTCTTGACTGTTGCAGGAACTGAAGGCATACCAGGCTGAAGTGGCGACAGTTTTAAGGAATGGTATGAAACAAGTGGATGAGTTCTTAAAAGTTCTACAGTGTTTCGAACCCTGGCACTGTTGCCTTTATTATAAGTACAGCTATAGTCAAAGCGTTGGCAAGGTCTAAACCCTGCTCTCACGTTTTAGTAACGGCTGCCAACCCCATCAAGATTTTTACATCCAGCTTGCCAGCCCACCCTGGTTGCAGGTGTGGGAAGCCACTGTTTGACGTTCGTTCGAATGCCATATCACATTATGGTTGGCTTTAGGAAAACGTAATGTCTTGCCTAGTTGTCAGTGAAGAGATGGTTGGTGTGCTGTCGTTAAGTGCAACTGTGTCATTGCCGTGTTCATCCTTTAACCAGATCATCCTCACACTTGAACCTTGAGTGCTCATCAACTTGATCCTGCTCACACACCTGTGCCTAGCTCTGAGTACAACTTACCCTATGACGTGGCCTGCTGACATGGTGTTGGGATCCGTTTTTATTTTCCTTTTTTGGAGTTTAATAAAATTTGGGGTTTGCTGTTTTCATGCTATTGGGACGTTTTTGATAACTATGACTACATTAGGAAACTTTTGATAGCTAGGAAACTTTTGTTTTGGGTGACTGGTCTAGGAATTTTGTACAAAAGACAAAGGCTTCGTGTAGGAAGGTAAAAAATGCTGAATTATTTACTCAAGATTTACAGTGAACTAAGTGCTTTCACAATGATTTGCAGGTTTTTTGTCTATTGTGCCAGCTTCAAATCTTGTCCCCGGAGATATCGTTGACGTTTCAGGTTGCAAGAAAAACAATCACTTTTTTTTTTTGGTAGAGACTACATGTATTTTTTGTAAGATCTTTTTTTGGGGAGTCATTAAAAGTCTTATTCTGATGTCCGTATTGCATGTTTCACTGTAGTTGGTTGCCAAGTTCCTGCTGATATGCGAGTGATTGAGCTGTTAAGTAGTCAGCTAAGAGTTGATCAAGCCATATTGACAGGTTATTTGCTCCAATCAAAGTTAACACACTCACACACACACGCACACCCCCGCTCCCTTCTTTCTTCTTCTTCCTCCACTCCCTCTTTTTTCCCTACCTCTTTCCTCCTCCATTCCTTTTTACCTTTCTCCCAAAATAAATAAAGAGACAATTTCAAGCACCCAAATGTCTTGTTCTGAGGCAATGAACCTGGAAAAACTTTTTTTTTTTGGTTTTTTGTTTTGGAGTAGAATACTACAAAAGAGAAGATAAAAACCACGGTGGCCTTAGAAGATGGAAGGTAGTTGATCAAAACTCCTTCAATTGCAGCTGTCATCAAAAGCAGCTGCATACTAGCTTGAGAATATCACTGCTCGCTGGAAGACAAGCAGCAATGCAGGGAGCTCTTCCCTGCAAGGTGGTTGAACTTCTCTGCAGATTAGACCTTATCGGGGCCCTCTAGAGGCCCTCTAGAGCAGCAGCACTCTTATGAATAGCCTTGGTTTAAAGGTTATATGGTTAAGTTTGGTGAATTATAGTGGGTAAGAAAAGGTGATGAGGTGTAAAGATTCCATAGGTCATGTGTGATGTCATTGATTCACATGGAAAGTGTGAGTGATATGTTGTGTATGAATTATACTAGTCACATGGAGAGAGTGTGCAAATAATGATCTTTTGAGCTATGAAAGGCTTGGGCTGTCATTTGGTGAGAGAAATTGATGGAATAGATTGCTGTGATATGTGCTGACTTAATTATCTTGATAAGCCCCTTTTTAATGAAGGTTTCCTTATAATGATTATCCAGTTTTGAAGTTGATTATTTTCTTTGATTCTCCATAGCTACCATGATTTGAACCAAAAGGAGTATCAAAGCACTACGCAGCCAGGAACTGTGTGGATTCTCATGCATCTTTGTTAACCCATTGCCTTGACAAACCAAGCTCAGGTCTGCCATCCACCATGTGACATTCACATGCTTGTTCCATATCATATTCCTTCTTTTTCATCTTGTGTAATGATAGTTCTAGGGGGAGGCTATAGGTATCCTCCATTTTTAAGAACATATACATTTGTGCCACTTTGATCTCTTGGACTCAGGCCATTCTAGCCTGCTGCATGCATCTGTAGTACACATCCACACTAGATTTTATATGCCATTGGTCTTTGGCATTATCCTTGTGATCAATGTGGTGAATGCGATTAGGCCCCAAATGTGACCCAATAAGTGACAATGCTTGCTCATCTTTCTCTACCCACTCATTAGTTTTGTTATAAGGTACATCTTCCTTATCCGTATTCCATAGCTTTTTGTGCATTAACAGATACTTCATTTGTGTTGTTGCAGGCCAAACTTGGAAAGCCAAGCAACTGCCCCCCAAGTCACATACATGGCACGGCCACTCAATTTGCCCATACGTTGGGCTATAGAACCCCAAATGTGATGTGCAGTGCTGCATCCCCGTAAACAATATTGTACAGTCTCAGAATCTACCGCACATCTCGGGCAGGTAGGTGCTACACCGAAAACCGATCTCCATTGATTGGTGGGAAGACCATGTAAAAATAACCAAAAGAAATGAGAGATCTGGCTCCTTCTGTATGAATGCCAAAGCCTATGCCAATATCTGCAATGTATCACTGGAGAGATATCATAGCTCTCTCAATGAGGCCTCAGAGTAGAGATCCTATGCATTTGTTGAGTGAGGAGAAGCCTAGCATTCCAGATCGTGAAACTGAAAAGGGCAAGGCTTTTCAATGGATCAAAGGCATCAATCCACTCCCACTCTCCTAGATCCCACTGAAGATATCTGATAGGACTGCCACCATATAGCCACAAACACCAAGAGCCCTGAGTCACTATCTGAGGAGAAGGATCAATAAACCAATGCTTCCCCGAATGACCAACAATCCTCACTTTGACTAAGCCTAGTATTTGGGATGATCCCCTCCATGCTACATCTCCTCAATCTCCCTCCATGCATGATAGAATAGATGATGCAATCTGTAGCCTCCTGGTCTGGGAGAGCAATGACCTGCAGAGGTATGCCTATCCTCAAAAAGACTCCCAACCAACTCGGATGATAGTCTCCATGAAAGGTCTCGGAGAGCCACTAATGCGGAATAGCTGCATTAATCTGATCAATACGTATGTGAGAGCCCCTAAGATGCTGAATGGATGCAGCTCTCCGGTCCACTGGAAGGCTCTTAAGGGTCTTCCAAGCAAGAACTGTGCATGCACATCTCTCCCATCCTAACCACTACATGTAACGAGATGCACCAAGTGGCCGATTGGCCTCATCCCTGATGAACTCGTTCCACATAATAGGTTGTCGGTCAACCTCATCCAAAGTCCTAGGAAGCCTTTGTCGCAAAAATGGTCTCATGCTTCTCCATGCTCTGACAATGGCTGCAATAAGAGGGGAAAATGGTGTCCTGATATCAGCCTTTGTGAACAAAAAGCGTGTGTTGGGCAGCCAATCTCTCCCAACATGAGGTGTACATCCGGAAATCTGAGACAAGAAAAAATTCTTCCAAGGTTGATTGCCTGGTAGAAAACCTCTGACCACAAGTTTGCATAGCAACGCCTTGCATTGAACATCTGGATCAATAATATTCAGCCCTCCCTCTCATGTGGGTTGAATAACTGTGAGCCAAGCTACCCTGGCACGAGTGTTTGTGGTGCCATCCAAACCCAAAATTGCGGATCAATCTCCACAATTGACCAATGCACGCACGAGAGAAGCACCAACAAGAGGCAATAAACCAAGTACCTAATTAGCCACCAAAGCTCTGGAGGCTAAATCTAATCTCCTGGAGCTCCAATGAAGAAGCTTCTTCTGAATGCTCATAAGTATTGGAGCAAAATGCTGTGCTGGAGAAATATCAACCCCAACCTGGCATCCCAAATATCTAGTAGTGCATCCTCTATTGATCCATGTGAACCCAAGCTCTGTACCCCAAGCAACTCTCAGTGAGTCACTAATCCAAAAGCCAATAGATTTGTGCCAATTAGTGAGTGCCCCTGCTACCAAACAAAACTCTTCCAGTGCTACCCGGAAGGAACATAAGCATATGTGTGAGGCCTCCAAGAACATGATTGTGTCCTCAGGTAACTTAGAGTCAACAAGCTCCTCTTGACTACGAAGAGGCAACCTCAATCCAGAAATACTAGATGTGGAGCGGGGGAAGATGCTCATGGCCTCTGCAACTATGATACATAATAATGGGGCTAAAGGGCAACCCTGCCGTATTGAGTGAGAGATTTGAAACTGCTCTTCTTTATCACCGCAAGCGAGCACAGTACTGTGGGCATCACGATACATGCATGAAACTCCCTTGATCCATCTCTGAGAGAAACCCATATGGCTAAGAGTACCCTCAAGGAAGTCCCAATCCACTCTATCATAGGCCTTCTCAAAATCCAAGAGTAGAATGGCTAAGGGCTGATTACTCACTTTAGCCCATTCCATGGCCTCCCAAAACGAGAAAATGTTGTCAAAGATGCTCCTTCCGTGTGGCTGCAAGCTAATGCTCATTACTGCCTTAGCAAGAATCTTATATGCAATCCCAAGTAAGGTGATAGGTCTCCACTAGCCAATCAATGTCTTATCCCCACTCTTAGGGATAAGATAGATAAGTCCTTGAGTGAGAGAAGAAGGCATAGAGCTCGTGTCCCACATCTCCTGGAGAGCCGATATGATCTTAGCCCCGATCTCATCCCAAAAAGTACGAAAAAAAAACAGGGGAGAGGCCATCCTCCCTGGATACTTACCATGAGGTAAGGCATGAAGAGCATGAGTGAACTCCGGCATAGAAAAAGGGGCATCCAGAACGGCACACATCTCCTCAGTAATCAAATATGGCAATGCATTCCAAACCTTCCTCTCTGACCTATGTCTCAAATGAGAGTGAGGCTCAGTACTAAGAAGCTGGCAATAAAAATCAGTGGCAATCTGTCTAATCATAAGAGGATCTGAATGAAGAGTGCCATGTGAATCTTGCAACCTCTTGATACTATCTTTGGCATGAGATGGACCGTGAGTAGCAAAGAAATGTTTATTGCATCTTCCACCCATCTGGGCCCAAAAGGATTCCTCGGCAGGTAACGATACTCCGCATGCTACTCAAGAGAGTGATGAAGCTCTGCCCTAATAGTACATAAAGAATCTGCAACCCATTGAGCATGAGGATGTTTCTCGTGCTCTTTTTGTAGGGTAGCCAGTCTACGTCTAATAGCCCTTTCTAAATCCAAGGCCTCTTGCCTCTTAGAAAGGGCACATGTGTGATAAAAGTCACTAATATCACAGAAAGCAGAGGCCAGGCTTTGCGGTGCCCGTGAGAAATCATGAGATCTCCAAATATCAAGCATGCGACGTGATAGCTCTGCATTTGAGAACAAATGATCAAGGATGCGTACATGGGGTGTTGATCCATGGTGACTCGGATCTCTAATGCGTAAAACCACTGGGCAATGATCCGATTTAGAGGTGCCTGAAGCAATAAAAGTATGCCCCCCTCTGTCAAGCACCCAATCATCCACATAAAATCGGTCTAGCCGTGCATAAATAGATCCTGCATCCCTTCTCCTGTTAGACCATGAATAAAGACGAGTGGATGGTCCCCTCGAAATGTCGTCCTCATGCTAACAATCCTTGCCGTGAATGGAGAGTATAAACCTCTCCCAAGACTCTCCCTCGAGAGGATGCACCAAGCTCTCATCATTCATGTCCACCTCTTTTATCCATTGGCATCTCAACCATGTTAAAATCCCCACCAATAATCCAATGATCAGCATGAGGCATCAACATAGTGTGAGATTTCCAAAAGACAGTCCTCACACCTCTATGGTTAGGAGCATAGAGGTTGAGAATACCAATGCGTGTAGTACCCTGCATAAGAAGGATCCACTGTGCTCTCACATGCAAAATGACACCATGTCCAATGATGCAAGGCAAGACCAAAGCTAAAACATAGATATAGACACCACCTTTGGTACCAATAGCTGGTGACCAAAAGGTGTGTCTTGAGAGAAGCTTGCCTGATCTCCCACACTGGCTAGCATCCAGTTTATGCTCTTGCAAGAGCAATACATCCATATGTCCACTTGTAATTGCACAATGAAGCTAAGTTTTGACAATTTGTTTCCGCCGATGCAGAAAAAAGCCCCCAAGACCTTGAATGTTCCATGAGACAATCTTCATAAGAACTCAGAGTAAGAACGACCAGATCTCGTGGTCGACGAAGGACCCCCTTTAGAGACAGAGATATGTCTCGCATAGGTAAGGGAGGGGAAATTTGACGATGAAAACCGTACCTCTTGTTCCCACTCCGGGGAAAAGCTAGGGCTGGTCCTCAAAACTAGAGAGGTACCATGACAGTGCGACTGCACAACATCATCCTCAAGGGTGCAATCATCTTGTAAATGTAATGCAACATCCTGTTCCAAATCCTGTGCCTGCAGAGCCTCATCCTCGAAAGAAGGATCAACATCCTGTGAGGCAAGAGCTGCATAAGGGTTGGGTTGCTCCACTAGGGGTGCGGATAGAGGGGCAGGTATGGGGGTCCGAGGGCGCCTGTTGCCTGCCAACTCTAACCACAACCCAACGCTGTGTGGTCTGTTGGGGCATAGGGGCAGTTGGAGTTTGGGCAACTACATAAGGCATCTGATGGGTAGGACCACACCGCCTCCTAGCATGGCCTCTTGATCCGGGACAATGTCTAGCAATGTGGCCTTGTCTTGACGGCAAATCTGACACTGGTCAGGTCTGTCTGCAATCTCCATCCTCTGACAGAAATGAGAGCCGTCAAGTCTCTAAAGCATGATATGGTCGTCAGTAATCAATGGTTTGCACAAAGACTCGGGGTACACCATCAGAAGTGGTGGTGACAGCGGCGGAAGCTGAGGTGGGAGAGCCCAGAAGGACCGGTACCTCTAAAACTTGGCCAAAGGATGCCTCTATGGAAGCTAAGAGCTTCCAATAAGACCGAGGAAGAGTAGAGAACCGTAGTGAGACCGGGGTAAAGCATTGATCCTCCACCACACACTGGATTAAAGCCCACTTGGTACTGAAAGAAGAAAATCTTCCTAGGGCCAAGAGGGAAGTGTCACAAAATTCCTTACAGCTTCTATTTTTCTATTGTTCATGTGTGGCATGTGGAGCCTGACATGACATACATGTATGGTTGGTGTAGCCTGACATGGTGTGTCTGTGTGGCATATGGACAATACATGTATGGCTGTTGTAGCCTGACATGATAGCACATGTGTGGCTTGTGGGGCCTGACATGGTGTACATGTGTGGCCCATGGAGCCTGACATGATGAAATTCTCTGGGACTAGCTATCTTGGAGATCTTTTGTATTTATGTTTTGGGAAGGTTTCGGAAGGATCATGAGCCCTGGACATTTTATCGGATACAATTGAGCAGATGGGTGTTTCTTCCAATCTAGTTGCACTCATGTGTGTGCATGACTTTGATTTTATCTTTGGATGACTTGTCTTGTTTGCCTAGACAATGCCTGAGATTTCTGCCTGTGTTGTCCATGGGGCCGGGGACGCCTGGGCACCCTATGAACGTGTATGTGCACACCTGTTTGGGACTAATAGGTGGTCTACATGTGTTTTGCAGGTGGTAAGTATCCCCAAAAACTCAATTTACAGCTTTATGAGTTCACATGCTAATAATTATTGGTGCAGGCTCACACTCACTTATAAGTGACCGGACAACTTATAAGTGAGTACACATTGAGCAGGACTTATTTAATACACGTGGCGGCCAAAAATTGGGCACTGGACAATATTTGGGCCTTCTTCAAGTAGGCGCCTCCTTCTGGACCTAAAAAGCACACGAGTGAGCTATTTCCGGCGGGGAGCCTCTATTATTGAGAAAAACTCCAGATTGGAGGGGGACTCATGCTTTTCAGTGGTGCATGAGGGCTGGTTGGCTGGTTTGCAGCTTGTTGGCAAGCTTCTACAGCCATCCGTCGCGACTGAAGTTCAACGGATGCATGGGAGAAGCTGGCTGACTCTTTCTATGTGTCTTCTACTGCTAGCCGGCTGGTTTTCACAGCCTGAACAGAGGCTGGACAGGGGATAAAAATAGAGAGGAGAAGCTGGTCGGGACAATCTGGACAAGTTTCCTTCCGACTTGGAGCTTGCGGGTTTGTGTGCTGCTGCTGGTCGCATTTTTCTGTGGTTGCTGAGGGCTGGTTGACTGCTGTAAACAGCCTTCCATGGCTGGTCGACTTGCCCTGTGAGCCAAACAGGAGGAAAGTGTAGACACAAGGTTGTTCCGGGCTGATGCGGAGTGGTATGGGCTGTCCATAGTTGTGCTGCTTGTGCTTGATGCCGGAAGTGCCTTTAATGCTGAGGATTTTCAACAAAATTCTGCATATGTATTTGTTTTGCTTTCATATTGTATTGGAAGAGACAGGTGCTAGCCAGTGGAGAATCCTTGGGCACCCATGAAGTTGTATTTGGAAGCAGACTCCTTTTTGGTAATCTAACCATAAAGGGGGGTGGTCAGCCCATCTTCTGGCCCCTAGTGTGGTATACTGTGCAGATTTGTCATCTCTTTTTGTCTGGCATGCTTATATGTTTCAGTTTTCATGGTTGATAAGATTTTCCGTGTACAGTTGCCCTTCCGTTGACAGGGAGGGGCTGCCAGCCAAAACTTGAGAAGTGGCTTCTGGAGAATGAAAGTCTACCTGGAAGAAACCTCGACTAAGTAGACGAGTATCCAAAGTGAGAGCTGCTAGAAGCCATTCACGGGCCTGTGAATGAGGGGGGTGGGAGCCATAAACCCTTGCAACAAGGGTGGTCTGGACCTCAATGTCAATGTCATGCTGAAGAGAGGGGAGCTTGTCTTGTGAAAAATTGATGATTCTCCCGGCTTTGGGGGGTGACGAAAGATTGGCTGCGACAGAAGCCATAGAGCCAATCGACAATGGGTGGCCGACTTGAATCCAAATTTAAATGCTGCAAAGTAAAAAGGGCAACGGGGGGAGGACAATGTAGGTGCAGCAAAGGCGGAAGCAGATGGCAGGTGCAGATGGGGGGTGGGCAAGGCGGGAGCAGAAGGGGCAGAAGCAGGAGCAGCAATGGCAGAGGCGGAAGGGGCAGGCGGGAGCGGCAATGGCGGAGCGGGAGCGGCTGGGGCAGAGGTGGAAGGGGCAGGCAGGAGCAGAAGGGACAGAGGTGGGGCAAGGAAGAAGGCGACAGCAGCTGTGGCAGTGGCAGAAGGGGCAGGCGGGTGTAGAAGGGACAGAGACCGGCAGACAGACTTTTCGTTTGTTGCCATTTTGAGGTAGTCTTACCATAGAATTCAATTTTGAGATGAATTTCTTGATTGTTTACTTTAGCTCCAAACACTGAGTTTAACTCTTACCCTGTGTGGTCTTGCAACCTTGATTTGTGATGAAAGATTCTGTGCTTTTTTTGGCAAACATGCTGAGAACTTTCAAGTTACGGAAAAGTTTTGGATGTGGTTTTCTTATCTATCATGTTTTGATGGCAGGGGAAAGTTGTTCTGTGGTAAAAACTATTGATGCGACCTATGCTGAGAAAGCTGTGTATCAAGACAAAACAAACATACTGTTTTCTGTAAACTATACCTTGGCATCTTTGGTCTGTGAAATCAGTTGCAGTTTTTGCACTAGCAGGATAAGCCTAATTTCAGATAGCTCTGCACCTGCAGGGCACTGTGGTTACTGTTGGACGAGCAAGAGCAGTAGTCACTGGTATTGGCTCGAAGACTGCTATGGGGAAAATACGTGATGCAATCTCTGAGACTGCAGATGTAAGACCACCACTCTCTCAAGATTTGGATGCTCTTCAATATGGGTTTTCTTGACCCTTAACCTTAATGATTTCTTTTGCATACCATGTTAGAGAAGAAGTTGGGCTAAGGGCGGGTCAGAGCTATTACTTGAACTCCACTGTCACTGGTCCGACTTGCCAGTGGGCCTAACTAGTAGTTGATCCTTGGGAGGCCCCTCTCCCAAGGTCAGACTCCCACCAAGGAACTCAATCACAAATGAGCCACACACCCGACTATATATCGCAGCCCCGTACTACTTTAGGCTTCTTTAATCTCTCTTAAGCACCATGGTTCAACGTTAAACAAACCTTTAATCTTAATAGCTGTATTCACATATGCAACATCATAATACCAAAACTTGAAAATATTTATCAACATAGGCCAGGGCTTAGCCTTCTGAATTTACACTAGGGCTGTTTTTCCGTCTTTTTTAGGTCATGCATGGGTCTTTATTAATCTTGCCAAGAAGCCAAAATCATTCAAGAGGGGCCTTTGATAGTTTCTCTCTTTTCCAAATTAGCAACCACCATTGTCATAGGAAACTTTTCTCTCAAGAATGAAGTTCAACTTGAGTTGAGAAGTAGTTTTTTTATTAGAACAAATTAGACTGAGGATACAAAAAGGTAAGTTTTCCCTTTATCTTTCTACATATGGCCTTCTAGACTTTTCTAGGGTGTTTCATTCTAACATAGCCTGTAATCATTGATTAGCTACTCTTGATTAAGGAGGACAGATTCTTCAATCTTGTGACACCCAAGACTTCCCACTTCCAACCTAACAGTGGACCATATCATTCTTCAGACTGGGTGGGTCATCGAATAAATTTTTTTTGGGCGCCTGGATCTTGTTGGATATTAATGCTGCACCCTCATATCGTATTGTCTAGGCATGGGCTAGCTCATGTTTGTATGGCCCCCATTATGAGTAGTAGCCAGGGTAGAGCACCTCGGGCGCTTGCATCCCCATTTTCACACCGGAAGGTCGCCTATGAGGCTAGATGGTTTAGAGATGGCTTGGATTAGACTTGGCACACTGCCAAATAGGCTACATGCTACACTGGACTGCTATATCATAACGGTCCACACATGGAGTAGGTAGACTTTACTCTTGGGACACCTTGTCCTGACATCGCGAGGCCCGAACGGGGCCCAAGATGAGCCTTGTTTCCACAGTTTTCTCTTTGAAGGTGTTCAGAAGGCTTCCAGAGGATTAGAGAGATGCCTTGGTTTAACACTTACATGGGAGACAGAGACGTATTGTTTATATTGATGCAACCGTTACCCTTGACAGATGGATTACTAGCACCTTTCACTACGCTTCTTGTCCCTGTTTGATGGGGACTAGAGTACCTCTACAAGTGGTTGATACTCTTTGGAGCCAGGGGGGGACAGCCATCCTTTACTAAGTTGGGATGAAGATTGAATTGCATACCTGATCAGCACCCAGTACTGGAGCTATTATGCAGTCTGTTAGGATAATATGTAGCTTGGTACATTGACCCTGCTTCCGAGTCAGCTCTCTGTGATTCTTGGAGTTTATGGATGTATTGTGATTGTCTGATCCAATTTCTTTATTGGGACTTGGAGAGTGGGAGCGGATTGATGTGAACAACCCTATGAGGAGTTTCAATTTCTTTGAATATAAAGTTACAAATGCCAAGCTATCCATGCTTAGATCCTTACAGTGAATTCCAACTCTTACACCACATTGGGAGAGATTTGAGATTACTCGTACAGAAGAAGTTCTGGCATCAACTTTGGCACTCCTTTAGGAGAAGGAAGATTTCACTCGGTAATTTTTGCATGGTGGGCTGCTGGTTGACCAATGGGGAAATGCTTTTGGTGCAAATCCATGATGCCTTAGATGCTCGGCCTTTATTGAGTTAGTTCAACTTGTGTTTGGAGTTGTAGAGACTCCTAGATGATCTGGAGTTCTATAAAGTGGCTCAAATGGTAGACCGATGACAAATTTCACCCACATTACAAGTTTATATTGCCTGGTTAGCCCAGTCTGTTTCACACATTTTTAATGAGGTTATGGATCCCTCAAGGTTCATAGAGGGGTGGTCCATACATGCACATTGGGGCAGGGCCCAAATTTACAAATGTATCATCTCAAGATTCATAGAGGGGTGGTCCATACATGCACATTGGGGCAGGTCCCAAATTTACCAAATGTATCATCTCAAGGTCCAGTGGATTCCTACTAGGAGATCATTGTCAATATCACAGCAAGGCTATTGATGGCACTCAGACGACCTTTATACTGAGTCACTATGTATCATTGGGGAGATATTATACACACTCTTATGGCCACTTAGGCATGTATTTAGGGTCTTTCTAAATCTGCACAATCTAGGCTTAGTGCCTTTCTTAAGAAATGAGAACATGGGATATATTTCTCTTCTAAATCCTTGGGACTCTCTTGGAATTATCAAATGAGTGTATGTTATGTATTATGATTATCTTCCACGAGCCTTCGTCTATGATTTTATATCATTTTGTTCGTAATTAAAAGAGCCTTATTTCTTTCAAAAATATATATATTTACTGTGTAATATTTTTATATACAAGAATTTTAATGATGATATTATACTTACGAACATTTATTATTTGAAAATTTCCCTTGCAATATTACATCATGAAAACACCTGTTTATCATAGTATGTATTATTTATGGCTATCTGAAATTTTTGTAGATTATTAAGGAATACAAAAAGACATTAATTAAAAATATTATATCACACATACTTGAAATCTTTTCTGCCCTAGTCTCTCTCTCTCTCTCTCTCTCTCTCTCTCTCTCTGTGGTACTAGAGAAACCACTGGTGACTATGATCACACGCATGATGAGCAAACCATCGGTACCTCATCAGATTGTCAGAGCAGAGATAGGAGCCGCACCAGTGGTTACCGAAGCCCTGTTCTAGTCAGTGACATTTTTGCAGAGGATATGGGAGCTGCCCAGACAGAGATACCCACACCTAGCACTTATCTCTTCCAGGCAGTTAGCAGCAGATGGCGATACACGATGTTGGTACACCCAGATGTGTACCTGGCTGAGATTACATGGCATGACGATTAATGCACTCCCTCCATTTGATTACAGCCTGGACTACCCCTTCTTGGACCTTAGTCGCTCTGAGCAAAACAGGGTGATCAGGATGGACATCGTGAGGCTAGATGTAGAAAGGACATGGTCCAGCCCCCCCTACCACTAGGCACGAAGATGGCCCACTATCGGGACCATTTTCTACATTTCTCCCCAAAACGGTCTACATACATGGACATCCATCTCTCACATGGCATTCGCAGTGCCATTGGACAGATCCGCACTTCATCACATCAGCTAAGGGTAGAGACTCGCAGATACGAGGGGATGAAGCCAGAAGACCGCATTTGTCAGCTATGTCACCAGGAAGTGGCTGTATACTATGAGATACGAGGGAGATACTGGTGTCTCTTCTGAGAGGGTTTTGGACCATTATGACATGTGATGGAGTTTGAGGATTAGAGGTGTTTGGCGCTTTTCTTATTGGAGCTCAGACGCCATTGAGAGGCTCTCCTACGAGCCAGGACAGCACACCAGGATCCACCCTGCAAGCGAGCCATGACATATTTTTTCAGGGCCAGGACCACCCCGGCAGATACGACCAGGACTTCCACTACCCCCTCGACGAGCCAGACGTCCCATAGACGTCCTTCAAGAGGAGTCACCCTTGATAGAGCCATAGCACTTTGTCGAGCGAGACGCCCATGCTTACCAGGACCTCGTCCACGGCCGCTTCACCACCGGTGGATTAGAGCCATCATCACCCGCCACAGGAGACGACTGCCCTGCCACTTCAGTTTCTCTATCTTACAACACCCCACGAGAGAGACCCTGAGATGAGCAGATTACACCAGTCTTATGCTAGTTGTAGATATTATACACTTTTGTTGTACATCAGTAGGAGTATTTTCCTTTCATAGCTGTTTAGGACTGTTTTAGGACTTTTTTAGTCTTTTTGGTCTTACTTTTGATGAGACACCATCAGCTGTGTACTATGTTTTGCTCTCATAGGCCACTTTGGCCTTTCATAGACGTTAATATATCTTTCTTTCTTCTCTCTCTCTCTCTCTCTCTCTCTCTCTCAACCATAAAAGAAAAGGAAGGTTTTGATACATGCACAGATATAGATGTGCTAGGATTTTCAGTGAAACAAGCAGCTATTTATCATGAATGTATATTTTTTATGGCTTTCTTGGCCATAGTAACGTTCTGTATTACATGTAGTGGGTCTTATGTTTATACTGTAGCTTGGTGATCGATGTTATTCATGATACCCATGGTATCATTGTGTGCACAAACAGGAAATTACTCCACTCAAAAGGAAGCTTGATGAATTTGGTTCTTTCTTATCAAAGGTGATGTAAGATTAATGGACTTTGATGTGTGTTTTCTGCTTTGTTATAGTTGTGTGTGTGTTTGTGTTTGTGTGTGTGTGTGTGTGTGTGTGTGTGTGTGTGTGTGAGTGAGAGAGAGAGAGAGAGAGAGAGAGAGAGAGATTAAACGTCTACTAAAGACCCAGTGGGCCTATGAGACCAAAGTGATACAATAATGTCCATGGCATATCTCATCATGGATTGGAAACTAAAAATAATAATAACAATGCCAAATGGGAGCACCATACAATAATGCAGATGTGCTAATGTGTCAAACAGCCAGAGCTTCGTCCTCGGCTCCTGAACTGTATATGTGAGCAATGCAAATGAGCCCAAAGCTGCTGTATACCCTTGCATCAATCTGGTTTTGGCTGCCTTCCGCATAGGGAACTGAGGTCTGGCAAAAGTGATCCCAAGATATACATAAGAGGCCACGTACTCCACGGGCTGCCCACTTTATGTAAATTGAAGTGCGGATCTGCCTACCCATTGTGGGAATGTGTTAAAGATCATAACCTTGGTCTTCCCAAGGTTCATTGTGAGGTCCCAATCCTTGTAAAAAGCCCGTAATGCATCCACTGCCTCTGCAGCCTCTCTGGTGAATCAGAGATAAGGACAATGTCATCTGCATACAATAAGATAGGTATCAAGACTCTTGCCAACTGTACTCTTGGTCCTCGCTGTCTATCTATGCAGTCAGATATCTCATCAATGTATAGCCCAAAGAGAGTACGAGACAGGGGGCAGCCCTGTTTCACTCCGATAGTGTTGTGTGTGACATCTGAGTCAAGCCCTCGGGGCCCCATACTCTTGCTAGTGACGGACTCATACAGTGAGGATCTCCCAAAGCATATCTGCTGGTACTTCGATATCCTGCTACGGTGTCAAAAGCCTTGCGGAAATCCACAAAGCAACAGAATATGTGATGTCCATAAGCTCTCCCCTCCTTAATGATGCCCGGTAATGTGAAAATGTGATCTAGTGTGGAGTGTCCTCTCCAAAAACCTACCTGCCTTGGTGCTCTAAGTCTCTGCTCCTCGGCCCATCGGCTGAGCTCATGATCCAAGATTGATCCATAAATCTTGGCCAATGTGTGACCAATCATAATAGTCCTGCAGTTGCCGGGGTCCATGGGGTCACTTGCCTTCAGAACGGGCACAATGGTGTTAGAGGACCAACTACTGGGAAAACCCTTGCATACTGTCTTGTTAAACATATGAACCAAAAGTGGAGCCAACACATCCTTGGCATGGAAGAAATGCTCAGCAAGCATCCCTTCATGATCTTGTTGTGCTCTCCCATTCTGCATCCTGTCTACGGAAGACCCCAAGGGTCTATGAGACCATAAGTAATACAATGATATATTGAGCCATGGAAGAATTGGAAGATCAAAATATACATTGCAGATGATTATCCTATGATCTCTCCTCACCTAGTGCCAATCTCAGGGCAGAAAGAGGGTCAGGCCTCTATGATGGGAGCATGTTATGTCGGTGGAGAACCTCCCGGATCTGTTTTTGTGTGGTGGAGGGCTCTGATGCTCTGGGTGGGGGGCGTCTGGCACATACAATGGATTAGGCTTTCTTGCTAAGAACTCCTTTGGGGCGCGGGTATGGGTGGTGGGATTTGAAGTCGGAGCAGGGGCACTAATATGGGTGGTGGACTCTGATGTTGGAGCGGAGGCATTGGTGGGTGGTGGACTTTGATGTGGATGCGTGTATCACAAAGAAGTTTTTGATGGCTCTCAGGGAGGTGTCCTGTCGGGGTTGGGCTTGTCTCTCAGCATGTTGCCTCAACATTATATCCTTGTGTCGTCTATGCTCCGATAAGTACATGTTGTAGAATCCTTGATCATCATTCTGCATATCACCCGAGTGAGTGGCCCAAATTTCTCTTGGAAAATGCAGTGGAATCTCCCCCGTATCTCATAGTAAGCCAGACAGCTAAACATATAATGTGATTATGTGCCTCATTCTCTACCACTCCCGTGATGCATACTGTGCATATCCTCTCCTCCCGTGGAATATTCTCGGCTCTGCCAGTCTCTATTCTTAGGCAGTGGGAGGATAGCCTGAGCTGGCCAATCACGATATGCATAGTGTATATGTATGTGTCCCGGGATCTCCATGAATCCATCCCTTGAGAGTCTCAAGAAGTGATCTCTGTAGAGTCACACTTCTTACCAATCTTTGACAGCGACACCCATGTGTGATGTATGTGGAGTTCGAGTAGATCTAACTGGATGATCCGGTTGATCTCATGTCGTGAGAGGTCGAGGTAGGGGGAATCTAAGCTGTACTGAAAGATATATGAACATCTACAAAGACCTGAAGGACCTATGAGATCATGAATAGTACAATGATACCATGGGTAAAGTCATTCGTCAGCCCCTCGTCTGTGGCCATAGTCTCTGCCAGTGCAGTTTTTAGTTGCTTCACATCATGAGCTAGGGCTGCCCGCATGCATATTTCACCCTCTTCCAGGATTTTCCCTATGGTGTTGCTTCACATCATGAGCTAGGGCTGCCCGCATGCATATTTCACCCTCTTCCAGGATTTTCCCTATGGTGGCGTTCATGCCATCCAGCTCCTTGCAGAGTTCAGCAGATTCCATACATGTGTTTTCAACCTTCCATGATGCCTTTTAAGGCATCCAATTCTGCCTTCACATGGGAGCTTTCAAGGCATCTAGCTCTGTCTGCATGTAAGCTTGCAATTGAGCCTTCCATGTGGCTTTCGAGGCATCTCCTCTCCTTTTTTTTCCTCCCCATTTTGGTAGCGTTGTTAAGTGTTGAAATATTGGAAATATTACAATTTTGAGTTGCATTCCTTGGTCGTGCCATTTTCTTCCCTTGTTCTGCATGAGACTCACGTAGAACTGACAAATGCATAGCAGGTGATTGCAGTAATTTGTGTGCTAGTATGGGTAGTTAATATTGGCCACTTTCGTGATGCAACACACGGAGGATTATTAGGTGGTGCAATACATTATTTCAAGGTAAGCCAGCTTTGTCCAAATTGTAGAAAACAAGGACTAAAGAGCAAAAGCTAAGCAATTCACTTTGTGTGTTTTACTAATGCCTTCCTCCCACTTGCAGATAGCAGTTGCCTTGGCAGTTGCTGCAATCCCAGAAGGGCTTCCTGCTGTTGTAACAACGTAAGATTTATGTCCAAAAAATTTACTTTTCTCAAGATTGAAAGATTCAGGATTAGGATGATCTCATTGAAAAGGATCAAAAGTTGATAAATCTCACTTACAGATCGAAGAAAACGAAAGTACTGAACCTTGTCACACATATGTACACATGATGATCCCACATGCATGCATGCACGGTAATGCACAGTATGATCACACCTGCTTCCGCGTGTGCATGCGCATGTGCATGGTTTTAAGGATAGGCTGATTATACTGCATCCTCTTCTAAACTGAAGATGCTGTGCATGAATTAGTTTCTTCCAGTGCATGAGTTTTACTGGATGTTATTCATTTGTGTCTGCTACATTGACTGTAGATGCTTAGCACTTGGAACAAAGAAAATGGCTAAGCTGAATGCAATTGTGCGGTCATTGCCATCAGTTGAGACTTTAGGATGCACCACGGTCATATGCAGTGACAAAACTGGCACTTTAACCACAAACATGATGTCAGTCTCAAAGGTAAGTTGAAGTGCCTTGATCTTCCTTCTTTGAAAAATGTTGATCTTTGGTATGCAATTTAATCATGCCCTCTCCTCTGCAGGGTGGTATGATAGCAACATGGGCAACGTCCCATGGGCACAATGTCTATGATTTGGGATATTTCGTATATATGCTTTAATAAAATTTCACTTTCTATGAATACAGATATGTGTGATCCCATCCGTACATAAAGGTGCATTTTCTGTTCAGTATGAGGTTACTGGGACAACCTACGCACCCGAGGGTCTGATCTTGAACTCCACTGGTGTTCAGGTACACATTACTGTGCCTTTTGCATGATCTTTCTGAACAAAGCCTCTATTTGAGAGCTTTTTTTAAAGTGTCATCGCACTAAATATATCCATTTCTTTTTTGGGTTGCAGATCGAACACCCTGCACACCTACCCTGCTTATTACACATTGCAATGTGCTCTGCCCTTTGCAATGAATCAGCTGTGCATTACAACTCAGATAAAGGGACCTATGAGAAGATTGGAGAATCAACAGAAGTTGCTCTGCGCGTTCTTGCCGAAAAGGTTTGTCACTCTTGAAATGACATATTTTCAGTTGATGTTTTTATGTCATTAACGTTTAATATTGGTGTGTATAAAGGTAGGGTTACCAGGCTTTGACTCCATGCCAACCGCATTGACAATGCTTAGCCAAACTGACCGAACCGCATACTGTAATAACTATTGGGAACAGCAATTCAAGAAGGTATTTTATCAGTGTTGGAATCGTTTAGGATGATATCTTTGTTATCTGCATTTTCTGGTACACCTGTGTGCAACCTTTGCGGTTTTTAAATCATTCTGGCCTGACTAAAAGTAAGAGTTTTGTTACATAGTAAAAAGAGACGGCTGTTTCCAAGCCAAAAACGCATACACACCGGTTCTTTACAGTCACCGTTTCTGTTTCAAGTTTCCCGATCTTCTCTCGAGATATTTCTTTGATTTGACCCAAATCCATGTTTCCCCCTATTTTTCTCAACTTTTTTCCTCATTTCTTCTTTTTCCCCAATGTTACGTTTCATTTATACTATATATGATATGATATTGAAGGCCTGCTGTTTCCTTATCTCAAGCTGTTTCTCACATCCATTCTGGTTTCAGTTTCTGTTCCATGTGACTATGGTTGTGTCCCACGTCGGTTTCTGCTCCATAAGACTATGGTTTCACTGCAAACTAGAGCTTCAATCATTCAGAAAATGAGATGCTAAATTTTTCCTCAACTGCAGGTTGCAATGCTTGATTTCTCCCGAGAAAGGAAGATGATGAGTGTTCTGTGTACGCGAAAGCAGCAGGAGATTCTTTTCTGCAAGGGTGCTCCGGAAGTTATTATTGCACGATGTACATATGTGCTTTGTAATGATGATGGTTCAGCTGCTCCCATGACCACAGAAATCCGTGCAGAGCTAGAGGAGAAGTTAAACAGGTCTACTTTTGAAATTTACTTTGAGAGAAATTAGCCATCAAGTTTACGAGATTCTGTGATGTGGTCTTTTGATTGGCTGACATAATATTGTTCGAGTTCCATGCCAGACTTGCATGTAAGGGCCTATGCATTTCAGTGCTTCGATAAATGATAAAGCAAGCAGTGTGTCCAGGAAGGTGTGGAAGCTGTCACCCATGGCCATAATGAGGTTGTTCGCCCTCCCGTGGGTTATAGTGGACGTCTATAGGGACTGCTAGACTGGAAAAATGACTAGGGTTGGACTTGTGGACTGTGTTGTGCAGACAAGAATCGACACCTTCACAGATTCACCTAACCTTAGCCACCTAGGGACAAGGTCCAGAGGAAAAGCTGTCAATTTGACACTGAAATTGTGGTTGGAGCTTTGGGGGCTGTTGTAGAGTGTAGGAACTCCTCTGAATTACATTTCAAATGTTGTGGGGCCTGCAGATTAGCTTGGGACCCCTCATGCCAGAGGTGGGTATTCAAGTGTTTTTTACTAGAACAGTCCAGGCTTAACATGGATTTTCTTTCCCCTTTTGGTTGCTGCAATTTTCTCTGGTTGGAACCCTCTTGTCCCTTGAGTGTGGATTGCAAACGAACCATGTTAGGGACATGCTTAGGCAGATGCAACCAAATCAGCCCATTCAGAAGTTTGTCAATCCATTCCTTATGGTCCTTTCAACTTTCAACATCTTCAGCGTGCAAGTCTTCTCTTTGGAGGAGATATGTGGAGGTATCAGCCTAGTGGCAACTATGTCTCAGTTAAGGTCTCCATTGAGAAATGGAGTGGTAACCCAAGCAACTGAGAAATGCTGGGAGGGCTTGGGGGAGGAGCATATGGGAACGTTGGTGTCGGTGTCGGTGATGAGAGTGAAAGCGGCTCACCTCAAGTCGACGTTGACGATGCTTGGCTATAAGGAGTCCTGATTGTCATCATACAGGTCACTAATCATGTACTCATTGATTGGAGCCTCTTGCTCCTTGGTTTCCTGGTGAGCAAGCTGGTGTTGGATACCTTGCAAGCCTTGCCTGAACTTTTTGTGCAAAGCGGCCACAAAACTCAAACTTCCACATAAAAAGCTGGACATTGAAAGAGGTAGAAATCTGTATAAAAGGTCCTCCCACGTACAAAAACTCCTCCCACTACTCTAAAGTCAACATAATGAGGAGGGGGGGGGGGGTGGGTGTGGGGGGGGAGAGAGAAGGCTAAAACAAAGTTGCAATTAATATGAGGTTTGATGTCTATATCTACATTGATTTTCTTGTGAAAAATTGTGTATTTCTTTTGAAGTAGTTGATCTAATACTGCATTGTAATATTGCTATAATTTTAAGTGTTAACATTATTATTTTTAGACAAGATTTGTAACTGTGAAAATTTCCCTTTTTTCTTGTGAATGTTAAGCTTTGGTCAAAAGGAAACATTGCGATGCCTTGCAATTGCGTTGAAGCTCATGCCAGTAGCCAAGCAGACACTGACTGCCGAAGATGAATGTAACTTAACATTTGTGGGCTTGGTATGTGATTCCATCTTGCATTATTACCCTTATGCATGCTTTTTTGATCATTGCAAATGCATACAAGTAATGATTAGGGAAATTCTACTAATATTAAGCGAGTGACCTCAAAGTTGGAGCCTTTTCTTTCTCAATAGACGCTCTATTTTAATGGTAATCAATACTTTGGATTAGTGATAGTCTTGCTTACCTTTTTGTGGGTTTGAATGTTAAGTAGAAGACAAGATAAGGGAAAGCTATCCAGACATACATTCACAAGGCATGTGCACTTTTGTCATTGAGGATGAGAGTCAAGTTGGCCATTATCATGAAAGCTACATGGTGAGAGAGGATTGGAGGTGGCATGGACTTAAGACCATGAGAAGCTTTAGATAAGTATGGTATAGAATATGTAGATTAGGAGGTGGCATGTTCTCCTGCCTTCCCCCACCCATCCGCCCACACGAAGCCCCTGAGTCGCTGTCCATCAACGCAGCTTTCCTGTATCTCTGCAAGATCTTCTGAATCTTACACCTAGAAACTCGTTGTTTCTCATCTAGTTGATGCATCAATGTTATTTATTTTCATTTACTGAGATCTAACAAACAGGCCAATGCTCGAGCCTCACTTGCGTGGTGTGAAAGATCTTAAGCCCTTGTCACAAGGTGATTTGTTAGCCTTCCTTCATACAGGGCGACTGATTGGACATCAACACTTTCAGAAAGACTGTTAGCCCAGATTTGGCTAATAAGAATTTTATTTTCTAGGAATGGTAGCACATGCCCAAGCAGAGTGCTTAGGAGCGAGGTCATTTCCTCTTGAGAGCGGCCAGCCAGGGAGGGGACTGGTTCTGAGCATGTATTTCAGCCTGTTGGCTGGTTTTTCTTTTGAAAAAAAAGTGTGTTTAGCGGTTGCATCTACTGGCAAGATGTTGAACTGATGTCAACAGAGCTGCTCTGATAGGAACGAAGAACCATATTTCTACTCAATAAAATGTGGATACTTTAAAAGTTTGGAATATTTCAAAGCATAGACAAAAGTTTTTAAAGGTGTCACACCAAAATCATAAGTGTCAAAACTTGATGTTGGCAAGGTCCCAATCCCATTTTCATGTTTTCACCTAAGAGGAGTTGTTGCTGACCCGGTTGAGATATGCTCGCATTGTGATTCAACCCTTACCAATCTCATTGACAACCACCTTGGAAAATGTTGGTCGGCAAGTTGGGAGAGGCCATGTTGGTTAGAATGTGACATCACATTAAGCTTGGCTTTAGAAAAGTAATTTCCTACCTAGTTGTCAATGAAGATAAAGGCATTGTAAAGCACAGCCATGTTATTGCCATTGCAATGCACATTCAATCAATACTTCTGATAGGATTTTGGACAAGGAGATATTAATCAACCACATACATTTTTACAACCATAGCTTGAATGGACATAAGCAAATTAAACAATCCAAGACAAAGCATGAACAAAAAGCACAAGACAGAGCATTGGGTGCAATCTCCCCCCCAACATGAGAGGTTCCCTCTCCTCACTTGGGTATTTAAAATGCTTATCACCTATCTCACAAACGTCAACCATGTCAGTTACAATAATTAATTGGAATCCACACAATCAATCCCGACATGGCAACACAATATAGGCACAAACACATACACCAATAACACACTTGCTCAGTATTGGTAGACTTCTTGCCTCCATCCTTCTTCTTGTCTTTCTCTTGGGCAATCCTCTTGCGACACTCATTGATGCACCCCTACTTCAAAAATGACAACCATTCACACAGTCACTGCATTCGCAGCTCACCATGGTTGGAGTATGCATCAGTTGGATATAAAGACGACATTTTTGAATGGGGATCTTATGGAAGAGGTGTATGTACAACAACCTCTAGGCTTTGAAGTTTGTGGTTGCAGGGCATGAAAGCAAGATGTGTCTCTTAAAGAAGTCACTCTATGGTCTGAAACAAGCTCCTCGAGCTTGGTATGAGAATATTCATGCACATTTGGCCAGCCAGGGATTCCAAAATAGTCCTGCCGAGAGTACTCTATATGTGCAGAGAGATGGTTTAGACATTGTGATAGTCATCTTGTATGTGGATGACGTGATTTTGACAGGGAGCAGTAAGCTGCAAATTACAGCTTTCAAAGCTTAAAAATTAGAAGGCATTTGAAATGTCAGATCTTGGTTGTTTACATTTCTATTTGGGCATACAGTTTATGTAAAAGGATGGCGGCATTGTTATGTCTCAATCAAAGTTTATTCGGGGGGCTTTCGAAAAGTTTTTCCATGGAGGATTGCAATCCTATAGCCACACCAGTTGAGACAGGTGTAAAGCTCAGTTGCTTTGATGCAGGTGAGCCTTTTGATGCTACCGTGTATAGCTAGGCTGTGGGATGCCTTATATACTTGTGTTCAACATGGCCAGACATAGCTTATGGTGTTTCCCTGTTGAGCAAGTTTATGCATAGCCTAGGGACAAAACATTGGCAAGCTGTCAACAATCGTATCTTTAGATATCTCCATGGCACACAGACTTATGGATTGTTCTATGTCAGGGAGGGTGACTTTCAGCTTTGCATTTACAATGATTCAGACTAGGCTGGCGACTACAATACAGGACAGTTAACCAGTGGCTTTTGCTTTTTGTTGGGGAATTCTTCCATACCATGGCTTCGCAAAAATCAACCTACAATGGGCGACTTCTTCATGTGAAGCTGAGTACAGAGCAGCCTTAATAGCCACGGTTGAGTGCATATGGCTGAGGAGGTTACTTGATGACCTGTATACATGCCATCAACTGGGTGCTACTCCCCTTCTTATAGATAGTCAAAGTGCTATGGCTGTTGTGAGGAATCCACTTTTCCACACAGACCAAGCACATAGAGGTGCATTATCATTATTTGCAAGAGAGGCTTCATGCAGGTGACATTAGCGTCATTTATTGTCCTCATTTATCAGAGGACAATGTGGTGGGTCTCTTCCAAAGGCGCTTTCTCAAGAGAAGTTTGAAACTTTCTGCAAAGTTTGGGCTTGATTCCATTTGAGGATTGATCTTAGGACATTTTTGTAGGAGTTAGGTTGTATTAGTGCTAAGCACACTGGGCCTTAGTTTGATGGTTTTTAAACCTTATAGCCACTTTTAGCCACATATATAGGGACACATGGCACACATTGCTTGGACCTCTTTGGGGCTTTGTTTTAGGGGTTAAAACTTTTGTTAATCTTTTTCCTCCCACTTACGTGAGAGTTTTCACTGCCAACTTGACCTTCTCTGTGTGTGTGTGTGTGTGACTTGTGCCTTTCAAGATTTCCATTGCCTCCGTCAACTGCTTTGCCAACATAGTACACTAGCTCAATATTTAAGATGGAGATCAACCACAATACTTATAACACTAGCATGTCCCTAAATACATATACTGATAACATTGAGTCGCTAGTATTAAGTGGTCTCACCCACGATACCAATCCGTCAGCATGATATAATGGTCACCGAGGCATGCCCGAATAACCATAGAGGGATGAGATCTAACATCTTCCTCTTGCATGGCGCGCGCGTGTGTGTGTGGGTGGTTGTGGGTGTGTGTGTGTGTGTGTGTTGGGGGGGGGGGGGGTGTTGTGCACTCTCAGCTAGCGGGGACTTCATAGCTCATGAGGCTTGATAAGCTTTTCAACCTTTTTGTGTTGTGGCAATTTCAATGCATTTTTTTCATTTTTATTTTTTATCGATTTCCTGTTTGTTTTCTCTGTGTCCTCTCCTTTTCCTGGTTACTCATTCCATGGCTACTTCCCCATCAGTGCCAATGGTTTGTTTATTCTTGGTGTTGCTATTCTAAACTCAGTTGCTGCTTGCCAATGGAGTCCTAGCCCAGCTGTGGGGGGTGAACTGAGAATGGGGGATCCCAGGTTCGAATCCGGCGTGATGCTCCCACCGGAGGCATCTCACCTGTCATTGAGCAGGGGCATCCACACCGCCTTTGGGCGACTTCTCATAACTCCCATCGGGCAGGCTTCAACATCTACTTTTTGAAGGATCTACTACCGGGGAAAAAATAAATTCAGTTTCTGCTTTTGTCTCTCAGGTGGGAATGCTGGATCCACCGAGAGAAAACGTGAAGAAATCATTAGCAATTTGTAGGGCAGCTGGAATCCGTGTCATCGTTGTTACAGGAGACAACAAGGTGGGAGACTTTGCTTCTAACTGCTACATTCCTGACCTTGTGAATGTATTGCTTTTGGCACTATTCAATGAGGCTCTGAATATTCTTTATGTGGTTGCCTTAGTAAGAATCCAGTTTTTTTAGTTCATCTTGATTGGTTTTATTGTGAAATAGGCCACAGCAGAAGCTGTTTGTGACCGCATAGGGGCTTTCGATCACATTGATGATAAAGCAGGAAAATCTTACACGGCATCAGAATTTGAATGCCTTTCACCTTTACAGCAGACTGTAGCTCTTCAGAAACTAGTCCTCTTCTCAAGGTTAAGTAAGGAAAAAAGTGCAGCAATTGAGTCTTTAATATCAAGTTGTAGCAGGCAGGGCTGTACACAGCAATGGAGTTGTTGGCATGTATCAAATGCTTCTTTGTGGACTTGTTCAAGGATAGCCAGTGCTGTATTTCTACAGTTATGCTCTTAAAAGAATGTGCCTGTGTTTCTTTTCATGTCTTTCTATCATATGCTTTTTGAAATCTTTCCAGGGTGGAGCCATCACACAAAAGCATGCTGGTAGAGGCACTGAAGCGCCAGAATGAAGTGGTGAGTATGCATACACATTAAGTGAGATCAGGAATGGCCTCACATTAAGAGGGAATTCACAAGGTGATCTAAGCTTGGTTTTTGCAGTTTGTGTTCACAGGGTGTGTGTGCAAGTTATGTTTTTACAATCCTGATATTTAAACATCATTATGATAAAGAGAGGCTTTGAAATCAGAAACTGGTTGATGCAGGTTGCAATGACAGGTGATGGGGTGAATGACGCTCCTGCATTGAAAAAAGCAGACATTGGGATCGCTATGGGATCCGGTACAGCTGTGGCTAAGGTATATGTTTCTGAAGGTGTTGAAAAAAGCATCTTTTTATGATCCCTTGAAGGTCTTACATTAATTTCTATTTTTGTGCAGGGTGCATCTGACATGGTGTTAGCAGATGACAACTTTGCCACAATTGTTGCTGTGAGTATTGTGCATTCATTGCCTAGGTTTCTTTCAGAGGGCACGGGGCTTGTATGAAAATTGGAATGTACTTAACCTCCATCACGTGAGCTAGGTAATTGCTTTGTGCGCGCGTGTGTGTACATGCGCATGCGCATGTGTATTGAGTATTGATTCGAGGTCCACTCAAACATATCTTAAAAAGATGAGAAACACCTCTGCTTACATTGTGCAGGCAGTTGCAGAAGGAAGGGCGATATACAACAATACAAAGCAGTTCATACGCTACATGATTTCCTCCAACATCGGAGAAGTTGTCTGCATATTTGTCGGTGCAGTCCTGGGGATGCCAGAGGCACTCATTCCTGTAAGTAACAATGTCCCGCGGCAATCCCCCCCCCCCCCCCCCCCCCCCCTTGCGGCAAAAAAAAAAAACACAAACTAAATGGAACATAATGCTGATTACATAATACACCCAGATGAGGCCAAAGGTTCCTGGTGTGGGTTTCTCAATAGTTTTATAAATATGCATTCTTAATAGTTTAATAAATTTGCATTCAACCCTCCCTGTTCGTGTCCTTCCCAGGTTCAATTGCTCTGGGTAAACCTGGTCACAGATGGACTTCCCGCAACTGCAATCGGGTTCAATAAGCAAGACCGGAATGTAATGATGATGTGGCCCAGGAAGGTAATATTTTTTAACAGAATTAGGACTTGTTTGTTTGCTAAGAGTTGCAATAGTAGGTTCAAATCCCAGCTGGTGCTCCCCTGATGGCACCCCACGTGGCTTGACCACCCACGGAAAAATTGCCTTTGGGCAGGCCCACAGAGAAAAAAGAAAAATGGCTTCTACAGTCTTTCAACTCTTGTAGCTAATATTAATGTCTTTTTATTGCTGCAGCTGGATGAAGCTATTGTTAACGGATGGCTTTTCTTCCGGTACATCGTTATTGGAGGTATTTTAGAATTCAGACTAGCTTAGTGGAGATAAATTTGCATCATATCACTAACACCCTTGCATAAACATCTTCGTGAAATGTTTTCACATCTAAAAAGCCTTGTCTCTGTGTGCAGCTTACGTAGGCCTAGCAACAGTTGCAGGATTTGCATGGTGGTTTTTGTACTTCGAAGCGGGGCCTAGACTGCCATACAAAGAACTGGTAAGAGGAAGTAATAGCACCTGTTGCAAGTAGCTCAGGCATACTGCTGCTTGTTTCATAGGCAAAATTATACGGCCTTTTGGCTTTCTTTAGAGCATTGAGGGGACCGTCCTTGTGCAGGTGAACTTTGACAGCTGTGTGGAAGGCAAATTCCACTACTCGTGCAGTGTATTCCAGGACAGGCATCCATCGACCATCTCTATGAGCATTCTGGTTGTCGTTGAGATGTTTAATGCTCTCAACAACTTGAGTGAAAACCAAAGCCTATTGTAAGTGTATATCTGTGCTCTGAATTTTTCCTACCGAGATCTTCTGTCTTCATACTTGAACATGAACAACCCCTAAGGTGTGTGATGTAAAAAAGGATAGCTTTTAGAATCTTCTGGTATGCATGGGATTAACAGAAGAACAAAACTCTCTGCCTTCATGATCTTGTAAGCTAATTATATGCCTACCTTTTAGAGTTCTGCCTCCGTGGAGTAATCCTTGGCTACTTGGATCCATCGCCGTGACAATGGTTTTGCACTTTCTAATTCTCTACGTACAGCCTTTATCCGTCATGTTCTCTGTACGTGTTATTCCATACCTTTTTTTAACTTGCAAATGTGTAAGTAGACCTCTTCATTACTGTATTCTTAATCATTTTTCCTTGGATCACAGGTGACCCCCCTTTCTTTTATGGAATGGAAAGCTGTTTTTTGGTTCTCTTTCCCCGTAGGTCCCGGTGTTTTTTGTCATGAACATGGTTATGTTGGTGTGAAAGTAGAGATCTTTTAAAACACAACCTCAACTTCTTTTCTCATCACTGATTTTTACCCTACCTCTCTGCAGGTGATCCTTGTGGATGAGTTGTTGAAGTTTTTATCTAGGCACATGAGAGGTATTATCCCTGATTTTATTACACAAGTAGATAGTGATCTTGCCCTGCCGGTCCCTCATGGGTGGGGGAACATCCATGTCCACCAACCCCTGCCTGCCATCCAATCGGGTGGGGGCTTTCTCTAAAGACCCTAAGATTGACATTGTTGAGAGTGTGAAGTTCTTGCTGATATCAACTGACATTCTCACTTCTTGCTTTCTGTGAAACTTGCAGGCCCGATTTTTCCGTTAAATCTAAGGCGGCGGCATGATTTTCTACCTAAAAGTCAGACACGTCAACATTGAGAGCGCTCCAATATTCCATTTCCTTTATGTAAGGTCATATTTCAGCATTGATATAGAGGCTTTCTCCATCTGGCATCTTCTCATTTCAGTTGAGTTTTCACTCAATTTAGGTATATGATTTATTTAGTACCTTAAATTTGAATTATCCTCGTTAAAACAGAGGGTTGATATTTTTACTACGGCGGAGAATGTACAAGTGGTGCAGTAGCTTGAATTGTTGATGACAGATAGTTCTACACATGATCATGCAAACAAGTTGCTTTTATTATATACCATGCCACTGCTCTTCAAGTGATAGAGGAGGATGTCCCTTCGCAATGGGTTAACCTATCTTTGAATGGCCCCAGTACAATGTGCTGAATAGAACTGACATGAAGGTCTCAGCAGGGGCAAATAAGTGTGTCAGTTGACTATGCACAACTAACCACGTAAGGCATGTGATGTTCCTATGGTGGTGAATGATATTCCCATTTTATCTATCGTTCCTTGAAATGGTACCAAAAAGATGGGTGTTATAACTAACTACGTGAGGTGTGTGATGCTCCTATGGTGGCGAATGATATTCCCATTTTGTCTGTCGTTCCTTAAAATGGTACCAAAAAGATGGGTGTCCATTGGGATAGCATGCCCCACTGGTACATGTAATGGTCCGTCTTCTTGGGTTACTTGTGCCTTATGCAAGACTGAAATTCCTACATGTACATAAGAAAGACAACCGAGAGAAAAAGCAAGTGTTTTAACGCCTGTGATCAACATTATAAATGAGGTTTTTAATAACACATAGTCGAACTTGTAAAGAATGTTACATTTTATCATACAAACTGAAAACATTGCCGCCGCCTCCCAATTTGATGTGCCTGCTTCTCCAACAGCCCATTTCTGCCCACCCAACTGTCCCCTGTCCACTGCTGGCCGCCCAGCTCATTGATTCTGCTGCCCATGTCTACCCAGTCCTCTGCTGCCCTCTGTGCTACCATTTCTGCCCACCCAGCTGTCCCCTGTCCAGTGTCTGAACTCCCATGACTGGCCATCAAATTTGACAGGTGGTAAGGGATTGTCAAAGACGTTCTCTATCAGGAGGCTATGAGTCTAGCCAGAGACCTCAATCACAGCAGTAGAGTGTGTAGTTAGACTTGGAGGGTATGGATCAAGGTGTGGAGAAAGGCCTAGATTTGCCAAGCACCTCTTACTTTTGAGGGCCCTCAACTATATATTTTCAATTGCTGCGGTGGTCTTCAAGAGGAGCATCATGGGGAACTTGAGAAAACAGTCTTTGGAGGTTACTCCTAGCTTAGGAGGGACAAACACCCAACAGTTCCATTCAGCCTATGGTAGAGGGGTTAGCCCTTCCGCACAGATTCCACAGAAATTTCCACTTCTCAGGTGGAATATACTCTGGTTTGTCTTGAGCTCACGTCCCATTGGATCTCCATATTACAGGAGAAACTTGCCTCCTCGATTCTCCCATCATCTGGAGGCAAGACTTTGTTCCAGTTTAAAACTTGGCAAGCATTGATAGATCCCCCCAGTTTAAATCTTGGCAAGTATTGATAGATCCCCTCTTGATCGCTCCAAACACTAGGAAGGTGGTGTGCAAAGATTTGGACGTCTTAGGGGAGAATATTTGTGTATCTTAAAATTATTATCCAAGGAGTACCTCCAGAGCTCAAAGCAGAAAGAGACCATGATTTATATGTTCACACTTGCCATGGTCTTAGACAGATGACTACAATCACTTGATCAAGGAAGCAATTCTACCATTATACCCAATACTGAGGATTTCTGTTTGGAACATAGAGGTGGTGGGAGGCTTTCCCGCTCGTTGTTGCAAGAGACAGTTGGTTACAAGCCAACTTCACCACCCTCTAGCAGAGGGCCAGATTGATACTTTGAAATATTTTCATGCTTCAAGATCATGGCTTGGAGATGAGACAATTTGCTAGGAGTGGTAAACTCCTATTTGGGTATGCTTTTTAGTGCAAAGCCTTTGGCTCTAGAGGGAGCACATTTCCCTCTCACACAAAGAGTGGATCATCTTACCGGACGGAGAGTCGAGAATTGGCTTCCTCAACATTTATACACCTAACCTCTGTAGGTAGAGGATTAATTATTCTAGTGGATTAGGCAACATCTGCCTGTGCTGACTGCAGCCACTTGGGTCACATTTAGGTGTGACCATAATAATATCCTCATGGAGTCATGTGAAAATGGGCATATTGGTGTCTATCTCGCGGCCTGTTTCGAGGAGCTGGATAAATATTATGTTGACGTGAGAATATGATGTGAAGTTGTCAACCCTGTAGGAGAGGAACCCTCAACCAAATATGCAAGCATTGTGGATCCATTTGACCCTTTTGATGGCCAGGTGGGAAAAGAAAAAATCATTTTGTGTACAAATTCCTTCAAGAGGGCTGAAATCTGGCTTTTTGCTAAAAATAGCAGGTAAGTGACTTCAAATTCAGACCAGATCTTGTGAACATGTGAACTTCGACAGGGAAAATCAGTGTGCAAAGCCGCCTGCCGTTTCAAGTTCATCTATCCCTTGTTTTGACCAGGTGGGGAAACCTTCAAGTTTCTGAGCCAGGTGTGGTAAATCAGTGCAACGGCCCTACTTCTGAAGATTTGAAGATGATGCAAACCGGGGCTATGATCCAAGTGTTCTAATTGGTTTATATGAGCTTTATTATTGTCAAAGTTCTTGCTATCTATACCGTTCCATATGAGTATGGCATCAAGAAAAAAGGACAACAAAATTCAATGTTTTGAAAGTTATCTTTCAATGTAAAAGGACAATAAGTAACATATCCTCATTGGTGTGGCCAGCCAAGAACATCATTAATGTTTTCTTGAGTCTTGATAGTAAATTATGTTCCAACATGTATCTTCTTATGTGTCTAGAAGACACATACCATGATTGTTTAAAGTTTTTGTTTTGTTAAGTTTCTAAAATAGTTGCTCAAGACTTGGGAACTAATAATATTTTAACATATATTTTTATGTAATGTAAAGGTCATGTATTATCGTCATTTTAAGTTTGTACTTAGTGGTGAGGGGGATAACCCAGCGGGTAAGGGCTCTAGCCCTACACCACGACGGCTTGGGTTCAATACCCGTCCCCTCCTCCCGCATGCCTAAATGGCATGTGGTCTGTCCATTCCCTCACTTAAATAAAAATAAATAATATCCCTCACAATATCCCCAAAAAAAACTTGTACTTGATGAGGTCTTTTATGTGTAGTGTTGCATGAAGTTTTTAGACTTCTTCTAGTTGTCATCTATTATCATGTGGCAACATCAGCAAGTCTCTAGATTTTTTTGGCTAGGATTTTGGTCTCATTTTTACTTTAGCTATTAGAGAGCAATTTATTTTTCTTGAGAAATTATTACAATTTTGTAAGGTTTTTGTCTCTTGATTGGCAAGAGTGTCCCCTATATGAACAGATTTATTGCTAGAGAAGATTCTCTTCTAAATTTTTTTGTGCACACTCTTGCCTTAGTTTTGGAGTGAAACTGTTCCCACACAAATAATAGTAATGATGTGACTGAGTTATAAAATTCCTTTGTCTTGGAATCTCCAAGAAATCCTTAGATGTTGTGTATGTTGTTTCAATGATCTATAAAAGATGATGGAAGACCCCATACACTTTTCCATACATGGAATAAATAAATCATTCATCATTTGCTAGAGCATTGGTTCAACCAAAAGGCATAATGAAAAACTCACAATGAGTATCCCAATCTTGTGATATTCTCTATTTTATTTCTTATCTAATGGTATTGTGACTTGAAATAAAGCTTCATGAAATACTTTGCACCTTACAGACGATCAACTAGGTCATCTATCCATAATAAAGGATACCAGTTTTTCGTTGTGAGCTTATTCAATCCCTTGTAATCTACATATAAATGAATACCATCATTCTATTTTTAAGAAAAAAAAGTCAACACATCCCATGAAAACAGACTTGGGTGAATCAATCCCTTCCTAAGATACTCTTGGAGTTGTCAAGCTGTCACAATAACTTATAGATAGTAACCAAATCTAACGGTCTCTTTTCCTTGGGAGAAGTACCATCAGATAACTCATTTGGAAATATATAACTAGATTTACTTTAAATAAATCCAAAAAATTTGTTCTTTTTTCGTAGTATCACACAAAACACTCAAACCTTCACATGCATGTGATCTTAAAGGAATTTTATATTCACAAATAACATATAACAATAAAGCAACTCAAATCCAATTTAAAAAAAGTTATGCATTTTGGCCAAAGCTAAAGAAACTTGTACATCGAAAAAAGGTGTATTACATGGATTACAAAAAGCTCATTGACATGAACAAAAGAAAGCACATGATGTGATTGATAATTTCAATTTTTAAAAAAACTTTCTCAATATAATATCCACCTTGTCTAGGTTCATCATATGAAATCAAAGGTCTCCCAATAGTCTTAGTCTAGAACTCCAACCTAGTAACTATCCAACATCACATCTCCATATGTGACCCATTTTTTAGAATGACCAAATATGTATCGTCACTTGTCTTCAAAAGCCATAGTGTCTAAACAAATAAGAATTTATAAGAATTAGTCAAATAGAATATGCACATTATGACCATCCATTGACCTCTCCACCCTAAGGAATTCTTAGGGATAAAAAGCACACTTACTAATATGATAACTGTGCAATCAACTTTTATCCAAAATGATGGATTGCAATAGATGAGATTTAAGGTATTACATTGTAGTTTGAGGTCCTACCCAAAGTTTGCCTAGTCTTCCTCTTCTTCATGCAATTCCCCTTAGCTAGCTTGCTTGGCTTTCTTCCATGTGGGGTTTTACTCATTGGTATTAGATGCTCTATAATACCCACTCTTCTTATCCTAACTAGAAATTTATTATCCAACTTTCATCACACAAGTACCTTATTTTACACAATGATGTGAATCTAAGTGGCGTGTTGCTCATCGATACGCTTTTGTAGATAAAAGAAGGCATACCACTTGCCCAACAATCCATCAAAATAAACCTAATTTTACTCTTTTCTTGCCTTAGAAAAATATTTTAAATGGAAAGGTACCTCCTTGGGGAGTTGAAAAGCTATAGCTAACCTTGAGACCTATTTTCCCCTTACTACCTTTGGAGATAAAGCAAAGTGGGAAATATCTTATGCATTTATGACACAAATAAACATAAATCCAAAGGAGTAGGCTTTCTTGATGTTAAACCCATAGGAAGTAGTGGTAGTTCCCATGTTAAACCCATAGGAAACCCATAGGAAGTAGTGGTAGTTCCCATCACACGGAAGCTAAGGAAACTTTGCCTAGGAAATGAGCATATTGCTAAAAGAATAGAATGTTTTGCCGCATGGGTAGAAATTTTTACTTGATGCAAGAGCATAGGATGGTTGTCTAGTGAAATTATGTTGAAAAACTTAATGTTCACTTCCTTGTTATCGTATACCCTCTATTGTGGCTACTAAATGGCTATAGTGGTTGAGTTTATAAAGGATTCATGGCTATGTTTTAACCTAAGGTTTAACTAACTTGGAGAAGCTAAACACGAGTAAGAGTCACCATAAAACTTGCAAGAAATTATAACTTGTGCTTTAATACGCAAATACCAAGATAACATGATTCAACAAGATAGAAAGATGGAGAAAATGTTGCAAACCAAGACTACAACTTATAACAATTACTTTGAGACCATGTACTCTAGTGAGGGAGCTTAGATGGTGATCTGAGATGGAGGATGTATACACTGAATCAAGGGTGCACTTGCAATGAAGGCAGCTCTCAAAATTGATGGTCTGAATATGATTCCAAACATGCTCATATATATTACCCAAGGACAACCACACATTAGGTCGGCCACCCTACGTTGGGTCCAATTGGAGCTAACCAACCACATCATAATATTAGACTAACAAAAAGACCAAAGGCCTAGGTGCAACTTTTGAGGTTGTCTGGGTAGATTGATATGGGAATATCGTCTTGCATATGCATGGTGCCTATTTTGGTGTGATGCTAAACCAATTGAAGGCCCATTATTGATGAGGCATGTGTGCTTCTCATACAAGCAACTTCTCCTTATAAAAAGGAGCTTACATGCAACTATCTGGTATTGCACGTGTAGTAATGATGTGCCATAAATGCTAAACTCCATTGTCAACCCAACAGTGAGTTGATGAAGATGTCATTTTGGAAGATCTTTCCTTGGAGCCCTAGTGAAGATGTCCTCATAATTATATATTGTTGGACTGAAGACTATCTTGATTACTTTACATAAAGCAAAACATGCTACTTTGTACTTAACTTTGGTAGAAGAAAGATAATTTGTAGACAGATTTTTACTAATCCAAGAGATACCTCTTATCCAACAAAGAAGTAGTAACATGTTACTGACCTCCTAGTGTCACAATCATTTTAAATCACAAAATCCAGTCTAGGTGTTGTCCAAAGTGTAGATAATACCATACTCTCTTTCTACCTATCATGTATTTAATACACCCACATCCCTTTACTCCAATGATTTTTTTGGGGCTTACTTGTTGAGAGCATGTGCAACATACCACCAACTGCATAGCTGATGTCTAGTCATGTGTTAATATAAGAAAATTCCACAAGTCTTCTAAACTTTTCAAATCCACCAATGGTGAAGCATTTTTTGTAAATAGCTTCATATGAACGTCCATGGAGGTGCTAACTCTTCCACTCAGCTATGCCAAATGCTTTCCATATCTTTATAACATACTTTGGCTCAAAGATGAAAATGTAATCTAGCTCTTACCATACTTTAATTCCCAAATAAAAATGCATGAGCCCAAGCTATATTATTTCAAACTCTTCGTCCAACAAACTTTTTGTCTGTGGGAGCTTATTTTCATGGTTTCCTATCAAAATGAGGCCACTCACATGCCTTGCTTGGAGAAAGCATACAAATTTATATTTTATGGGTTTTTTGAAAGACCAAGACTTACAAAGCAAGTATGAATTAGGGGCCACCATGATCAAGGGTCCTCTTTTAGCCTATAAAGTGTCTTTGGAAGTTTAAAAACTTTAATTTTTGAACGAGAGATCACAAATCCTAGTGGATGCTCTAGATACATCTTGCCTTAAGCTATCTATTCAAAAACGTTAATTTCACATCCGTCTACATAACTAGCCGCCTCTCTTGTTCTACTAAGGCTAGGAGTGTGCAAATTGTGGTCAATCTAGCTATGAGGGTGAATGTCTCTTGGAAGTCCCTTGACCTGTGCAAATCTCGTTGATGCAACTAGTAGTACTTCTCTAATGAGCCATCAAAATTATACTTGGTTGGCCTTATACACCCACTTGGTGCCGATTGTGTTTTTCTAGTTGCTGCATAGATCGCAAGTGTGGTTCTTCATGATGGGATTGTGGTTTGATTGTATGTGGCTCCCAACTATAGTTTGGATTTTCTTCTGTCTTCCCAAACTCATGGGCTCTTGAACCTTCATCATCTATACCATGATTACATAATTGATAATGTTACAATGGGACCTATTTTACTTCTCTATTCTCTCTAATTGGTGTACTTTAGGCGGCACTGTTGGATATTAATGATCCATTCATATTACATTATTCAGGCACTAGTTAGCTCATGTTTGTACGGCCCCATTATGAGGAATAGCAAGTAGCCCTGGCATATATATTTGGCACACTACCAAAAATACTAGATCCTTATACCCCATAAGGGTCCACACATGGAGTAGGTAGAGCTTACTCTTGCACTAATATAAGGATCCCCATCTAGGAATTTTCAAGAATAATTTCTTAAGAAAAATAACTATCCAACCATTCAACTTAAGCTATTACTACAAATTCAACATAAACCAAGCTTTAAGAATTAACGCATGAAAATACTTAGCTCTTGTACAACAACACAAACATTAGGTGCAATATTTTTTCCTCACGTGTGTGCCCTATTCCCCACACATGAGTATTTTTTTGAGAATTTAATTGCTTAAAAATGCCATAGCCTCCAGAAATATAAAGTTGTGCTTTTTCTTGCACAATACTCTCTCTTTACCCAAAATAGAAAGCCCTTAAATATTGGATTCCTTGGGGATAGGTTTAGCCTCCTCTTTGCCTATAAAATATCCAAGAATAAATTGGTAAACAATTATTCCATAGGCATACAAACCATCACCACATATACATGTTCAGGAAGTACTCCAGGAATCATCTTGCCATGCAAACCAACTGCAACAAACATAGGAATCCGCAAGCATACGTCAATGTGCACTAAATGTATTAATATTTGAAATGGCATCGCCCAAGAATATTAACATAATTTAGCATGACGCAAAGATAATCCAAGCATCTTTGAACTATCTAAGAGGTAGAATAATATGTTTAAGTGGGCTTAAAATACATTCTCATAACATTTCGTCTTGCTTGAGTTTGAAATTGTCCTCAATCAATTGTGGATTTGTTGAGGAAGGCACGGAAATATTTCTCAAGCCCCCATCTCGCATCTTCTAACAAATGTTTGATATATTGATTGTTGCCGGTATTGGTCGATGTAATGTGCTAGTCAATGATAGTATTTGGAATCAAAACTTCTTCCTTACCCTCAATAAGAGGTGGATCCTCATACATAGGATGAGTGGGAAATGATCCCCTGAAAGGTTTAAGCAGATTAACATGAAATGAATTATGAATCTGTCATCAATGAGAAGGTAATTCCTAATCTATAAGCAATATCATTAATTTTGTGAATCACCTTAAAAGATCCATAAAATCTTGGAGTGAGCTTTACAGTCGGGAATTTCTTAACTCTCTTAAGTAGTTTAAAGAGAGAAAAGGTAATTTTTCATTAGTAAAGTGAGTATCATGTGGTTAAAAAGAGATAAGGATACATACTGCCTTATGTACTAGGCCGCCCTTTCACACTACACTTAAAAGTGTTTATAAATATGCCCAAAACTAGTCCCAACCCTTGGCTCCTTTCATATACCCTTGATCCCTTGACCTTGGGCCCAAAATTGACTTAAGCTTCTTTTTAACTTTGTTATAAACCATCCCCATCCAAGGGGTTTCATCCTTGAAACCTTAGGTATGCATGTGCAATCTCACATAAATGGAGAACACAATCAAGGACTCATGTCAAGTAATATGCTCATGCGTGAGCCATGTATGTTGAAGCCAAAAATACAAGTATATAGCTATAAACTGCACTAGATGCCCTCAAATCAAGCCATATCATATACTCCATAATGGAATATGAGCCTCATGAAGCTTCCACACATTATGCATCCAATACCAAAAGGTATAGGGCTATCCAAACAATGATTTTCAAAATTTCCAGCAAGCTATTTCACTATTTTCAAGTATCATTTGACTCCTCAAACACATTCATCGTGTGGACTGACTCATTCTTGGATCAAAATTGAATCTATGCCATCCCCAAATGAAAGAAAGATAGCCACCAAAAATGCCCAGATAAAAGGAAATCCATCAACCCCATATGTAGATGCATAAACATACATATATCCATCATGTGCATAGCATCCACCCGGATCATATGGAAATGAAACTGAGCCAATCATACTCATAAGAAAAATATAAGCAATGAAACTCTTCCTCACTTATGCTGGGGTCAAAAGGATGTGTCATCATCATCATCATTGGAGGCATGGGTATTATGGCCATCCAATGAACCACCATCATATCCCTCCCATGAAGCATCAACATATATATATAGATCATCACCATATATGTCCTTATAAGCATCATAACCCATAGCATCTTTCGCATAAATGTCCTCATATGGATCACAATCATTTGCATCCCCATTATCATCATATGGATCTTCACTTGTCTCATCTTCATGGTCATAATACACATTGACCTCTTGAGAGACCATCATGAAGATTACTATAATAGTCATCCCCTTCATCATCAAGAAAAGTCTCATCACAATCATCACTATTCCCATAATCATTCTCATCAAGAGAACCATGCAATCATCCTTCATTAACCTCATCTACACTTGCATCCTCATGGCTCCTATCCATTGGTTCATTTTTAGTCACCAATGCATACATACAATTGTCTTGGCATTCCCCATCGGCATCATCATATTAACTTGAAGAGTCTTCATATGGAAATAATGGTCTCCAATGAGAAACTTGGATTGAAGTGAACTCCTTGTAGATTGGCCATTAAGAGATGAGCTAGGCATTTAAAATAATCCCACCAATAACAATATATTATTGAGAGCAATGTCTTCATCACCTTCCATAATGCATTGGACCACTTGCATGAATTCTTTGTCTATCTTTTGCATAAATCCATTTATGCTTTCATTTGCCTTGATTTCTAGATCGAAGAAGGAAAGGTACCAATACTTCTTGGCATACCTAGACAAGAACTCCTCATGTAGAAATGCCATGTATTTATGTCTAAATCTCATTTTCTCTCAAGTAGTCACATAGTTTTGCACAACTTCATAGGCCAAACTCTCCCAATTCCACTCATAGTTTGTTCATTTTCTTCATCCACTAAGATCTAGATTTTTCCATGAAATATGAAGTCACTTTCTTCACACTTGACACCAAGCATAGGCATACCCAGCACATTTGTTTCGGCACATTTTCTCCACCTTGATACATCAATGATGGAGGCAAGCTCTCCTTTCCAAGCATAGATCCATGACTTCTATCACCACAATGCGTACTAGCTTGAAGGGTATGCGATTAGGCTTTTGTGATCATCCAAAACATAGTTAAAATATCCCAAAATTGACAGTGCATGCTAATTATATTTTTCATTGCTCCAATCCATCAAAAGTGTTATCTAACAACCTTAGGTATGTATTTGAGTAGCCCGAACTCAATCCATAAGCACCATGTATATATTTTGCAAAAATTTCGACATAACCTCCTTTGTTTTTTCAAAGGAAAAATTACATCCAATATCAATTGTCAATACATGCACCAATTGTCCATCAATTGCATTTCATCACCAAACCTTGAGCATGCATGCAAGGATCAATTAATAGTTGAAGTCACAAACATATAGGCTTGCATAGCTTGGAAATCTACAAATATTGCATTCTTGCTCAAGAATGTTCTAACACTTGCTCATAAAAGAAAGCCCCTAGCTCAGAGCCATGTAAAGAAACATTTTCTTGATTTTCTTGATATGGATTTGTGGGAAAATGATCAAAATCAGCCCATAAGCATCAGGAATGCTCACCATATCCACCAAGCTTGTGATAAAGGAGAAAATCAAGTATATGTAGCCTTTATTACCCCACTTAAAGCATTCTAACTTGGCAAGTGCAACTCTTCTCTGAACAGGCATGTCCAGTAAACGCAGTAGATACAAAAGGTGCTTTAGTACCCGACCATGTATCTTCTCTTTCAGTCTTTTTAAGCTCTTAGTCACAAAATCTTTTGATGCCTACACAATAAGATCTCTATTCTATAGTCTTTGAAAACCTCCTTGGCTGGAGCCTGCACAATTCTAGCTTGATTATTTGTAATCTGAGCTAATCCTCCTTGGTTTGAGTCCTCGATCCTGCACAATTCCATCTTGATTAGGTGTACTCTGAGCTAATCCTCCTTGGTTTGAGTCCTCCATCCTGTACAATTCCAGCTTGATTATGTGCATTCTGAGCTAATCCTCCTTGGTTTGAGTCCTCCATCCTACACAATTCCAGCTTGATTATGTGTTCTCTGAGCTAATCTTCCTTGGATTGAGTCCTCCATCCTACACAATTCCAGCTTGATTATGTGTATTTTGAGGTTATCGTCCTCACTGTCTGTAGTAGCCTCCTGCATTTGTATTAAATGTCTGACAGCACCGCATTGAACTCTTGGCCCCTTTCACATATCCTTGATCCCTTGACATAGGGCCCAAATTGACTTAAGCCGCTTTTTAACTTTGTTATAGTCTCTGTCAGAAACAATGAATTTTGGCAAACTATAATGCACAAAGATTTGCTTGATAAACATGATCACGACTTGTTGTGAAGTCATTCATTATTACCTTTGCATTGTGGTAGTGCATTGTGTGGAAAATGAAGGGATAAGGTGTGTGTGGTTGAGAAAAAAGATATGGTTTTAAAGCTGTGAATGTTGTGGTGGAGTAGTTTCGGAAAGGATTCATTGGTTACTTTTGATAATTTTGAAGTTAGCATCACTAAAAACACTAACTTGAAGGAGCAGGTTGTGTGTTGTTTTCTTCTTTTTTCAAAAAATTCATAAAAATAAAAAACATAAAGGACCATTGATTGAGCCAGGAACTTGCATTTCATTTCTTAGGAGTGGCACAATCTAATTTTTATCATTTGGATAAGCATTATACACCCAAAACCACAGACTACCGACGTAGGAAATTCCACATGAAAGTGCAGGAAAGTTGTTCACACAGTGAACCATTTCTCTGCAGTTTCACGCCGCGAATCGCTCACGTAATCAATGTCAGAATTATCGTTGAAAATCATAGGATTACATTCCAAAAATAGAAACCCTTATCTTGACATCTCTGACACAGTGCAATCCGCCAAAATTTTGAGCACGTGAAAGTGCAGTAAACCTTTCACAGCGTGAGCCATTTCTGAAGCGGTTCACGGCGTGAAACACTTACTGTTTCACGACGTGAAATAAATCCTGTAGATTCACGTGTAGGCCAAACCAATGGATTGACAATACCAAGGCTATAGAGGTCAACTAAGGAAAGGGAATTTGACTAAAGGAAGGAATTTAACCCTAAGGAGGAAAATTTTTGAGCACGTGAAAGTGCAAGAAAATCATTCTCACGATGTGAACCATTTCCTATAGTTTCACGATGTGAAACATTCTCTGCTATTTCACGCCTCCAGAACATAGCGACAGAATCAAAAATTAAATCAATTTGGATTGATTAATAGCTTATCAAATCATACTACATACATGCACTTAAGATCTGGAAAACTCATCGGAGACGATCTTACACCTGCTGACGATAGTGCATCAAATCACCCAGGAACTTCCTACCAAAGAAGTGTGGGATCAGGACATTCCGCAAGCACACACTTGAGTGTGTTTGTAATCAAATATGGTCCACAATATCTGGGGGATAACTTCTTGTACTTCCCAAGAGATAGAGAACTTCTTTTGGGGCGTACTCGAATGAAGACCATATCTGCTTCTTCGAATTTTCTGTCTGTCCTCTTCTTATTTGCATATTGTTTCTGTCTATCCTGGGCAGCTTTTATATCTTTGTTTTGCAAATTGACTTCATCTGCTGCTCCATGTCGTCAAGCATCTGTCTGGACATCTCGACCCTAATCAATGGGTCAGACCAAGTTAATGGAGTTAAGCAATCTTGTCCATACAGAGCTTTGAAAGGCAGAGCTTTGAAAGGGCTCATCCCAATACTTTGGTGATAAGAAGCATTGTAGGCGAACTCGACTAGGTGCAGATAGCTTAGCCACTTCTTGGGTTCCCTGCCACAACACGACCGAAGTATATCTTCAATTACTTGGTTCACCCTTTCAGTTTGACCATCGGTCTCTCGAGGTGGTAAGCTGTGCTGAGATCCAAGAAAGTTCCTACTGCTTCAAAAAATGCAGTCCAGAATCTTGACGTGAATTTGAGGTCTCGATCACTTACTATTCTTCTGGGTAGGCCATGCAATCTGAAGATTTCCTTGAGGAACACTCTGGCCACATCCACCGCAGTAGTGTAGGTTTCTTTTACTGGAATCAGATGGGCAACTTTGGTTAGTCTGCAATAAGGCTGTCATGGGCTTCATTCATAATTTGACCCTTAGTTCCCTCATCATTGGGAATGCATAGCCTGCGATTATAATACACAATTTCATCATCCAGGCTGTACCCTTGAACTCGGTTCAACTCCTGTGGAGTTCTGCTTTCCTGCATAAGTAGGGTAACAATAGGGCCAAAGAATCTATCCTGCATGATCTTCTCTCTTGCTTCAGTAATCAAAGGATTTGACACTACAGTAATTGCAAGCAAGGAGGCTTTTCTGCTAAGGGCATCTGGTACCACATTTTCTTTGCCTGGGCGGTTCTTGGTTTCAAAATCAAATTCCTGCAGGGTCTGCATCCACCTTCTTTGGTGCATGTTGAGATCCTTCTGAGTGAAGATCCACTTTAAGCTCTGATGATCTGTCTCATCAAAGTGAATCTTCGACCCAGTAGATAATGTCTCCACAACTTCAGGGCATATACTATAACCTTCCTGCATGAGTGCACCTCCTAGGGCAAAACCACTAGCATCAGTTACTACCTCAAAGGGTAGAGAGAAATCTGGCAACTTCAGAACGGGATTGGTTACCAAGGCGGTCTTCAGCTTATCAGAAGCACTCTGGCACCTGGCAGACCATTGAAATAGAATATTCTTCTTGAGAAGATTAGTCAGGGGGGAAGCTATGAGAGCATACTTTGGTATAAAAATTCTATACCAACCAGTCAATCCCCCAATCTATGACTACTTGGAATTTTGTGGAATCTAGAGAAATTCCATCTTTGGATACCAGAAAGCCCAAGTATTCAACATGGTTGGTACAGAAAGTGCATTTGCTCTTTTTTGCAAAGAGTTGGTGCTTCCTTAGAACCTCAAGAACTTTTCTGACATGAGCTTCATGGTCAGCTGCATTCTTTGAGTAAATCAGAATATCATCAAAGAAAACAAGAACAAAATCATCCAAGTATTCTCTAAGAATGTCCTACATTAAGCGATTGAATGTATCTGGGGCATTTGTCAATCCAAACGGCATAACAGTGAATTCATAATGCCCATACCAAGTATTAATGGCTGTCTTCGAGATATCTTGCTCATTAATCCTGATCTGATAATACCTTGATTTGAGATCTATCTTTGTGAAGATCTGGGCTCCACTTAGCCTGTCCAGAAGCTCATCAATTCTGGGGATAGGATACTTATTCTTAACTGTCAGCTGATTGAGGCCTCTGTAGTCCACAGAGAGTCTTAGCGTTCCATCTTTCTTTTTCTGAAAGAGAACTGGCGCACCCCAAGGTGAAACACTGGGTCTTACAAGCCCTTGTTATAACAGCTGTCTAAACTGTTTCTTGAGTTTGATGGCTTCAGGAAACTGGCATTTTGTATACGTGCGCAGGGCCACTGGGGGGTCAATTCTATCTCATGATCTACTTCCCGAATTGAAGGCATCTCTGTTAATTCTGTTGGGAATAAATCATCATAATCACTGAACCATTCAAATTCTTTAGCTTTTAGCTTTGTGTCTATTGGATTCGTTTTGACAACATAAATGAGCTGCTTCTTTCTAAGTCCTTTTAGTAACTTAGAAGCCTTTACTAGACTTGGGGATCCTGAAATTCCGGTTCCTTGAACTTTATTTCCGTGAAGGTCACGGAAGGAAATGGTTCCATTATGACAGTGAATGTCAGCTTGATTTTTGTGGAGCCAATCCATTCCAAGGATCCCGTTGAAAACTCCCAAAGGTATAACTCTGAACTGACAGTCAGTTAAATTCCCATCTAGATTGAATTGAATACGATCTGTCTCAAGGTGAGTGAAAAGAATCTTCCCACTGGCCAATTCAACTTGCATAGGTTTCCCTGATTTCTGTTCTAAGACTAGCTTATGCAAACATCCTGGGGAAATGAAAGAATGAGTACTGCCTGAATCAATCAAAAGCTTAAAAGGCTTACCCTGATACTCAGCTGGAGTATGAATGATGGAGAATTGGCGATTTGGCCCTTGGTTTTTAATTGCTACATAAATCTGTCCTCTTTCCTCTTCCACTACTTCTGCTATTGTGACTGCTCTGGCTGTTGTTGCAGTCTCAGGCAGAACTCTTTCTCTTTGGTTGCCCCAGTTCTGGGAAAGAGTTTTGAGGCTACTGTGGACAGAGGCAGATGGCTGAGCTCAAGTTCTCCTGGGATTACCTTGATTTTGATGAGATGGGATTACCCTGATTTGACTGATAGGAAGCACTGGTCTCTGCACTCTCGATCCTTGACTTCCCTGTCCCCTTGACGTGGCAGGAGTCGGGCAGTCTTTCAGCTCTGGTGACCAAAACCTTGACATCCAAAACACTGGTTCTCACTTCTAAGCTCATCCCTCTGAATCCTTGAAAAAGAGATGGGGCTCCTGAGAAAGTGTTATGTGGGAAGGGTTCACTTCTGAATCTCCCAGTATCTTGATTCTGATTCGGACCTTGCTGCCTCTTTGGGGGAGGAAAGTTTGAAGTACTTCCCGGGGTTTGGAATCTTCCTAAGCACTGCGAGTCCGTGCATCGCCTGGTCAGAACCCTCCAGGATCCTCCTTAGGTGTCCTAGCACTTCACTTAGGGACCGCTTTGTCGGCCCTCGCCCATCGTACCGAAAGTACACCATTTTTCACCATACCCACGCTGGTCAAGACCTGGGCAAGTTTTTGCCACGTGAGCCGTCCTTTGAACACTCCCCACCGCCAGCTATTTGCAACCGAACTTCCCTTAGAAAAACACATATACCAAATGCTCTCTCTCTAGCATTTTGGCGTAAGACAGTCCTTTAAGAAAACAAGGTTTCTATGTAAGTTTTCAGTTTTGATTTTCTTTTGAATACAATGGGTATATCTTAAATCCGTATCCCAATACTACTAGATCACAGGTCTAAAATTCTAATAGAATTTCTTGAATTCTGTAACCTTGATCCTCATATCAGAATCAAGGGTCTTAACGTGATTTCAGATTCGGTGGGTGATTTGAGTGAAACTTTCCTAAACTGGTCACATCGTCTTTTCTTGAAACTGACGGAGATTAAGTCTTAGTCATAGTCTGATTCAGGGTTTGAGTCTGGAAAGGTTCTCCCTGAACTAACTTTCTCAAAGGGTAATGTTTCAATTACTACTTTACTAAATTTCATTCATTGAGTATTTTGCTTAACTGAATTTAAAACTAATCATGAATTCCTATGAGGAATAAATTAATCATTTATCTAAAATTCTGAATTCGATAGTTTTTCTGAATTTTCTCATTACTATCCTAGAGAATATGAAACGGTAGAATTTTCTCTCACAGAGTATTTACTTATTCATTTACCAATATTCATGGGATTTAAACATAGGATTAAAGAGAACTCTTATTTTGATATAAAAATTCTGTATGCATCTATTTATGCATAAAATCCAACTTCTATGGAAATAACACTTTTATATAAAAGAAAATTCTTTTATGCATCTATTTATGTAAAAAAATCAATTTTGATGAAAGTAACACTTTTATAAAAAAAAATCTTTTATGCATCATTTTATGCATAAAAATCAATATTGATGAAAGTAATAATTTTATAATTAAAAATAATTCTTTTATGCATCATTTTATGCAAAAAATCAATATTGATGAAAGTAACACTTTTATAATAAAAGAAATTCTTTTATGCATTATTTTATGCATAAAAATCAATATTGGTGAAAGTAACACTTTTATAATTTAAAAAAATTCTTTTAGGCATCATTTTATGCATAAGAATCAATATTGATGAAAGTAACACTTTTAATTTTTTAAAAATTTATTTCCAATATGCATCTTTCTATGCATAGAATTTAAATCTAATGAAAATCACTCTTTTATAATAAAAAAATAACCAATATGCATCTTTCTATGCATAGAATTTAAATCTAATGAAAATCACTCTTTTATAAAATAAAAAAATAACCAATATGCATCTTTCTATGCATAGAATGTAAATCTAATGAAAATCACTCTTTTATAATAAAAAATAACCAATATGCATCTTTCTATACATATAATTTATATCTAATAAAAATCACTCTTTTATAATAATAAAAATAACCAATATGCATCTTTCTATGCATAGAATTTAAATCTAATGAAAATCACTCTTTTATAATACAAAAATAACCAATATACATCTTTTTATGCATAGAATTTAAATCTAATGAAAATCACTCTTTTATAATAATAAAAATAACCAATATGCATCTTTCTATATGCATAGAATTTAAATCTAATGAAAATCACTCTTTTATAATAAAAAAATAACCAATATGCATCTTTCTATGCATAGAATGAAAATAACACTTTTAGAATACACAAATGGTGGGGATTACTCTTTTTGAATAATAAAAGATAAAACTTATTTCACAAAATTTAAGAAAATTTTGCCATAACCTCCTTTGTATGGTTGACCATTTTTCAATTTTTTCTATCCTCAAGTTACTTAAAAATTATCCCAAATGGTTTAACGCATTCTAAACTAATCAAATTCCACTTTTAAAAGAGAAACAATATGAAAAGTTTAATTCTAACAATTTGATTACTTATCTAGGATAAAGAAAGGCTGAATTTAAGAATGAAGAGAGGGGGAAAGCCTTTCCAACAAGGCATAACATCATTTTTTTTATTTTAAAGAAAACAAAAATTAGAAAACCATTAAAAAGAAAAAGTAGGATTTCTAGCTTACTTGAACTTCTGTGAGCTTTCCTTTGGCTTGATGGTTTGAGGGATCTACTCTTGTTTGCAACAAGAGTGGCCACCAATTCTTTTGAAGAGGGAAAGGTCAAAAACTAATGAATTATCAATAAATTCACTATTTTTTGCTCTGGGGGGTGGAGTAGAGTAACAGTGCATAAAACACTATTAAGCTTCTACAAAGGGGGAGGCTTTTATTTATAGGAAAAAGTGAGCTTCTAACCAAGCAAACTGATTCTAGCATTTTCCAGATCAGTTTGGTCAATTTTTGACCATTTTTGGGTTAGTTTAGCTTACTTTTTGGAACTAGACTTGAATTAGGAGAGAGGAGAGATGAAATATCTCAATATTTAAGAATTTAAAACTCTACCACACATGTGAAATAGGCGCCTCCTTCATGAGGGGGAATCCCCACTCTTGAGGTATCAAAAATTCATTTTTTTAGTATTTCCTTTGGTCCTTAGTCCACTCTTCATCTTATGTGAGTATTTACTCATTTTTGGGGGGATTTTCTTTATTTCTTCAATTTATCTCCTCCATACATTTGGATGAATCTGATTGGCCCCTCAGAACCTTAATTTAAAATTTTTAAAAAATCTGGACCCTTAGGATAAGGCCTTTTAAACAGATTATAATTTATTTCTAATGCACCTTCTGAAAATCTTTTTGAACTTCTGTTTCAGGGGAATTTATTTTAATAAGAAGAGATATTTTTCCATCCAAAAATATCTAAAATCTGAATAACCTCTCTCTAGAATATTTTCTCTCTCTAAGCCAAAATAGGTAGAAACAAGGCCTTTTATTATTTTGAAGAGGGAATTGATTACAAGGGAAGATACTAGACATCTTGAGGGACTGGGGAGGAATCTTACACATTTCTTGAGGAGTCTTGCTTTCCTGCATCTAGAGGGTAGCGATAGGGGCAAAGAATTTGTCCTGCATGATTTTCTCCTTTGCTTCACTGATTAATGGATTTGACACCACTGTAATTGCAAGCAAGGAGGCTTTTTTGCTGAGCACATTTGCCACCACATTTTCTTTCCCCGTCCGATACTTAATTTCAAAGTCGAATTCCTTCAGGGTTTGCATCCATCTCCTTTGTCCCATGTTGAGATCCCTTTGGGTGAAGATCCACTTCTTTGATGATCTGTCATCAAGGTGAACCTCTATCCCAAAAGATAATGTCTCCACAACTTCAAAGCATAAACTACTGAGAGTAACTCCAAGTCATGGTGGATGACATAATTTCTCTCATGTGTTCAGAGTTTTCTGGATTCATAGGCCACTGCATGACCTTCCTGCATAAGAGCACCGCCTAAGGCAAACCCACTGACATCAGGACAGGGTTGGTTACTAAGGCTATCTTTAGTTTATCAAAGGCACTCTGACACATTGTAGTCCACTGAAAAAGTGTACTCTTCTTGAGAAGGTTAGTTAAAGGGGATGCTATCCGAGCATACCTAGGTATAAAGATCCTATACCATCTGGTTAATCCTAGGAATCCTCTGACTTCCTTTATCGTCTTGGGTTTCGGCCAATTTACGACTGCTTGGATCTTTGCGGGGTCATGAGAAATCCCATCCTTTGATACTATGAATCCCAAGTATTCCACCTAGTCAACAAAGAAAGAACAATTGCTCTTTTTTGTTAAATTTGCAGCAATGTGATGAGCTATGGCAGATCAAATGCTAGAAGCAACATCATTAGAAAAGAGATTAGATGATAATTAAGACATGATTAGTGAGCAATTAACTGATAGCTTAATGTAGGCATGGATAATCAAAAACTAGCAAATTCTCATTAGGCCAGTGCCTCAATTTATAGAGTTTACATCCAAGCATTTAATCCCACTGATCTCTCCTTGATTCACTCCACCTCTTTTGCTTGAGTCTCTCCACCTCTTCTCCCACAATATCTCCACACCTCCTAAATCTTCTCATGCTACCCTTTATTCTCTCCCAGTAGATACTTCTCACCTTTTCACAGCTTCTCACTCATTTACAGATTCTCTTTTACAGCCTCTTGCTAAGGGCTTGTTCCCGCACACACCCTATTCACTTGTATATTTTAACACCTCCCCTCAAGTGAATAATCCTAGCACACATGGACCCTATACTAAGTTTCCCTCTTACTTGGTAGTCCGCGACCAGTGCCTCAAGTACCTAAACTCATAGTCCTTGTTGACACACTCTCTCTCTATGTGTCCAAGGCTACTACAAGTGCCCGTGACCTTGACTAAAGTGCCCACACATACATCTACCACATGGCCTACATCATCAGTGGCTCAGAGGTGGTTTTACTCTGTTGGGGTAGGTTACATTGGGTTATGGGGTCTCTCTCTCTCTCTCTCTCTCTCTCTCTCTCTCTCTCTCTCTCTCTCTCTCTCTCTCTCTCAGAAAAGATGATCTGACCCACTTCCTTAGGACCTCCATGAAGTTTGCCGATGTCGTTCCTTCTCCACTGGGTTTGCTGTAGAGCAGTCTCTTGCCATGTGTCCTGGCTTTCCACGGTTATGGCAAGTGAAGGTCCTTCCTCCTACTCTGCCTCTTCCTCGTCCTCGTCCTCGTCCTCGAGAGAATCCTCCTCGGGTGCAGAATACTTTTTCTTCTCCAGCTGTTGAGTCCAGCCATTTCTTCTCTTTAACCCTGGTCTCTTGCTCTAGTAGAGCTCCTTCTATCTCGTGCAGCTTCAATTCAGGTACATTCTTTAAGGTTGCTACAATGTTTTCATATTCACCTTTGTCCACACTCTTCAAAAGCACTGCTAGTGCCTCATCATCTTCTACCTCCTTGTGCCAATGGCTGCGATTGTTGCTTAATGCTTTTATATTTGTTCAAGTGTGTGATTAAAGGTTCACTTTCCTTCATATCCAGTTTGTAGAATTGCATTAACAAAATTATCTTTGAATTTTTTGCTTGAGTGCCAAATAATTTATTGAGTTCATCCCATGCATCTTTTGCCAATTGTATCCCTATAATGTGATGAATGATTTCATCATTTAAACTGAGTGTGATAAGTCCTAATGCTTTCTCATTCCTGATCTTCCACTCATTTTTCCCACTCACCTCTAGGCATTCATCTCTTCCCTCAACTAGCCCCCACAGATTTTTCCTCATGAGTAAATACATGGTTTTTGTTTGCCATGTATAAAACTGCTCCCCATTAAATTTGGCTCTCTTGTGCCGTGCTCATGATATGAAGGGGGTCTTACCTCTTGATCCAATTTCAAGATTCAAGGGCAGTGTCTACCCTTTTACAACTCAATCTAGTGTTTAAGTGATGAAATTACATAAAACAAAGGGTAACAAATCTGTACTGAAGGGTTGGAGTATCAAACCATCTCCATTGCAATCTAAAGTTATAGGGATCTGTATCAGATATCCAATGGTTTATTTGAACCCTCAATTGCACCAAAATATAGTGATTAGTACAGATTAATCATTGATTAGCAAAATAATCCTCTATTTTGTGTGCAAAAAATAGAGTATGCAGGGAGTCCAGATTTGGGGCCTTAGAGTTCAAATGAGCTCAACCCCTTTCAAGGCCATCAACAACAATTAGTCTAGTAGAGGATTAAACCAAGAAACATAAGATTTGACCAAACATTGAACGTTTAATCTCTGTTTTACCAAAGTCACCTGCAGATTTGATGGAGAGCTTGGATCTCACTGTAGACTTGATGAAATCAAAAACTGTCTTCACCAGCTTGTAGAGCACCCTTGAAAACCCCTGGGGCCAAGAGGAACTAGACCCATTGTATTTGGTGCAGACAAGATCTCCATTTCTCTTCAGAAAAAAGGCGCCTAAGAAATCGCCAAAAAATTGCAGCATGCGTCGGTGATTTGCTGATGTGATTAGATGGGCTGAAGCACAAGGAGTATGGCTATGTTTGGCTAGAAGGTTTTGGGCCAATTTTATGTGTAAAGGGAGAGAGCTCCTCCACTAGCTGGGGGTATAGAAGCTATTTGAAAAAAGAGGTAAAAACTTGATTATCTATTAATCCTAATTAACTAGGTGATTAGCAAGATAATGGGCTCATAAATTTGATGGATTCTAAGCTAGGCTCTGATACCATGTTAAATTTGCAGCAATGTGATGAGCTATGGTGGATCAAATGCTAGAATCAACATCATTAGAAAAGAGATTAGATGATAATTAAGACATAAATTAATTGATAGCTTAATGTAGGCATGGATAATCAAAAACCAGCAAATTCTCATTAGACCAATGCCTCAATTTATAGAGTTTACATCCAAGCATCTAATCCCACTGATCTCTCCTTGATTCACTCCACCTCTTTTGCGCTTGATTCTCTCCACCTCTTCCCAAAATATCTCCACTCTTCCCAAAATATCTCCACACCTCCTAAATCTTCTCATGCTACCCTTTATTCTCTCCCAGTAGATACTTGTCACCTTTTCACAGCTTCTCACTCATTTACAGATTCTCTTTTACAGCCTCTTGCTAAGGGCTTGTTCCCGCACACACCCTATTCACTTGTATATTTCAACATTTTTTGCAAAGAGGTTGTGTTTCCTTAGGATTTCCAGGACCTTGTGCACATGATCTTCATGATCTGCAAAACATTCTTTGAGTATACCAAGATATCATCAAAGAAGACAAGAACAAAATCATCCAAGTATTCTCTGAGAATATCCTGCATAAGATGATTAAATGTCGTCGGGGCATTAGTCAATCCAAATGGCATGACTATGAACTCATAATGCCCATAGCGAGTATTGAATGGTGTCTTCGAGATGTCCTGTTCCTTGATTCTGATCTGGTAGTACCCGGATTTGAGATCTATCTTTGTAAACATTTGGGTCCACACTTAACCAATCCAGTAGTTCATCAATCCTAGGGATAGGATACTTATTTTTAATTGTGTTAATTGATTCAATCCTCTATAATCAATACAGTGTCTTAACGTAGTAATCAATACAGTGTCTTAACGTTCTATCTTTCTTCTTTTGAAAGAGAACGGGCGCACCCCAAGGTGAGACACTGGGTCTGATGAATCCCTGCTCTAATAGTTGTCTTAACTATTCCTTAAGTTCTATGGCTTCAAGGACTAGCATTTTCTATGCACGCTAGGTTACTAGTGGTGGCTGAGCTTCGGGGGTTAACTTGATCTCATGATCTACTTCACAAGACGGAGGCATCTCACTCAGATCTTCGGGGAATACATGGGCATACTCACTTAACCACTCTAGTTCTTTATCCTTGCATTTTATGTCTACTGGATTCATCTTAAACGACATGAATAGCTTGCCTCTTTCTGAGCCCTTTTAACAATTTAGAAGCCTTGACTAATTGCAGCAGTGGGGATCCGAAAATTCAAGTTCCTTGAACTTTATTCCCGTGAAGGTCAAGGAAAGAGATGGTTCCATTGTGATAATGAATGTCAACTTGATTCTTATGGAGCCAATCCATTCCAAGGATTCCATCATAGACTCCCAAGGGTAGGACTCTAAACTGGCACTCTGTTACGTTCCCATCTAGACTAAACTAAATAAGGTCTGTCTCAAGGTGTGTGAAAAGAATCTTTCCATTGGCCAATTCCACTTGCATAGTTTTCCCTGATTTTTGATTTAGGACTAACTTACGCATACATCTTGGGAAAATAAAAGAATGAGTACTACTTGAATCAATCAAAAGCTTGAATTGCTTACCCTGGTACTCTGCTGGAGTTTGGAGGACTAAAAATTGATGTATTCCCCTGATGCTCTATTGTGGCATAGATCTGTCCCTTTTCTTCCTCCACTTCATTAGCTATAGTGACGGCTCTAGCTGCTACAGTCTGAGTTGGAACTCTCTCTCTTTGGTTTCCCCAATTCTGGGAGGGAGTTCGGAGACTGCTTTGCATGGAGGCTGCAAAGGCTGAGCCGACACTCTTCTCGGGTTGCCCTCATTTTGGCGTGGGGGGGGACCCTGATTGGACTGATACGAAGGAGTCTGTCTCTGAATTCAGGGATCCTGGCTTCCTTGGCCCAACCATAGAAGGACCTTGAGCTGGTGCCCAAACCCCTCACATCCGAAGAAGCACCTATTCTCGCTTCGAAGCTCTTCCCTCTGCACTCTTGAAAGAGCCGGAGTTCATGAGAAAGAACTTCAAGGGAAAGGTCTTCCTTCATTCCTGAAACTTCTCGACTCCAGATTGTGGTTGGGACCTTGGTGTCTCTTTGGAGGCAGGTTGGAAGAACTTCCCGGTGTCTGGAATCTCTTGAAGGATGAGGGAGCTGGCTTTGGTGGGACTTTTACGATGAAGGCTTTGGCGAAGTCCTTCGCCATTCTTACAGCTTCTGCCATAGAAATTGGCTTGGCATTCTTGACCAGGGTGTCTAAAGGTTCGTTCATTCCCCGAATGAGCCTGGCCACAAGTTGCTCTTCGTCTAGTGGTGGTGAGTACTTGAGGAGAAGAGCAAATGCCTGGTGATATTCTTCAATGGTTTTACTCCCCTGGTTTAGTTCTAAGAATTCATTCATCTTAGTTTCTAAAAACCTGGGGGACAAAATCGCTTCCTTAGATAGGCTATAAGATCATCCCAGGACTGGGCATTCCTATCCAGATGGTTGGTGTCGCAATGGTTTCTCCATGCCACCTTGGATGTTTCCACATAATTTTCAGCCTAGCGAGAGCCATTTTGCTCCTCTCGTTTTATTCGGTGACATCAAAATATTCCTCCAATGCCTCAACCCACTTCTCCACAGCCTCGCCCAAGATCTGGCTGAGTTCTGTGAAGAGCCTTATGAACGTCGGGGTCAAGCTCTTCTTCATCAGTGAGAGGATCTGGCTGACGGCCACGGTTCCCTCACCTCATGATTCTGCCAAAAATAATACATTATTAAATTTTTATTTTGATTTCGTCCACGAGATCCTAAGACTTGAGAGGTTCGAAAAATAATTTCTTAATAAACAAGATAAATGATCTTATTGGAGATCTACGACATATGTCCAGTAAACAGATTTTGCTTCAACAATTCGTCACTTAATAACAAGCACTTAGAAGTCAAAATCTCCTCAAGAGACACATAAGATGGTGATATTGGGCTATAGACATGCCCCGATACAAATGTTCCCTTACTACCAAGGGAGCTACTATCTTCTCCTTTTAGGAATAAAGCGACTAGGGAGTTTGTAGATATGGAAGGAAAGTCTGAAATCTCGAGGCATCGGGTGATATAAAATAACACCATGTATCACTTTCAGCCTCATCAAAATCATGGTCAAAGAGATATTCTACCTCAGCATCACACGGTGGTCGCAAGAGGCGTGGACATACTGCCTTGCAAACCACTTGTGCTACCGTCTCTCCATTGGGTCAAGGAAATATAAATCCTCGAAATGTCTCGCGAGTCTGGCTCGGCTCGTTCGAGTTGTAGCGGAAGAGATGAGATGCTCGAAGGCGAAAACAGTCATATCTTCTGACTGGGTGAGGTTTAGAACACCAGATAAGTGTGGAACTTCCATCTAAAAAACCAATTTCTTTGATTAAAATTCTTCATTAATGAAGCTTAAGGAATAAAAATACAACACGTAAATGCTCTTTCTGAGTTTTTATTACAAATTTCTAATAAAAATTCATTTTTCCTTATTAGCTTTCAATAAGGCTCTGATACCAGCTATGAGACCCTTGCCCCCTCCGCGGTGCCCCCTCCGAGAGGGCACTGGCCGACGGAAGCAGCGTCAGCCTCTCGTGCAGGGTAGGGATCCACACTCGGGGCCTTGCCCACGGATGTCCAGACAAGAGACTAGCCCGGCGGTTCCTCCAAAACTGAGCCCGGAAAAACTTCCCTCATCCGGAAGGCATGGGCAATTCCTCCAGGCTTCTAATGGGAGAATTAATCTAATGGGTCAAAGTCTTAACTATTCAAACTAATCCGACTGTACCTAAAGTCTCATGGTCAGATCAAAGAAGAGACTTGCACTTGTAACTAAATGCAACTTATTTGTATCGCAAGAATCCCCTGATCCAGCCTAATCGGCCCATGGGTTCGCCGACCGCCCGACCACTATATTGGTGGGATTGCGCAGGTACTGAGGGGCAAAGAGTTCTCAGGCCCCCTAGTTGGCATTTCAAAGCAAAATTTAAAGTAGGCATACCACATACACACCCAATATGAAATTGCCATTATAACAGAATTGGCTGTTTTTAAAACAATCCTTCAATGAAAATCATAGTATTACTGATCATAATCCTCCAAAATATTGAGTCCATTGTATTACAAAATATGTCATCTGGAGCCAACCAACGAGATTCAATATAAAAATTTGATTCACAAAAGTCATTCTTTTTAGTCCATCCGAATCTTCCTCGGCACACTGCGAGCCCGTGCATCACCTGGTCATAACCCTCTAGGATCCTACTTAGGTGTCCTAGCACTTCACTCAGGGACCGCTTCGGCGATCCTCACCCATCGTACCGGAAGCGCACCATTTTAAACGTACCAAGGCTAGTCAAGACCTCGGCAGGCTTTGCCCCCCGCGAGCGACGTCCCTCGACGACTCCACGCCAGCTGTTGCACAATGAGCCTCTTCTCAGTCTAAACACATACCAAATGCTTTCTCTAGTATTTCGGCATAAAATAGTCCTTTAAAAGAAAACAGAGGTTCTATGCAAGTAAATTCTTGGTTTGAGATTGGTTCCACAAAACCCTTTTTCCTTAATCCATATTTTCATAAATGAGAATCATTGATCTCTCATCAGGGTAATCTACCCATCATTTGATTGACTGTCCAACTAGATTATTGGTGATTTCGGTCAAGGGAAAACTAGGTCAATTCAAAGGTAGTCTATTCTTTGTAATAAGAACTGGAATTGGTTCATGAAGTTTTTGCTTGATTCAGATTGAGAGATGGACAAGTAGTTTACTGACCGTCCCTCTCATAGTCGTGGTCTAACCAAAATCATTCGGTTTAGTTCTAACAAGGATTTTCTTCAGATAAACATCTACTGAACTTCTAACCGTAAGAAAATTCCAACTTTATGAATTTCATTCCTTCTTAACCATAATAGATTAAGAAATGGTTTTATATGAGAATATCGGATTTTTATAAAAATACTCTTCTTCCATTTAATCTAATTTTGAAAAAATATCAATTCGGTGAATTATTCATATAAATATCTAAATATATTCTTTCTACCACTTTAATTTATCAACTCTAATCCTCTGGGTGGAATTATGGTGAAAATTCCTCTTTTGTCACCAAAATTTAATTCAAATCTTTCTCTACTGAAATACCATAAAAATTCTTCTTTTAACTAAATACAAATATCCTTTTTTTTAATAAGCTTAAAATTCCTCTTTTTCTCATTTAATGATTGGATTCCAATTGCCATGGAAATTTCTCTTTTATCATAAAATAAATTTATCTAAAATTCCTTTTTAAATTAAATAAAAATATTCATTAATTCAAATATGCCAAGAATTCCATTTTTACCATTTAAATGATTGAATTCCAAATGTCATGTGAATTCCTCTTTTATCATTTAAATTTTCTCACGCATAAAAATAGATTTATCTAAAATTCCTCTTTAAATTTAAATAAAAAATATTCATTATTTTAATATATCAAATTTTCTCTTTTTCCATTTAATTATCGATCTCCATTATCATAGGAATTCCTCTTTTTGCATAAAAATAGGAATACCAAAAATTTCTCTTTTCTTTGCATAATTATTTTTACATAAATACAAAAAATTAGTTTTCCATGAATGTGATAAAAATCATTCTTTTAGCATAGGATGACTAATCCTAGAATATGGTAGAAAGTCCTTTTTTCACATTATGCATAAAAATGAGTTATGTATTAATTTCTAAAAATTTTGCCATAGCTTCGCTGTTGCTATTACTGATAATTTTTAATATTTCTAGAAAGAATAAGACTTTGTAATACAATTATGATAGAATAACTATCCTTAGACTTAAATCCAATTTATAGAATTAAATCATAAGTTTACCATATTTTAATTAGCATAAAAGCATAAAAAAGTCATTTTCTTAACCTCTAGCTTAACTAGCATAGAGTTTGGTTTTTGAATTGAGAATTTATCAATGAGAAGCATCCATTTGAATAAAGAATTAGTCGTAGGAATGACTATTCTTTTGGGAGAGAGAGATATACATAAAAAGCATCCTAATTAAGCATAAAGACTAACTTTTTGTGATTAATCATTAGAATTCTTATAGAAAGCTTGATTTGCATTGAAAATATTTAATTTGAAACTTCTCAAGCTTGAGAGGGGTTGAGAAGTGAAATCATTGAGAATATTAATGAAAACCATGAATTTACTTCTTACCTCTAGATTTTGCTTGCTTCTTTATCTTAGAAGGAAGCCCCCAACCAATCAATTGGTTTAGTGTGTTGAGAGGAAAGCTCCAAGGATTGTTGAAGAGAGAGAGAAGCTCCAATCTCTCCAAAAGTAGAGGATTTTTAAGGGATAATAGAAAATATGAGTATTTTAATGTAATACTGGCATGGTATAGTTCACAGATGAGAATACAAAAGAATGAGGGTCTATTTATAGGTGAGGGAGGCCACTACCTGAGTCCAACTAAGTTCTAGAATTTTCCAGCTTCAGTTTGGCTGAATTTGGACAAGATTTAGACCAGTTTAGCTCCCATTTTGATCCAGTTTGATCCAAGAGAGAGGAGAGATAAAAATATCTTAATATTTTTTAATCTGTAGAGTTCCTGAGCAGCCATCCCAAAATCTAAGAGTTTAATGGGTGATTTTTACTTTGGTAGGACTGTCATAGGAAATAGTTGATATACTTCTTGGTCTTGGTCTTTGACTGTATAGCAAGAAATATAATGAATACCCACTATGCAACCAATGAGTGCAGATTTGGTATTATTCTCTTGTCTATCACTACATGCACTTGCAAGGTCTATGACAAGGATCATCTAGCCATTTTTTACATACTAATAAAATGACATAGCATTAACCTCTTTACCTTGGGCTATTACTATGTCTGCAAACCTTACTTATATATAGAAAAATACACTTATTTGTAACAAGGTAACTGACCCTATTATAGCATAATACTCAGGCTATTTTGAGTGACATCTATAACATGTGGTAGATCCTAAGACACCTGTAATACACACATAGGCTAACGATTTGTTTGTCTATTTAGATGGATGCAAGTAACATGATCTATTCTCTCAAAATATCTTTGGGTTTATGCTCTACACCAAAGGTTTTCAGATAATGGAGTCACTCACTCCACTTACTTGTAACATGATTATTGTATACAAAACTGTTGTTATTTAATCATGTTTAAACGTTTTTACTGGTCAAGTTAGATAAGGTAACTCTTGGATTTTTCTGACTACTGATGTAGAAGACTAAAAACACACACTATAGCTACAGTATATATCTCTTTTAAAAGGGAGATATATGGAACCTCTAGCTTGATATTTTTTACCTTAGAAGTCTAGCTCTCCTCACTATCATTATGCTCTATGAGTTGATAGGTATCAAGTAGGTGGCTTTACTTTTGGGGCGAGATCAGGGCTCATAACAATTTTGCTTTGCATGCTGATTGAAGGTAATCCTTATCTCAAACTCATCTCAAACTCTAATAAGTTTCTTTTGGTTTTAGATCCTACCACTTCTATTTCAGGGAAATATATTTTTGATATTAAGAGAATTTTTATATCCAAATATATCTCAATATTGAATTATCTCTCTCTAGATTTTTTCATCTCTCTAGGCAAAAACAAGGAAAAACAATATTTTCTTGCATTTAGAACAAGGAATGATTACAGGGGATTGAGGTAAAAGCTTATTTATTATTCAGGCTGAGAAGGAATCTTACAAATAAGGAACAATCCTATATTGTGCTGCATTCCCTGTAATCTATATGATAATATTACTATCCACACTTGTCTCCAGTGCTTGCTTTCTCCAACACAACTGGCTATGTCATGCTGGCCACTCGGTACTCAAGCTTGTGTGTGGGGAAGAGTTGGGGTACTGCTGCTTTACACCTTCTTACTTTTGCCTACCTCCTCTTGGGTTGCTTGGTGTAGCTCTTTAACCTCTCTTCTTATCTACTATAATGCTATCTTTTAGGTTGCACCTTCTCGGCTTGGTGTGCTATACTTCCACAAGTTTGATGTGAGCTCCTGCATAGTTGTGGGGTATGCGCATTTACCGAGCTAAAACTCCGAGTTAAAAATGCCAAGCTATAATTTTCCACATGCATTAATTCATATATTTATCCAAGAAACTATAAAACATACTAGAAAAAGGGTTAGTGTGGCGGATACATGTTTAGTAGAATTCCTTGGCATGGCCTCCTCTACAAGCACACATGACCTCCATATCCTCCCCATTTACTTGTAGAAAAAGTACCTAGAGAAGATTCCCTAGCATGGCTATGTTCTCCATTACATTACCATTACCTCCTTTTCCTCTCTACTTCCCCCTTAGGGAAAGTACTTAAGGAGAAGTCCCTAAGATAGTAAGATCTCCACTACATGCATATGAGCTAGGATAACTTGGTGTGAAAGAAAGCAAGCCCAAGTAATTTCTCTAGAAAATTACTTGGGATAGCTTGTGAAAGAAGGCAAGCCCAAGTACTTGCGCTGGCGAAAGTACATGTGACAACTTTTCAAGATTGCCATAACTCTCACATCTAATGTCTAAATATAGTCATCCAACCACTTAAATCAAAGAGAAAATGCCATTTGATCGCATTCAATGGGTTTTTAATATTATAAAACATGATTTACTATGAAAAAAAATAAAAATAAAGATCTAAATCTACAATTAGATAAGTTTAAAAGCTATTTCTTATGCTTTTTCCAGCGACATTACTTAAGTCTATCCTACTATATATCTAGGGGTGATCTCCTGTACAAACCCATGAACTCCTTGTCATTCCTACTTTTGTTGATTAAGTGCATAGAGAGGAGTCTCTTACATGGGCATGATCTCCTTTACATATGCCTACATTCACATTTCTTAAATCCACTAGTCTCTCTCCATGCCACCCTCACATGTAACTCCTAATATTCAGTTGTGCTTGTTTTCTAGCCATCATGTAATATCAATGTTTCTTTCTTCGAATGTAAAAAATGCATAATTCAATAATATATACATATTTCTTGGATAAACATGCTGGTGGGATCATGTGATTTTTCTAAAAAAGTTAGTAATTGCTCCTCTTTTGTGATACCTTAGCTCAGGAGCTCATGGGTTTTAGCTCGAAAAATGGTAGGTCTCACATACACATTCTCATCTATAGTAAGAAACTTATAAAGGTTTGAAAACCTTTATCAAATGCTTTAAGGACTTTCACACACACACATCCACACAAGTACATTCACACTTGGTCTTCTTTAACTAACTTATCAAAAGGCTGATTTTAGGGATATTTGTTAAAAGATTTGCATGTGATTTACATTCAATTCGCTGAAGACCTACCATTAGCAATAATCTCGAGCGTGCTTCTACACACCCTTGGCGATATGCGGATAGCTCTTCTACACAACGGAATGGCACCAGTGAAGGTATTCAGCTAGCCACACCGACCCTGGTACACCTATAAAAATGGACGATGAGTGCTACGACGCTCACTGAGCCTGTGTCTTGGTGCTTTTCTACCATGTCTATCATACTTACTTCAATAGGAAACTCTTCCTCTTAGAGGTAACTCCATAGTGATCATACAGATTAGATATGGCTATATTGTTTATGGGATAATGATCAGTCGAATCCCATTAATGGATTTCTTAAAGTTCTTGTTTGGATAAAGCATGCGACTCATGATGCATGTGGAGAAGAAATTATGGTTTTTTAATTTGGTTAAATCTGCATGGTCATTGTGGAGGGTTGATCCCATTTCGAGCACAGATACTCTGATTCTTAATGCATGTGCCGGCCAGTGGGATGACAGGCTATGTGACAGCCATTCTAGAGACTGGCATAGCTATAGCACCAGCTCATTTAGTTGGGTTCACACTATAGAGAACCCTAGTATGTATTTGGTTGAGTACCTTTTCATATTGTGTGTACTCTTATCTTTGTATATGAGTGTTGTGTGAAGTAGAAGTAGATTTCTAGCCTCTCACCTTGTGTGTTCTCTTTTAGGGCTTGCAAGAGATCAAGCTCTCTTCTCCTGCATCTTTTCATGGTATCAAAGCCTGGTTCATGCTAAGGACTGGGCTGCAAGAGAAGCACAGGAAGCGGTACGAGGGTAAGAACTTCATCTACTCTTGCCTATTTGTGTTGGCGACTACACCCTTGTCGGGAGCTCTATGGGAGGCACCGGTAAACGATCTCTGATTGAGGAGCTTTCCTTGCGGGAGTAAAGCTATAGGGCAACTATATTTTCCTATTGGACAATGTCTTATTGAACAAAGTTTTTCGTGTCAAAAAAGCATTTTGGGCGCGTTAGGACCTCCGTTTTTCAGAAAGCAGGCGATTTTGAGCACTATGGGTAAGTCATCGATTCTATGCAGAACTCTGTTTTAAGAACTCCAGGAAGACAGATTGGTTGTGCAAACATTGTGTGTGCTACAAGGAGGTCAACAGTTGCCAACATTGGGTGTATGTATGCACATTGAGGTCACTTGTTGTGACATTTGAGTGTAGTACAGTACCGTTGCAGAAAATACAGCAGTTTGTGCAAACCAGAGTGTTGTTTCTGGTAAGTTTGTTTGTGTCTGGCAAGATGTCAAATGATGGCATAAACCAGATTGTTGCTGAGAAGCTTGATAAGAACAACTTCTATGCTTGGAGGTTCAGGTTGAAAAATTTCCTAATGGAAAAGTGTTACTCGGACTACATAGAAGGTGAGCATGAAGAGGCACCGGAGATACCGGAGATCAATCCGATTGCTGCAGATGTGAAAGACTTCAAGGATTGGAACCAAGGAGCCAGAAAATTTATGTATTGGCTCTCTATCAGTATACAGGACACCATGATTGGGCACATACAGGATGCCAAGTCCCCCAAGGAGGCATGGGACACCTTGGTAAAACTCTATGAAACGAATACCAAGGCACGAAAGATAACTAAACTAACCCAAAAATGGTCAAAAATTGACCAAACTGATCTGGAAATTTCTAGAATCAGTTTACTTGGTTAGAAGCTCACTTTTTCCTATAAATAAAAGCCTCCCCCCTTTGTAGAAGCTTAATAGTATTTTATGCACTATTACTCTACTCCTCCCCAGAGCCAAAAACAGTGAATTTATTGATAATTCATTAGTTTTTGACCATTTCCTCTTCAAAAGAATTGGTGGCCACTCTTGTTGCAAACAAGAGTAGATCCCTCAAACCATCAAGCCAAAGGAAAGCTCACAAAAATTCATGTAAGCTAGAAATCCTACTTTTTTGTTTTCTTTAAAATGAAAAATGATGTTATGCCTTGCTGGAAAGGCTTTCCCCCTCTCTTCATTCTTGAATTCAGCCTTTCTTTATCCTAGATATGTAATCAAATTGTTAGAATTAAACTTTTCATATTGTTTCTCTTTAAAAAGTGAAATTTGATTAGTTTAGAATGCTTTAAACCATTTGGGATAACTTCTAAGTAACTTGAGAATGAAAAAAATGGTCAGCCATACAAAGGAGGTTATGGCAAAATTTTCTTAAATTTTGTGAAATAAGTTTTATCTTTTGTTATTCAAAAAGAGTAATCCCCACCATTTGTGTATTCTAAAAGTGTTATTTTCATTCTAGGCATAGAAAAATGCATATTAGAAATATTTTTATTATAAAAGTGTTATTTCCATTAGAATTAATTTCTATGCATAGAAAGATGCATATTGGAGAATTTTTTTTTTCTAAGAGTGTTCCTTTCATCAAAATTGATTTTTATGCATAAATAGATGCATAAAAGATTTTTTTATTATAAAAGTGTTACTTTTATCAAAATTAATTTTTATGCATAAATAGATGCATAAAAGCATTTTTTTAATTCTAAAAGTGTTACTTTCATCAAAATTGATTTTTATGCATAAATAGATGCATAAAAGAATTTTTTTTAATTATAAAAGTGTTACTTTCATCAAAATTGATTTTTATACATAAATAGATGCATAAAAAAATTTTTTAATTATAAAAGTGTTACTTTCATCAAAATTTATTTTTATGCATAAATAGATGCATAAAAGAGTTTTTTTTATTATAAAAGTGTTACTTTCATCAAAATTGATTTTTATACATAAATAGATGCATAAAAGGATTTTCTTTTATATAAAAGTGTTATTTCCATAGAAGTTGGATTTTATGCATAAATAGATGCATACAGAATTTTTATATCAAAATAAGAGTTCTCTTTAATCCTATGTTTAAATCCCATGAATATTGGTAAATGAATAAGTAAATACTCTGTGTGAGAGAAAATTCTACCGTTGCATATTCTCTAGGATGGTAATGAGAAAACTCAGAAAAACTATCGAAGTCGAAATTTTAGATAAATGATTAATTTATTTCTCATAGGAATTCATGATTAGCAAATACTCAATGAATGAAATTCAGTAAAGTAGTAATTGAAATATTACCCTTCGAGAAAGATAGTTCAAGGAGAACCTTTCCAGACTCAAACCCTGAATCAGACTATGACCAAGACATAACTCCTTCGTCAGTTTCAAGAAAAGACGATGTGACCAGTTCAGGAAAATTCACTCAAATCACCCACCAAATCTGAAATCAAGTTAAGACCCTTTGATTCTGATCTGAGGATCAAGGTTACAGAATTCGAGGAATTCTGTTTGGAATTCAGACCTATGATCAGAAAGTCTTGGGATATGGATTTAAGACATACTCATTGTATTCAAAAGAAACTCAAAATTGAAAACTTGCATAGAAACCCTATTTTCTTAAAGGACTGTCTTACGCCAGAATGCTGAAGGGAGCATTTGGTATATGTGTTTTTCTAAGGGAAGTTCGGTTGCAACAGCTGGCGGTGGGGAGTGTTCAAAGGACGGCTCACGTAGCAAAAACCTGCCCAAGTCTTGACCACCTTGGTATGGTGAAAAATGGTGTGCATCCGGTGGTAAGATGGGCGAGGGCCGACGAAGCGGTCCCTGAGTGAAGTGCCAGGACACCTAAGGAGGATCTTGGAGCATGTTTACAGGTTGAAGAAAGCCTTGTATGGCATAAAACAAGCACCAAGAGCATGGTCTAACAAGATTTCTGAATATCTTGTCACTATTGACTTTCATGTAGCCAATGCAGATTTCTCGCTGCTGTATGTGAGACATAGTGATAGAGGGGTTGTGCTTGTTGTCATCTGTAAAGATCTTGCTTAGACAGAAGTTTGAGATGAAGGATGTGGGGGAGCTCAGATATTTCTTGGGCATTGAGGTGATTAGGTCACCACATGGTATTGGATTACTACTGAGACAGTATGGCTTGGACATGTTGTCCAAGTCTGGTATGACAGGCTATAAGCCTATCTCAGTGCCATTGGATCAGAATAGCAAGTTGAGTGCAAATTCAGGAGAGATTTTGGAGGATCCTACTATGTATAGGCGCATAGTCGGAAGCTTGATCTACATGACGATCACCAGGCCAGATTTGAGCTATGTTGTTTGTTGGGTTGGTGAGTCAATTTATGCAGGTTCCTCGGAAGCCGCATTTGGATGCATTGAGATGCATACTGAGATATGTGAGATCTACTTTGCATTGTGGACTATTTTATGAAACTGGGACAGAGATATGTGTACATGGGTACACAGATGCTGATTGGGCTGGTAGTATCTCAGATAGAAGATCTACTAGTGGCTTCATGTTTTCTTTGGGGAGTGCTACTATAACTTGGAGTAGCAAGAAGCAGCCTACGGTTGCTCTATCCAGTTACACAGAGGCCGAGTACAGAGGTGCGTTGAGAAAGCTACTTGAAGATTTGGGTCTATCAGTGTATAGACAAGTTGTCATTTTCTGTGATAACATTAGCAGTATACAGTTGGCCAGGAACCCAGTTTTTCATGCTCGCACGAAGCATATAGAGGTCCACTACCATTTTGTCAGAGAGAAGGTTTTGGTAGGAGGCATCGCACATTCCTTTCGATACATGGATGATATTCTCAATCTTAATTGTCATATGTTTGCTTCTTTTCTCAAAGAAATTTATCCAACTAACTTTATCTCAATAGAACCCACCTGGATTCATGGGATAAATATTGATGATACTGTTTTCATCACTAAAACTAACTATTTGAATATCGAATTCTCCTGCATAAGCCCTTATATGGGTAACTTTGTTACAAGGTATACCTAGAAACGTGAAAAACTCCCTATCGTACCTTCTGAGTTTGTAAAAAGAAAAAGCAACCGTCCTTTTGTCTAAAGCCTAAAAACTAGGACCCTTTCACCTAGTAATTTATTCTTCAACTAACCCATTTGTTGCCTTTGAGGAGATATCCAAACTAATCAATAAATTTTGTAACAATGGATTCATGAAGAAAGATGTACTTAGTGTAATCATTGAAAGTCTAGCTTGCAACAATGAATGGAGTGGGGCTAGATTCAATGCTTCTTTACTTATCAATCTTTTGAGGCAGTAGGCCCATATTCATGGGGCCTATTGCCTCAAACATTTATGAGTATGGTGCATGGGAATGGGTGGGCACACACACACTTGCACACATTTGCACGCACACACACTTGCACACACTTGCACGCACACACACACACACATTCTCATCTATAATAAGCATCTTATAAAGGTTTGAAAACCTTTATCAAATTCTTTAAGGAATTTCACACACACACATCCACACAAGCACATTCACACTTGGTCTTCTTTAACCGACTTATCAAAAGGATAATTTTAGGGATCTTTGTTAAAATATTTGCATGCCATTTACATTCAATTTGCTGAAGATCTGCCATTAGCAATAATCTTGGGCATGCTTCTGAAACACCCTTGGCGATATGCAGATAACTCTTCTGCACAGTGGAATGGCACCAGTGAAGGTATTCATTAGGAGAGCTGGCAAAACCAACCTTGCTATAGCTATAAAAATGGATGGTGAGTGCTACGATGCTCACTTAACCCGTGTCTTGGTGCTTTTCTACCATGTCTATCATACTTGCTTCAGCAAGGAGCTCTTCCTCTCAGGTAACTCCATAGTGATCATACAGATTAGATATGGCTATATTGTTTATGGAATAATGACCAGTCAAATCCCATTAATGGATTTCTTAAAGTTCTTGTTTGGTTAAAGCATGCACCTCATGATGCATGTGGAGAAGAAATTGTGGTTTTTAAATTGGTTAAATTTGTGTGGTCGTTGTGGTTTGATCCCATTTCGGGTATAGATACTCTGATTCTTAATGCATGTGCCTCATATTGTATGAAGTAAAACTATGAGGCTTTGCTTATAATAAGTAGTGATGGGATAATGACTGTGAGAATCCCATCGGACATATACCGATGCTCAGAATCTCGTTATTCACTAGAATATTATGATGATATGTGAAGCCCAAACAACATTTATAGGATTTTCATGGTTTGGGATTTTTTTGGTTGATTAAATCATGTTACTTACAAACTGTGGTTTCAAAATTGCCACACTATCAATTTTGCAGCATTTGGCTTTTAATGACTTTAAGAAACACACATTTGTATAATCCTATGATTGCGTTATAGCTAAGAAATATTTCTCAGCTTACATATGCTCGGGTTCCGAGACTGGGAATAGTATGCATGTAGATGAATTCGGCACTAATCTTTTTATTTAGTGGGATCTCTAATAAACATCTTATTTGCAGTCTATAACATGTTGACTATGTATTATTTTGGGCTACAATACCTAGACAATAGGTCAACATAATGGTTTAATACCGTGAATACATAATTTTAACTCAGCCTCTGTTAACTTGACAGGCTGGTATATATATGGAGGATATCTCCTGGTTTTTGAACTAGGAAAGTGAATTATATTGTTATTGTAGATAACCTCTTTTTGGGTTCAATACAATGGGCTATGTAGAGTTCTCGAGCCAAAATCTAAGAGTTTAATGGGTGATTTTTACTTTGGTAGGACTATCATAGGAAATAGTTGATATACTTCTTGGTCTTGGTCTTTGATTGTATAGCAAGAAATATAATGAATACCCACTATGCAACCAATGAGTGCAGATTCGGTATTATTCTCTTGGCTCTATCACTACATGCACTTGCAAGGTCTATTGACAAGGATCATCTAGCCATTTTTTAACATACTAATGAAAGGACATAGCACTTAACGTCTTTACCTTGGGCTAGTACTATGTCTGTAAACCTTACTTATACATAGAAAAATAGACTTATGTGTAATAGGGTAACTCACCCTATTATAGCATAAAACTGAGGCTATTTTGAGTGACACCTATAACATGTGGTAGATCCTTAGACACCTATAATACACACACAGGCTAACAATTTGTTTGTCTATCTAGATGGATGCAAGTAACAGGATCTATTCTCTCAAAATATCTTTGGGTTTATGCTCTACACCAAATGTTTTCAAATAATGGAGTCACTGGCTCCACTTACTTGTAACATGATTATTGTATACAAATCTACTATTATATAATCATGTTTAAACATTTTTACTGGTCGAGTTGGATAAGGTTCTTGGATTTTTCTGACTACTGATGTAGAAGACTAAAAACACACACGTGCGCGCGTGCACACACACACACACATAGATATATATATGTTAGGACTTTGCCTCTTTTAATTGAACATATCTATGTTACGAAACTAATTACTATCTATGGAAGTTTAAGATTAAATCTCTCCTATCCTCCTATAAGCTTACTTTGGGACATTGTCATTGATGTTGACGTTCCTATTGAGATATCAAGCTCAACTAGTGCTACGGTGGACATTGATGACCCGCTTGAGTGATAGCTTCCACATCTACACCACTGGCATGGTTGGTGAGATTATGGGTGATATGCGGCCAGTGGGATGACAAGCTCTGTGATGACAGCCATTTTGGATTACTAGAGACTGGCATAGTTATAGCGTTAGTTTATTTAGTCGTGTTCACATTATGGACCGACCCTTGTATGTTGTAGTAGTTGAGTACTAGCCCATATAGTGTGTACTCTTATCTTTATGTTATGTTGGTTGAGTAGAGAAGAAGAAGATAGAAAAAAATTCAGCTATCCATCTCTCTCTCTCTTGTGTGTGTGTGTGTGTGTGTGTGTGTGTGTTTTTGCTAGGGTTTGAAGCTCTCTCTCTCTCCCACATTCTCTTTATGGTATCAGAGCCTAGTTCATGTGAGAGCTAAGGAGGCAAGCAAGAGACAAGAACAAGCAAGGAAGAAAGCGGTACTACACACGGGTAAAAGCACCATCATCTCTTTCCCCTTCTTGGTTTAGGTACAACACCCCCTCAGTAGCTTTGGGAGCTACACATCTCCGATTGAGGAGCTGTCTTCGCAGGAGAGGAGCTACAAAGGGCAGTAGGTATATTGTTCTATTGGACAGGACATAGTTTTTTCTGCCAGATTCGCGTTTCGGGGGCATTACGGGCCCCATTTTTGTCACTACAGGATATATTCGGCAGTTTCTAGAAATCTGGTTATTGCAGTGCCTTTTAGAAGTGCAGATAGGGTTTGCACATGTATTGTTGATACTAGGTGTATGTACATGTACTCTGGTCACATTTGGTGACACACAGGCTGTGCTGAAGTATCGTTGCCGCAACAGTTAAAGGAGATACTGCTGTATTGCAGGTTACATACAGAAGTTGTCTGTTTTGCAGGTTATTTGCTGCAAGAAAACATGTCTGGCGAAATTAATCAAATTGTTAGTGAGAAGCTGGATAAGAATAACTTCCATGCCTGGAAGTTCAGAATGACCAATTTCCTAATGGGTAAAGGATTTTGGGATTATGTAGGAGACAATGAGGAGCCTCCAGAGTTATCTGAGTAGAATGACACTCCTACAGATATAAAGCATTCAAGGATTGGAATCAGGGTGCAAGAAAAGTCATGTACTGGCTTTCAATTAGTGTCATAGACACTATGATAGGACACATACAGGATGCAAACACTCTAGCAGTTGCATGGTAGAATCTGGTTCAGATGTTCTAGACTAACACAAAGGCAAGGAAGTTGCAATTAAAGCAAGAGCTGCATACTGTGGAAAAGAAAAGTATGTCCATCAATGAATATACCTTAAAGATCAAGGGCATTGTTGAATCCCTTGGGTCTATCAATGTATCAGTGGAGGATGATGATTTGGTGAGTGTTTGTCTAAATGGGCTTGGCAAAGAGTACAAGCCATTCAAGACCTCCAGTGTAGTTAGGGAGATTATTCCCAACTTTTGGGACTTGATATCTATGCTGATCGTAGAAAAAAAGGCTTTAGGTGAGGATTCTTCTTCATAAAGCAAGAACACATCGAAATAGGCCTTCTACTCTAATTCAAGTAGAGGCAGATGTAGAGGCCGTGGTCGAGGCCAAGGTGGTGGCCGACAAGGAAATCAGAATTCTGGACAACAACAGTCCAATGATTCACAACAGCAATCATACACAGGTGGACGAGACCAGTCTAGAGGCAGGAGGAGCCAAAGAGGCCGAGGTGGTTGGCAAAGAAATCAAAATGCAAATAGCATAGAGTGCTATTACTGTGGTAAACTAGGACACATGGCAAAGGACTACTACAAAAAGCAGAATGACATTAAAAGTGGGAAGTTGCAGCAAGGCAACTATGCATCATCAAGCAAACATGGAGGTGATGTGATAGACGTGAGCAGCTATTTGTGATGCAGCACATGCTTAGTTCCATAACAGGGGATGTGTCAGGATCTCAAGATATATGGTATGTGGATTCATGTGCCTTTAACCACATGACCAATCATGCTAAGTGGTTTAGAGATATGTAGAAAATGGAAAAACCAGGTTATGTAGAAACAGGTGATGATACTGCGCATCCCATTGTGCATGTTGGTAAAGTTCCATTGTCTATGTAGGATGGCAAAATAAAGTACTTGGCTGATGTACTTCATGTTTTGAATATTACAAAGAGCTTGGTTTCTGTTGGACAGATGGTTGAGCAGGGGGTCTGCAAGTGAGGTTTAATCCTCAAGGATGTTTTGTGGAAGACTTCAAAAATAAGTGTCGCTTGGTTGTTACAAAGGGTAACATGCCTGAGATAAAGGCAACCATGTTTGCGCATGAAACATGTGTCATTGCAGATATTGACATATGGCACAAGCGCATTGGTCATGTGAATGTACAACGACTGAAGTCTATGCAAGCCCAAAATATTGTTGCAGGTTTGCCACTCATGTTCAAAGTACTCATACAGGATTGCCTACTCGAATAAACTCCTCATACTCTGCAGCTGCTATCAAAGAATCCAAGACATTATGTTCAGTGTGTAAGGCGCAATATTATCATGTGTAGTGAGATCGCGTATCTTTTGAGGTTGCCATGTGGAGATGGGTTAGGTGCCAATACCTCCTCAAGGGCGAGAGTGTTAGTGGGAAAATCTAACTCTGGAGGAGAGAAAGAAGAGTAGATATAGTCAGCTTGGGAAGAGTTAGTAGGTGGCGCGCTAGGATAGGGATTGAGAAGCTTACTGGCTATATTAGAATATACAAGGTAAGTGGATTTTGAAACTGAAGAGGGACCTTCTTCTTGACCTTGACCAGTGCTAGGGGGTGGGTGGCTAGGCTTATGGGCTTTAAAAAAGTTTTGTATGTCAGGAATTTCTTCATTATCAATATCAAGGTAGTTTATGTGAGTGGCATCAAAATTATATCTTACATTTGTGAGCATAGCTTCTAAATGCTTGTAGATATTAGTATAGAGTTTAAAGATGCCGACAGGGTGATATAATGTAGACTCACAGAGATTCCAATGTTGGTGAGTATTGTACACTTCCAGCCATATATGACTAATTACCCATTAATAAGTATTTGCAACCACCTTGTAGTTGGTTGGTCTCTGTGGTATGCCATCTGGAACAAACAGGTCGAGTTTGTCGATACTGTTGTCTAAGATTTTGGAATTTTGGAGCACGCGACACCAACTATGGAGGTTTAGCATGATAGGATGCAAGGGGTAGAAGAATATGTCTTGAGGGTTAGTTAATACAAGGTCCCCCCTCAAAATGCCCATGATGATGATTTTGGAATTTTGGAGCACGCGACACCAACTATGGAGGTTTAGCATGATAGGATGCAAGGGGTAGAAGAATATGTCTTGAGGGTTAGTTAATACAAGGTCCCCCCTTAAAATGCCCATGATGATGGTTGGTTCAACATCTCTATCAGTATTTTGTTTAATTAGTGTCAATTCACCTAGGCCTATATCTTCAACTAAGTTTATATCATACTGAAGTAATGAGAGTGTTAGTGTAGTACGAGCTTCTTCTGCCTCCTCATCTCAAAGTACATAATGTATTTCATGTCAGCCTTCTTAAAAAGTATATACCAAGCCCGAATCATGTGCTTGATGAGATGAAATCTTAACTTCTTCAACCCAAGGGCAGATGGAACTCCAAGCTAAAGAAATCCTTGATGTTCGACAAAAGGTTCTCAGGAATAGAATTCTGAGAGAATTATTGGTTAAATGGAAGTTCTATCCTTTTGAAGATGCCACCTGGGAGGAGAAAGAAGCTGAACTGTTGCGGGATTATCCCCTATTTGCGAGATGAGGACATCTCGCGTTTTTCAAGTGGAAGAGAATGTAAGATTCCTCCCCAACCCCTCAAGATGTCCAGTATCTTCCCTTGTAATCAATTCCCTCTTCAGAATAATAAAAGGTCTTATTTCTACCTATTTTGGCTTAGAGAGAGAAAATATTCTAGAGAGAGATTATTTAGATTTTAGATATTTTTGGATGCAAAAATATCTCTTCTTATTAAAATAAATTCCCTCGAAACAGAAGTTCAAAAAGATTTTCAGAAGGTGCATTAGAAATAAATTATAATCTGTTCAAAAGGCCTTATCCTAAGGATCCAGATTTTTTGAAATTTTTAAATTAAGGTTTTGAGGGACCAATCAGATTCATCCAAATGTATGGAGGAGATAAATTAAAGAAATAAAGAAAATCCCCCCAAAAATGAGTAAATACTCACATAAGATGAAGAGTGCACTAAGGACTAAAGGAAATACTAAAAAATGAATTTTTGACACCTCAAGAGTGGAGATTCCCCCTCATGAAGGAGGCACCTATTTCACATGTGTGTTGGAGTTTTAAATTCTCAAATATTGAGATATTTCATCTCTCCTCTCTCCTAATTCAAGTCTAGTTCCAAAAAGTAAGCTTAACTGACCCAAAAATGGTTAAAAATTGACCAAACTGATCTGGAAAATTCTAGAATCAGTTTGCTTGGTTAGAGGCTCACTTTTTCCTATAAATAGAAGCCTCCCCCTTTGTAGAAGCTTAATAGTGTTTTATGCACTGTTACTCTACTCCACCCCAGTTTGCTTGGTTAGAGGCTCACTTTTTCCTATAAATAGAAGCCTCCCCCTTTGTAGAAGCTTAATAGTGTTTTATGCACTGTTACTCTACTCCACCCCAGAGCCAAAAACAGTGAATTTATTGATAATTCATTAGTTTTTAACCTTTCCCTCTTCAAAAGAATTGGTGGCCACTCTTGTTGCAAACAAGAGTAGATCCCTCAAACCATCAAGCCAAAGGAAAGCTCACAGAAATTCAAGTAAGCTAGAAATCCTACTTTTTCTTTTTAATGGTTTTCTAATTTTTGTTTTCTTTAAAATGAAAAAAATGATGTTATGCCTTGTTGGAAAGGCTTTCCCCCTCTCTTCATTCTTAAATTCAGCCTTTTTTTATCCTAGATAAGTAATCAAATTGTTAGAATTAAACTTTTCATATTGTTTCTCTTTTAAAAGTGAAATTTCATTAGTTTAGAATAATGCGTTAAACCATTTGGGATAATTTTTAAGTAACTTGAGGATAGAAAATTTTGAAAAATGGTCAACCATACAAAGGAGGTTATGGTGAAATTTTTTTAAATTTTGTGAAATAAGTTTTATCTTTTATTATTCAAAAAGAGTAATCCCCACCATTTGTGTATTCTAAAAGTTCTACTGGAGTAGAAATAAGTTTACATTCTTCCATGGGAAACCTTTTTAGAAAACTTTTTTTGTACTTATTTTGCTGCATACCAATGCCATCATCTCTATGCATAAACTGTATGCCAAGATAGTAGTGTAAAGGCCCGAAATCTAACATATCAAATTCAGCTTTCAAATCAACCTTGAAATCTAAAATTTGTTCTTTGCTGGTCCTTATTATGAGCATGTCATCTACATACAAGATGACTATGAGAATATTGGCATCGGTTTTCTTCACATACAATGTGCTTTCAGCTGGACTATTCTCATAACCTTGGCTGGTTAGATGAGCATGTATCTTATCATACCAAGCTCTTGGAGCTTGCTTTAACCCATATAATGCTTTGTGTAACCTGCATACTTTATGTTCCTCACCAGGAACTACAAAACCAATGGGCTGATTTACATATACTTCCTCCTGTAAATCCCCATTTAAGAATGCAGTTTTGATGTCCAATTGATGCACTTTCCATCCTTTATGTGCAGCCAATGCAATCACTGATCGGATTGTAGTCATTCTTGAAGTAGGAGGAGCACAAGTCTCCTCATAATCTATTCCCTTTTTCTGAGAATAGCCTTTAGCCCCAGTCTTGCTTTGTACCTGTCAATAGTACCATCAGACTTCCTTTTGACTTTGTACACCCACTTTGTTCCAATGACATTCTTGCCTTTCGGCAAGTCCACAAGATCTCAAGTATTGTTCTTCATGATAGAAAAGATTTCATTTTACATGGCTTGCACCCACCAGTGCTCATTCTCTTGTGCTTCTTCATAAAGGAGAAGGCTCTTCTGAATCAAAGAGACCACCCATGGCTAATGCAGACTCCCCATGATGCATATTCAATGCATGGCTTGAACAAGCCCTTGTTCTACCTGTCAGTGGAGCTGCAAGTTTGCTATCTTGCAAAGTTTTCAGCAACCATCTTGGCACCGACTTAGCTATGTCTATGGTTGTTTTCTCTTCCCTGACAAGATCTTCAACTTCTTCCATAGAAGGGGGCTGAATTGCTAGCTGTTCCACATGTTCTACATGAGGATTTTCTTGTGTAGGGGCTAGCTAATCTGAATCCCCCCTAATTGCAATGGGTAATGGCCCATCAAACATGTCATGTATGCCTGTATCATGACTTTTATACAAGTTATACATGGGCTGCACTGAATTTTCAGCAAATACCACATCTCTACTAACAAAAATCCAGTGTTTTGCTAGATTATAAAGACAGTATCCTTTGCTCTCATTGTTGTAGCCCACAAAAATGCATTTTATTGCTTTACATATAGCTTTGTTCGGAGTTGTTATAGCACATGTGCATATGCCAAACACCCAAATGTATGCATATAATCCACTTTTGGCTTTCGGCTATACCAAGCCTCAAATGGTGTTATGGTTTTCAAAGCTTTTGTTGGACACATGTTCAGACACATGTTCAACACGTGAGTTGCACACATTATAGTTTCCATCCAAAAATTGTGAGGCAATTTTTATGCTTTCACCATGCATCTTGCCATCTCCATGAGAGATCTATTTTTCCTCTCAGCTACACCATTTTACTGTGGTGTACAAGGCACAGTACATTGGTGTTTGATGCCCTTTGAAACATATAGTCCTTGAATACATTTGGCATGTATTCTCCACCTCTATCTGAGCGGAGTGTTTGGACTTTACATCCACACATGTTTTTAGTCATTGCTATAAAGTGTCAAAAGCTTGTAAACACCTCTGCTTTCACTTTCAAGGGGTAAACCCAAGCAAACCTGAATGTGACGAAATAAAGATGCCTCCCTATGGATGGTGTCCGCATTGGACCGCATACATCACTGTGTATGAGCTGTAATTTACTTTCAGCTCTAATAGCTCCATCCTTAGGGAATCATTTTCGATGCATCTTTCCTAAAATACACCCCTCACATACATGTCTTGTTGGATGTGATGCAACCCCAAGGAACCTAATATGTGGTATCTGGGACTATACCCACTACCTCTGTCTGTATGGTCACCATTGATGAGGAATCAGAGGAGGAATTTTCTAGCATAGAAGGGGCTAGATCACAAGGCCGTACCAACGCCCAACAACTTAGAAGACGGCAAAAGCAAAAATAATATATCGCTCGACGAAATGCCTTGCTATGAAGAAAACCCACGGATGCCCAATGGCTAAGATACCTCGAAGCTACTAAGGTACATGACGAGTTTTCTAAGGATTGGGGTGAGGAATTGAGTAAGATATCCCTTGAAGGGAAACAGAGGGAGGAAGTCATCCTTTGAGAATCGAAAACGCCTAAGGTTACGAAAGCTAGGCGCCAAAAACGAAACAAAGCTTTGGCAGAAGTTGAGCAAGAAGCTAAGAAAGTTATGGCTAAAATAAAAAGTGAGAATGAGGATAAACTAAACCTGCTTTCAATACCAGACCATTTCAAAACATACACAATTGACGAAACAAAAGGTTGTTCGACTCATGGCAAAAAGAGTTAAGGAAGATGGGTTGTCCACATCATACAATGGCCCACCAGCTGAAGTCAGGGAGATTAATATTTCAAAACCATGAGACGAAACTAAACCTGTTTATATCGCTAATAAGGACTTGACTCCGGCTGAAGAAAATGAGCTTGTTGCTCTCCTTAAAAAGTTTAAGGATTGTTTTGCCTAGAACTACAAAGAGATGAAGGGTGTATCACCTAAAGTGATGCAACATACAATCCCAATCATGGATGGATCAAGACCAACCAAGCAAAAACCATACCAGACAAATCTTTAATATGCGAAATTATAAAGGAGGAAATTGATAAACTTATTGCTGTGGATTTCATCTACGAGATAGAACATACGGATTGGTTGTCACCAATCGTAAATAGTGCCAAAGAAGAATGGGAAACTTAGGGTATGTGTCGATCTCAAAAAGGTCAACACAGCTACTATGAAGGACCATTACCCATTGCCTTATACGAAACACGTTTTGGAAAGAGTATTTGGTGAAGAAGCTTACAGCTTCTTAGACAGATTTTCAAGTTACAATCAGGTGTCTAAAGCACCCGAAGACCAGCATAAGATAGCCTTTAAATACAATGTGGGGGACGTTTGCCTACAAAGTCATGCCTTTCGGTCTCACCAATTCCCCAGCAACATTGTGCATAACCTTAAAGACTACTTGCAAAAGTGGTTGGAGGTATTCATTAATGATATGTGTGCACACTCTCGATGGACATACCATTTGACTTGCTTGAGAAAGGTGTTTGAGCAATGTCGATTGTATCGTATATCCTTAAACCCTTTAAAATGCCAATTTTGGGTTAAACACGATGTGATATTTGGACACATTGTCTCTAAGAACGGTATATCCACTGATGACAGCAACAAGGTCAAGTTGATCTTGAAATTGCCCCCACCCAAGGTGTGCAAAGATTTATGGGCCACGTTGGGTATTATTACCGCTTCATAATATTTTATGCTGAAATTGCTAGACCATTATATAAGCTACTCATTGTCTTTGAATGGACTGAAGAATGCCAGGAAGCATATGATAGATTGAAGCAAGCATTGGCCAGTGTGCCAATTCTAAGATCACCTAATTGGGACCTTATATTTCATGTGCACATAGATGCATCAAACTTTGCTATTGGATGCGTATTGGCATAGCCTGGTGAGTTCAAATTGGACTACCCAGTCTGCTTCGCTAGTCGCCAACAATTGAATAATGTAGAGGTGAATTATACCACCACAAAACAAGAAGGGTTGGCCATGGTTTATGCAATCAAGAAGTATCGACATTACCTATTGGCCAACAAATTTGTATTCTTTGTGGACCATCAGGCTTTATTATACTTGGTGAACAAGACTTGCACCACGGGAAGAATCACATGTTGGTTGTTACTAGTGGAATTTGACTTAACGGTTACGGTGAGAAAGGCAACACAGCATGTGTTAGCCGATCATATGTCGAGGATTCCAAATGGGGAACCGGCAATGAGTTTTGATGATTGATGACCTCCTCGATGCTTGTTTGTTCAAATTGGACATGGTGCCCGAATGGAGCGAAGAGATATCAGATTATCTAGCTTATGGTTTTTCGCAAGAACGACCCTTGAACAAAGATAAACTACAACGGCTTGTTAAGCTGGCTAAACCTTATCAATCAATTGTTAGAGAACTATACAAGCTGGGTAAGGACAATGTCTTAAGGAGATGCATGAGAGAAGACGAGTTCGTTATACAATATTGGATAAAGCACAATCAGGGATAGCTGGAGGACATTTCACTGGAGACATTATAGCTCGCAAGGCGCTTCAAGCAGGACTATGGTGACCTACATTGTTCGGGGATGCCATAGAGTTTGTCAAAAGGTGTGAAGAGTGTCAGTGATTGGACCTATTAGTCCAGCTACACATCCATCACAAGCCCGATATGTGATCGTGGGCCATAGACTATTTCACAAAATGGGCAGAAGCCAAAGCCTCTAAGTGAGCTGATGCATGAACAGCAGCTAAGTTCTTATATGAGCAAATCATTTCGAGATTCGACTGCCCATTAGAATTAATCAGTGAAAGCGGTTCACACTTCATTAATGAGGTGATTGATCACTTACATGATACTGGATTCCTTGTAGTCCACCGAAAGTCATCACCTTATTATCCACAAGCTAATGGTCAAGAGAAGAGTACAAATAAGATTTTGTGTACTATCTTGAAAAAAACATTAGAAGCAAGTCAAACGGATTGGGAACATAAGCTAACGGCAGCTTTATGGGCATATTGAACATCGTATAAGGTAGCGATGGATACTCCCTTCTGTCTAGCTTATGGTGTTGAAGCGATAATGCCTATGGAGTACCTAATTCCAAGCTTTAGAATTGCAGTGCAAGAACGTTTGATTGAGAATGCATTAGCTGCTGAGAGGCTAATAGATTTAGAGAAACTTGATGAAACCAGACTAATTGCACCACATGGACTTATGATCAAAAAATTAAGAAAACATTGGTTTGACAATAACTTAAAACAAAAGGAACTAGAAATGGGGGACCTTGTCCTCATGTATGGTGTAGGAAGCACCAGAAAAAAGAAACTCAAGTGCAGAGGGTTAGGACCTTTCTGAGTATCCAAGTTCACACCTCAAGGGTCGGTTAAAATTGAAACAATTGAGGGCGTACAAATGGAGAGTTACGTCAATGGAAGTAAGATTAAAAAATATTTTGGACCACTGACCCAAGAGATGCTCTTGCAAGAACATCTTTTAAAACAACGGAAGGAGCTCGCAAAAGAAAAAATCAAGCAAGCTCAAGAGGAAGCTAAGGCAAGAGAGGCCAAGGCCAAACAGATACTCCAAAAGAGGATGTTGCATGTGAACATGGCTTCACTAATTCGCCTTGACGAGAATGAACTAAACATTGAGCCAGCCAGGGGAGTCTCTACAACTAAATGTCATGGAATGAGCATTGCATTGATAGATACGAGATCAAGTCATAACCTGATCTCGTATGAGACATGGGTAGCTCTACACAAACCGCATCTTGAGGCCACCAATGCACAAGTACGAAGTGTGCACTTGACAACTACGAAAGCTTAGGGATTTCTAAGTGTTAATGTTTCCATTAGAAATAATCCCTTGGTTGGGAATGTGTTTGTTATACCTATAGGATCGATGGAAAAGGAAATAATCCTAGGACGATCTTGGATTTGCACCAGTAACTGTAATATCCAATGAGAAAAGAGGATAGCACAACTGAACGAGGGCAACAATGTCATTTGGGTGCCCTTATGAAGCCTAATAAACAAAGGGAAGCAAGCCATGATTGAGGATATGGAAACACCAAGCACGATAACAGCAGCTCACGTACCAAAGAAGGTATCAACCCCACAATCCACACGCAAAACCCAGCTAAAGTTACAAGGTACTCAGTAGTGGGTGCCTAAGGGTCAACTTGGAAACCAATTATACAAAGATGAGAAGGGCGTAAATAAGGAATCAAGGAAAAAAGTTCACAGAGCAGACAAGAGACAAAAATGGTCTTCAAATGTAAGCTGGCAATATTCCAACCAAAATAGCACTCCACAAGGCCCTCGTGAGCAATGGGTTCGACAAGAATTGCTAGTGGCACAAGGCTATTATCAGGGCAATACAACAATATGGGTGCCCAAATTCCACCCAAAGCCCATTGTTGGAAATTCCTACAAATACAAAGAAAAGGACAGTAAAGGATTTCAGAACCTGACTAAAACAAATGCTAGGAATGCACAAACATTGGTGTGGAGAAAGAAGCCAATCCAACAGGATGAGCTAAATATAAAAAAACCACTACTTGTAACCACCACGATAAAGGAGCTGGGCAATGTTATTGAAAAGAAGAAAAAGATGGTGCAACAAATGGACACAAATACAAACCCCAATCCACAGCACTCAGTAGAAACACTCTTCAGTTGGATGGAGGGAAAGATCAAGCACTCTCACACGGAGTTAAAACGCTTGCAACAACTAACCAGAAGTGCCAAAGTACCACCTTGGTTTCCATGGCAATAAACAAATAAAGGTATCCATTACTCAAAAATGGATACAAGGTAAAATGGGGATCATTCACTTCATCTAAACTTTGAATGCATGATTGAGTGTCTGAACATGAAAGGAATGTAGGGTATCAACCTTGCACACACTTGGCACAAAATAGTTTACATCGTGAACTGGCACAAAACAATTCACATCGTGAACTGGTTCAAAAGGGTTCACGTCGTGAAATCGTTCAAAATAGTTCATGCCGTGAACTGGTCCTCAAAAGTTCACGTCATGAAATGGTCACATTTTCTCGACAAATCATGGAAAGCCACGTGGCATTCTTTATTAAGGCAACCACCCAGTCCGATGACTGTACCATAAAATTAATTTTCTTTCCCTTTTCGTGCATTTTGCATTCGTCATCTTCATCGTGTGCGCAACCCTCAAGCTTACATCTCAACGATTTCGATTCCCGTCGTCTAATATCTGCTTGCGAAGTCAACATATCCGGGTTGAGGTGGGAGCCTGTACCTTGCCTTTGTGTTTTCTTTTCGTGTTTTCAATTCTTTTCTTCTTGAGCATAAGTTGCATAATTGAAAGTGGTTGATTGAATAAGCGTGAATGATTGAAAGTGGTTGATTGAATAAGCGTGAATGATTACTCCTCGTGTCATCAATTGCATACATTATCATCATCTCACAAACCCCGCACTCTATTGGTAAATCACATCATGCATGGTTATTGGATACGAATCTTTTGTACTGTAACTTACTAATTCATAAACTACACTCACCAATTCACTCTTCAAAAACAAGGTATAAAACCTGCATATTCACGGTTTGTCCATTTCACGGGAACAACTTTCACGGCTTTAAACCCTGCACTTTCACGGTTTGTTCATTTCACGGAAACACCATTTCATGGGTTTAGGCCATTTCACGGGAACAACTTTCACGGCCTTAAAACCTGCACTTTCACAAAACCACAACCTGCACTTTCACGATTTGTTCATTTCATGGAAACACTATTTCACGAGTTTAGGCCATTTCACGGGAACAACTTTCACGGCTTTAAAACTTGCACTTTCACGAAACCACAACCTGCACTTTCACGGTTTGTTCATATTTCACGGGTTTAGGCCATTTCACAGGAACATCTTTCACAGCCTTAAAACCTGCATTTTCAGGGAGACACCATTTCACGGGTTTAGGCCATTTCACAGAAACACCTTTCATGGCTAAAAAGCCTACATTTCATAGTGTTTACCCACCTCACGGGTTTTAGACCATGTTGTCTCACGATACTATCACGATGTGCACCTTCTCAATTTACATTCATACATCCTTATTTGCTCACACCACTAACACACTTTCCATAAAATTTAACCTTGACACTTTCAAAAAAAAAAGAGAAAGAAGAAAGAAGAAGAAGAAGAAGAAGAAGAGGAAGAAGAAGAAGAGGAAACAACAAGGCTGGCACATGCCCTCACCAGTCAGTAGACTAACCTTCTTCTCGATGTTACAGATGTCAACCACAACTACCACTGACCTAGAAGCTGAAGAGACTCTGGCAGTAACACAAGCTAGTGCAACGGGATCACCAATTTAGCAGAAAGAGAAGATCCACATGGGGTCCGAAATTAGCTATTTGGGTCAGTATGCATAGGCGTTCCATGGCACAATCACTGCGTATGGAAAGGTAGCTCTGCAATACCATAGTCCTGTGAGTGCTTACAAATTTTGGAGGATGCTGAAGTCAAGGAAAAACTAGAGAGAGTGGGCCTAGGGCAGATGGCACAATGTCTCCCCCAAACCATTGATACAGAGCTGTGTAGAGTACATCAAGACATACGACAAGGCCACGAAGAGGGGAAAGGTAACTAAAGCGGATGGCACCACAGAGCAGGTTTTGATCACAGATGCCCCTGAAGAAAAGTTCTTACAACTCCAATGGGGCCGAGTATGGCAACATTAGGGATGAAGTGACAGAAAAGGCCTGCAGAGCAATGTCACTCATAATGTAAGTAAAGCCAGTAGACAGGTACAACAGGGTGCCCCTTAATAGGATAGCCAAAGTACATGAGCAAAAAGAAGATGACTGGCTTATTACATCCACAGAGAAATGGAAAATTATCTAAAGGCACACCAGTCCAATATCTGTAACCCTTATTTGATGACACAGGTGCAGAATCACATAGCTTAGAGGCCTCTTCCAGATGTGGAACCAAAAGAAAGGATATAACTGGCAGTGTATAGACAGCACCACCACCACTTACCACTGAAGAGATGCAGGAAGGACAAGCCATACTGGTGGAAACAAGAGAAATCATGAAGGAGATCAAGAAAGGGAGAAAGAAGAAGACTGAGAAGAAGATGAGAGGCATTATACCTTACGTTGCTGAGGAGACACAAAGGATCGACGAGCTAGCCCAGGAAATAGCGTCATACCAAGAAGTACTGGGGCAACAAGATGCAGCAAGTCTCAGCTTGTCAGCACCTCCACAGAGGATGAAAGCACATTATCTAACTCCCCTTCAAAGTCCGACACATCTAATTTTCAAAAACCTTTCCCCTCTTAAAAATTCAACAATGTCAGATACACCTGCTTCTGCTAAGCTGCATAAAGAGTCTCAACAGGAAATGTTGCCAGAAGCAAAGCCCCAAGGACATGAAGAAGCCACATCACTCCCAGTAGGACTCCCCAAAAGAGCCACGGGATATAGGGAAACAACAAAGGGCTGAAGAGACACCAAGTCCCAATAAAAGGCAACGTCTGGAAGATGCAGAGGAGATTACAGAGACATCTTTCCTACATAATATGGATTACAACAAATTCTTTTAAGAGACTGTGGAAGGCCTGAATGGACTCTTGCACTTACCACACTCTAGACTGGAAGGGGCAACAACAATAAGTGCTTCCCTTTGGGAACAAGAGCAGCGAGTATGTCGATGCCATCTTCTTACAACCCATATGCTTCATGATGACGGAAATGCAACACTATGGAAGCAGGTCTAGGAGGCCACCAATCAAGTTCAAACACTGTAAGAGCATCTAACAGCAGCAAAAGCAACACACAAGGATGTCATCCTAAAAAGCTTAAAGGTTGCCAAGGAGCAGGAAGTCAGATACCAAACACTCAAAAACAACAATCTTGTTCTCAGTCAAACTTTAGTGCAAAAAATCAAGGAAAATACAGAATTGAAAGCACAACTGGAACAAGCCAAGGACCAAATTCAAAGGGAAGTCACACATGACAAGCGATTATCCAGGCTAAACACCTACAGGAGCTACAACACACCTCCCAAGCCAAGGAAGAAGAACTACAAGGAAGACTAAATTCACTATCCTCAACTCTGAAAGAAGCAAAACAAAGAGTGCTCCAACTCCAACAAGAAAGAGAACAAAGCAACAGAGCAAATGCAGAAAAAATACAAGCACTCAATGAGATCATCAGCACTAATAAATAAAAAATGCAAAAGATGATGGATACACGCAAACAAGCGATGATGCAAATAACACAGCAACTCCAAGCAAGTTAATCTTTGGCCACAGAAAGACTTTACGAGACTGCGCGCCAGACGAGCACAGAAGGCAGCAACAACAAGGTGATTTGAAAAACTGGATGCTGCAAGAAGGATGGTATAAGAAATAACTATTTCCGATCTTCTCACCACCAAGGACTCGCGCATACAAGAGTTGGAGCACCAGTTGGCCATCCAGGAACGCAGCCAATGACAAGAACCAACCAACGAGATGCGTTTACTCCTTGAGCGAGCGTCAAAGATAGTTCGTTTTGCCAATAACTCCTCGGGCCCCTCCTCAAACTCTGACTCTCTTTTTGTCTACACTAACCCTCTCTTTACTCCACTATGATATCAATATGTCTGATGACCTGAGCCTAGGAGAACTAACACTTATTAAACAAAATATAGAGCGTGATGCTAACCCTACTGTCATCATGGGAATTTTTCGGGGGGACTTAGTAGTACTGACTGATTCTAAAGATATTTTCTTCTATCCATTGCACCCCATTGTGCTCAACCTTCGTAGTTGGTGTCGGGTGCTACAAAACTCAGACATCCTGGACAACAGCGTCGATAAATTAGACATGTTTGTTCCATATGATATTCCTAAAACACCGACCAACTACGAGGTTGTAGCTCGCAATTATCAATGGATCATAAGCCATGGGTGGTTAGAGGTATATAATACTCACCAACATTTAAATCTGTGTGAGTCCACATTATATCATCCTTTTGGTATTCTTAAACTATATCAAAATGTCCACAAACATCTAGAAGCCATGTTAACCACCGTACTTTATAATTTTGATAAAACACATATTGAGTATCCTAACATATCTCCGGAGGATATCACTGAGCTGCAAGAATTTATGAAGCTCAACAAACCGAGCTACCCACCCCCTAGTTCAAGAGAGGGTCAAGAGGAAGCATCAAGTTCATCACCTAATCCTACTTACATTGTATATTCAAATGTTGCAAGTAAATTACTTAATTCATATCCAAGTGCTCCACCTATTGATAAATCTCAGGCCGACTGTATATTTTCTAGACTTCTTTCTCAACCCTTAGAATTTCCCACTAACACTCGTCCCCGAGGAGTTGCCGGCACCAGACCTGTCTCCACTACGGCCAACTCAAGAGGTTAGTCACACTCTGCCATAAGATACACTTGAGCCATTTACTGATGATTCTATTCTTGAGTCTTTGTCTACTGCAGAGTACGAAGGTTTAATAAGATCTGGGAATCCTCTACTCAAGCCAAAGCTAATGTTCAAGGTGTTAATGCAAATAACAACCTTTGAACCTACTCGACGGATTCTACTTGAGCCTATTCAGATGTTACACCAACAAAGCAGCCGTATGTACCATACCCTCTCCAAGCACCAAGACTAGAATTAGAAGAGCTATTGCCTTTGGCTAGAGAGGGCACGTTATGGTCCAATGTGGCACGACATACAAAGCTGGCAAACCCACACTTGGCAGATCTACTGAAAATCAGAATTGTTACATTTATGATCAGTTACTACTTCCGTCACCGCAGGTGAAGAAAGGCTAATCCAATCCACACAAGAGGGGGTTATACGGCCATTGTCTCACAAATGATGGCAACCCTAAACTAGAAGATTTTGGTATACAATCAGATTGGAGGAAAGAGTACCTTTACATTCTAGAATATAGCCATCAATATATATGTGCACCACCAACACAGAGAGTGGAGCCCTTGTACATGCCACTGAAAAGAAGGTGGACACCATTGGAGTTTCAAGAGGTAAAGCAAAGAGATTCACATGTCTGCTACAACTTCCCTATATTCTTGCCAGCAACATTTACAGATATAAGAGAGCAAAGAAAGAAAATATTGAAATGGATACATGCATGGCGCCGCATTCCGGACCCAGCAATTGTGGCCAGTTTTTGATTCCTGAAACTGATCATGGTCCTCATCGATCAACCCAAAGAAAGATATGATGGATATGGTGTTGATCAGCTGTAATTTGACATGAATCAAGGACCTAGTGACAGAGGCATGATGCTATTTTATCATCGCCTAAGGTGTCTGCAGCATACATGCATGTCACATTCGAGGATATGGTTGACACTGGGTTTTGGAGATCACACGCTGCATTCAGAAGATCACACTGAGTTCGGCGACCAAGTCTTTTGACCTCGGTAATAGGTTCTGAGACAAAACCTACAATCAAGTAGGGGGGGATGTTAATCCCATTTTGGATTAACAAATATGCTCCTCCATTTAAGGACATTAATAAGTGTCATGCAAAGGCACTATAAAAGTTATACATTATTAGATATTGGCCACCCAAGCCCTTAGTTAAGTAAATGCTATTCCATCCTCTCTTGGTGATCGAAAGCCCAATAATGAAATCCATGGCTATATGTGAAACGGGACCTTTCTTCAAGTACAAAACTTAAACCATATACTCTCAATTACTTGATTAAATAAGACAAAACATAAAATTAAATTACTTGATTAAATTGAAAAATAAGACAAAACATAAAAGAGGTGAATGTAAACACTTGAACGGAAAAGACATGAATGGAAACACTTGAACTGAAAAGACATGAATGGAAATACTTCACTACACAAGACAAAAGCATCGGGTGAAATCTCCCCTCCTCTCCCCCCCCTCCATCGGACGTGTGTGGATCCTTCTTCCACACGTGATATTTATGTCGTATTCATATTCATATTTTTAGTTTCGTATTTGTTGTTATCTTTGGATTATATTGTATTGTCTAGTCCTTTCTAGTTTCCATAAGATTTAGATAGAAAAACCGTAGAGCAGACAATAACTTCTAGCAAAATCCTTAATCAACGTGAGATATCAGGAAGACTATAGCACCATCTAACTCTTGTAATTTGGCATTGGTACCTTGCATACTGATCGCGAGGGGAAGGGAGGGAGGGAGTATATATCTAAGGGGTTTCATGCATACATGGCTGATCATGGGATAAAACACCAATGTATTGTGCCTTATAAACCTCAGCAAAATGGTGTAGCTGAACGTAAAAACATGTCTCTCATGGAGATGGCACATTGTATGGTCAAAAGTCAGGAGTTACCTCATGGTTTCTAGCTAGAAGCAATCATGTGTGCAACATATGTTTTGAATATGTGTCCTACAAAGGCTTTGCATACAATTACGCCTTTTGAAGCTTGGAATGACAGAAAGCCCTCCGCCGTGGCCTCACTTACACATTTTTGGTTGTCTTGCTTATGCACTTGGTGCAAGAGCAACTTCGCAGCAAGCTTGATGTGATAAGGTTGTTAAATGTATTTTTGTGGGGGGTACAACTCCAAAACTAAAGGTTACCGTCTCCATCATCCTACTACGAAGCAGATTCTTGTGAGTAGAGATGTTGTATTTATGGAAGATGCAATTCACCCCTTGCTTTCATGTTAAAAAACAGCAAAATGTATGTTCGCAAGACATATTCGACACTCTTCTTCCATTGTTTAATGCAAGACACATTGATTTGGAGCATTTAGGTAATCAAAGAAATGCTGAAAATCAGTCCACACAAATCATCATGTTTTTCAGTCCACAAATCAGCATCATATATTGATGAGGTAAATGTGGATAATGTAATTAATGAGGAAAGAAAGGAAATTGAGGAGTCTAAAAGTATGCCAAAATGGCTGGTGCAAACACTACATGATGACAAATTGGCCACTTCTTTGCCTAGCAGAACACGTGCAGGCTCTCATCATGTATCTCTTGTTGATGCATGTTATGCTCTTATTGCCTGTTTATGTGATGAAGAGGAACCTGTCTCCTTAGATGAAGCAAAGGAATCTGAAAATTGGATGAGTGCTATATGCAACCTGAGTATAATTCGATACTCAAAAAGGATACATGGGATTTGATAGATTGTCTCTTAGAGCAAGAAGGCCATTGATACGAAATGGATTTACAAGCTCAAACTTAAAGTAGATCACAGTGTTGAGCGATACAAAGCTAGGTTGTTGCAAAGGGTTATGCACAAGAGAAAGGCATTGATTATGTGAAACCTTTGCACCCACATGTCGTATGACTACCATGCAGACTATCATTGCATTTGGAGCACATAAAGGTTGGAATGTACCTGAGTTGGATATCAAAATTGCTTTCTTGATTGGAGATTTGCACGAGGAGGTCTATGTATCTCAGCCTCATGGTTTTGTTCATAAAAGTTAGGAATAAAAAGTATGCAAATTGAAGAAAGCTTTATATGGTCTTAAGCAGGCTCCTAGAGCATGGTATGAAACAATACATGTTACTTGGTTGCACATGGTTTCTGCCAACAGCCCAACTGACAGTACCCTTTATATTAAAGGGACTAATCATGTTTTATTGGTCATCGTGTTATACGTTGATGACATGTTACTCACAGGCCCTAACGATGATCATATTTCAGCTTTTATAGCTGATTTAGAGAATATGTCATCAAAGAAGACTAAAATTGATTTGAAACGGTAGGGCTGGAGCATCTTGTTCACATCAAAGCTTGGAAGGTAGCAAGTGTATCACAAAGACCAAATGGCATAACCATATATTGGAATAGACCCCTCTCGATCCAAAATATCATTTTGTACTCGTCTCCTTCCTTTATTCTAATTTGATGATAGCCCAAACATAAATTAATCTTTTGTGAAGAGGCATGTAACTTTCAACTTATCCAACAAATCATCTACTCTTGGAATGGGGTAGCGATTCTTGACAGTGGCCTTGTTCAAATCCTAGAAATCTACATACATGTAAAATGTTCCATCCTTCTTTTTGACAAGTAACACTGGGGAAGTAAATGGTGAATGACTAGGTTGTACCCACCCTATGTCCAAAAGTTTATGAACTTGCTTAGCCACTTCATCTTTTTCCACCTTTGAGAGGTGGTATGGAGGCTTGTTTAATCGTTCTAGCATTTGGCTCAAGCTCTATTGCATGGTCAACTTCCCTCTTTGGTGGTAGACATTTCAACATGTTGAACACATCCTTATACTGCTCCAAAATTTGTGCAAAATCCAACACATACTTGTTTCCCTCCTTATCTTCTTCATGGCAAAACTGTAATACATATAGATGACCCATACTCTTTAACTCTTCTTTGAGTTGTGTAGCATTAATCATTTTCAGCTTTAACCCATGAATGAGATGATCTATGCCTTTTACCTGTAGAAAACTCATAAAACCTTGTTGAATATTCATGGCCTAGAGTGGTTAGGCAATCACACCTTGGACCCATATCTATAACTATCAATTCAACTTTTTGCATGAGTACTCTTTGTCAAACACCAAGCCCAAATTCTTGCACACCATTGTGCATTGCATTTGTGCACCAATGGCATCTGCAAATGATCCAATTATGAAGGCTGAATTTTCAGATTTTGCAATGACTTTGTATGATCAAAAGTGTGAGTAATCCCACGTCCCATTAATGTAGGTTTTCAACCTCAATGTATATGCGGTCCTCTTTAACAAATTTTCTATTCTTCACATCATAGTAGGTATCTTTTCCATCCCCATTTGAAGCTTTTGAAGAAGGACAACTAGCCCCCCTAAAGCTTAGCTTTCCACCTCTACCATAGACGGTTGGATAATTTGGAATAGTAGGAGTTGATGAAGCATTCTAAAATTTCAAAGTACATTTAAAGCTTGGCTTTCCACCCCTACCATAGACGGTTGGATACTTTGGAATAGTAGGAGTTGATGAAGCGTTCTTTATGAAATTTCAAAGTACATTTAAAGCTTGGCTTTCCACCCCTACCATAGACGTTTGGATACTTTGGAATAATAGGAATTGATGAAGCAGACTTTATGAAATTTCAAAGTACATTTAAAGGTACATTAGCCTTTGATCCTCCTTTGCTAGCCCATTTATTAGCATACTTCTCTTCATAGATCTCGGCTAGCATCATAGCTTCCTTCAAAAACATAGGTTTTTGAGCTTTGACATCCCCTCCAATGTAAGGTTTTAATCATCTGATGTACTTCACTACTAAATAGTGCTCATCAATGCACCTATGTATAACAAGAGCTTCAAGAATTTATGCAAATATGCTTTAACACTCCCCGTTTTTGCTGGCCATAGGCCCATCCCCTAACCTAATATGTGCATGTTCATACCCCACCATGTTACAATTACTTATGTGTTTTTCAACCAGAGCCCGTTAGAGCCCTCTCGCACCACAAAAGTACTCTCCCAAAAACCTTATGTCACGTAAGCATGAGCAATTAGGCTTAAGGGAGAGTAGTCCATAGGTAAGGAAAGGGTTTGAAAGGTCCACGGTTTGAAACTTGACATCTTACATAATTAATCTCTCAAAGAAAGAATACAAAAAGTAATTGTAACTTAAGCCCTATAATAATTATGCTTTTATGTATGTACGTAACTCACCACAACATATAAGAGGTGCACAATTTCAGAACATACAACAGTGAACACCACAACCAAGTGGCAAACCTCTTCACGACTACATTAAAGCTGCCTGTATCCATGGCGTGCCCCCCTCTGAGCTTCTATGGTAAGGGCGTCTCTCTTTGCCTCTTATTGTTGCCTCTTCTTTTGTGGATAGAGATTTCAATGGATATATATATGTATATATACGTCGCCTTGTTTTATTTCTGATGTAATTCTGCAGTCAAAGGGCTCGATGGATTGTCATTGCTCACTGGACCCCCGTTTGATGGAGAGCCTGCTGCTCTACTCCACAGGTAAACTCAATAGAACAAAAAAATCTTATTTATCAGATTTTGCAGGATTTCCGTGCAAAACAGTATGTGTTACATCAAGGTTACCACTAATTAACCCCTGTGGCCAAAAAAGAAGCAGCAGGATGTGTACGTGTACATCATGTGTGATTGGGCTTAGATCACAAAACACAAGGATAGTAGGTTATGTGCATGTGTGTGTGTGTGTGTGTGTGTGTGTCCGGGCACACGTATGTGCATGTGCATCATTTGTATCTGGGCATAGCCTCTTGTATTTACTCTCCACATTTTAATGCTTATGGTTTACACATTCTACAGAATACCATGTGTGGCAGCAGTGTTTAGTAATGATGGCAGCCTGTTAGCTGTAACTACAGAGAATTCCTTGACCATTTATGATACAAGAAATGGCTCCAAGATCCAATCATTCCAAGTTGCTGGGGTCAAAGCGGCTGCCTTTTCACCGAAAGGAACCTTCTTGCAAACATTCGAGCCTTCGACTCAATCACAGAAAAATGTCACTCTTTGGAATGTTATGACAGGAGCTGCTGCTTTCCAGCAATTCCAAAAGACTTTTTCGAAATCAGCTTGGCATGTTCTCTAAGCTTACTGCAGTCTTTTATTTTTAATTTTCGTATTTTGTCATGTGCATAAGCACATAAACATCCTGCATATGCACATGTGGTATATATATATATATATATATATATATATATATATATATATATATATATATACCCAAACGGTCTATGAGACCAAAAAGAGGTGTTATTATATATATATTTATAATCTATCTATCCAAATGGTCTATGAGACCAAAAAGAGGTGTTAAGACAACATGAAAAAGAAAAACAGGGCCTAGTACGTAGGCCCTTTGTGTACAATATGGAGTAGGCAGAAAAACCTTGTGTCCAGACTCATCATGTCTCATCCTTAGGTCAACAATCGAATAAAGGGCCACAATATCCACTACTGTGGTGGTGCCTCTATGTGGCACTGATGAATGTCTTGGTCTGGAGCTGGCAGGTGGAGGCCCTGGATCTCTAAGGACGTGGGCACTGGCTGTCTGGAGGGAGACTGCCTCTCTTTGATGGCTCCCTGTGTGCATGGGGCCAGAGGATCATGACCATTAGAGCCTCTCGATGTTGGCGCAACCCAAGCAAATACATACCCGAGCATCACCCGTGAGAGGGGACCAAAACCATCTCTGAAGAGACATTGAAATTTCCTCCTTTCTCATAATATACTCAGCATCAAAACTTAAAACAAGTAGTGCTCCTCAGACTCTATCTCCCTAGTCGAGCATTATCTGCACATCCAAGCCTCCCGTGGAGTACCCTTAACTCATCGTGTCTCAAGGGAGAAGATACTTGGAGCTGGCCAATAGCAATCCACGTGGTGTGAGATGATATATCTGAATTTGTCAAATGAAACCATACTCTAGAACTTGAACTTTGTAGGAAGCTCTGGATGCGTCTCCCAAACCCGGTCCCTAGAAGGAAGCTGCATACATCATAGCTGGTCCAACCAATGTGTCAAAGAGCCAGCTTTTTGTGCTTGGTTGTTGGAGGTAGGCTTGAAAGCACTCTCTTGTAGTGAGCTGAGGTGGCATACCCCTCTGCCAGTCGCACCTTGGCAGCCAGCTGAAGATTGAATATGGACTGTGAATCCAAGGTACACATAAGAATATTCATCTCAAGTGCCTCACCACTGTATAAGAAAGCATATCTGGTTGTACCCTGATGTGAGGTGTTAAAAAGCATAATCTTGGTCTTGCCAAAATTCACTGGAAGGTCCCTCTCCTCACAAATTGTCTCAATGATGGGTCCAGGGTGGCATAGTTCCTCCTAAAACCTGCCTGACCTGTTGCCCTCAATTGCTGTCCTTCTGCCCATGCCTATGAGAGAGAGAGAGGGAGAGAGAGAGAGAGAGAGTTATATTAACATCTTCATAGGTCATTTGCTTACCAATGGGACAGGAGGAGGTGCCTCTGTATGACCTCCCCAGGGCGGGGGTGTAGAAATGCAACCCGCCGCCTATGCGGGCAGGCTCTTATCTGGCTTTAATTTATTTATGAGAGAGAGAGAGAGAGTTGCAAGTAAAATTTGTAAGAGTAATGAGGTTACAAAAGTTAGAACTAACATGTCTAAGTTCATGCTACAGGCCAACCATTCAGTTCAGTGATGACGAGACTGTGGCCTGCCGGATGGTGACAAATGAAGTTCATTTTTTTGATCCTCGAGATTTTTCTAGAGGCATAGTGGACAGACTTCGGCTTTCTGGAATTGCAAGTGCACAGCTTGCTACCTCACCCCCAACACATATTGCTGCCTATGTACCTGAGATGAAGGTTCAATCTCTTCTTATGCTTTCAAAAAGATGATACAACAAGGTTTCAATATAATTATTACTGTCTCATTTTCTTATTAGACTTTGCAATGGTAGTCTAAGAGTGACCTTTTCTTTAGATTCTTGCTTATATTATTGTTTCCAATCCATCGTTACGCTGCATAAGATTATTGAGAGTCACAGCAGGTGCTCTTCTTGCAAGCACAGCACTCACAGGTGAGCATTTGCTTCCCGCTCATGCATAGATGCATAGATGCATGTGATGCACAAGCTTTACACACATTTTGCTTTTGTGACCATATGGGCACACCCAGGGACCTGCTGGGTTTGTAGGGACTCATTTGTGACTTGTCCAGGGTATGTAATGCATGTACAGGCTGTCTCGTGAGCCCTAACTGAATCTACTGTTGGTGCTATGCTGTATATATTGCTGATATAGGAACACTGTGCTGTGCTGCTGTATATATTGCTGAATCCACTGTTGTTGCTATGCTGTATATATTGCTGATATAGGAATACTGTGCTGTGCTGCTGTTTTATTGTAAGGGACTTCTTGGGGCTTTGTGGTACACGTTCTGTGGAGGAATTGTAAATGCAGATGTTCTTTTGCAAACGAAGTGGGAGACCCCCATCATCAGAAATGAGACTCTAAATTTTGATTGTATATGCTTGTTAGTAGGGGCGTAGTTGGTATGGACAGCTGTTACTATTATGCTGATGCTATTGAAAGAAAGAAAGTTATATTTATGACTTACAAAAGGTCTGATGGGCCTATGAGACAAAAGATGATTACAAGTATCCATGGAATATCATCATCATGGAAAACTGAAACAAAACTGAAACTGAAACTGAAACTGAAACTGGAAATCTAGTAACTGAGCTAAGTGCTAGGTAAATGCACAGAACAAACAGGGGAGCATGCTATAAAGTATACAAGAATGATCATAATGCACTCTATCCCGAATCTATGGAAGGGAGCTGTCCATGGAGGAGATCCATCATCAGGCAGGAGAGGGTCGCCGCAAGATTTGAAATAGTGAAGAGAGGCTGAGAAGAAGAGGCTTACATCGTGCGTCGGTGACGTGTAAGGATAACATCGATCTGGGCCTGATGGACTGGTGGTGGTCATGGTCCAGGGGGCCGAGGTGGTCTTGCACGTCGGAGCATTGTGGCTCGTGGTAGAGTGACCCCTATGCTCGTGGATACTATCCTAGTTTAATGAAGTGCTGGATCTGCGCTTGTGAGGTTTGTGCTTTGAGGAGGCTCTCTCTATGTCATCATAGCTCCAGCAAGAACAAGCCCAGGCATCTTTGGTCTCAATAATCCATGATAAAGCTAATAGGACCGAACCCCTCTCTCAAAAGGCTCCCTCTGATGCATAGTCACAGAAAAGCTAATAGGACCGAACCCCTCTCTAATGCATAGTCCCTCTGATGCAGATCATAAACACTGGGGAAAAAAAATGGGAAAAAAACGCTATATCAAATTTGGGCGAAACGTCCCTGATGGAGGAGTTTCGCTGTTTCATAGAATCGTTTTGGAGGTTTCCCCCAGTGTTTATGATCTGCATCGCCTGTTGCTCGCCACACGTTGGCTCGCCTCGCCCACGATCTGCCCGCCGCTTGGTCGCCTGGTCACCGCATAACAGGATATTTTTATTCTAACGTAGTCAAGAGCCTTAACTAACCGAATTGATCCAACCGAACCCGTAAGTTACATGGTCAGATCAAGGAAAAGACTTGCACTTGGATCATAGAGACCAACGCTTTTTTCCTCATCAAGAGGCACAGCCGTTGATTCTTTTCCATAGAACAAGGACTGTCCGGGATTTACTTCATCTATCGTACCATAACAGAATTGAGTCTCATTTTAGGGATCCATCAATCCAGCCTAACCCCATCCAGTCCCATGGGTTACTGTAGTGATAGGATCCGTTTAGGAATTTGGTTATGTTTTGTCCTAGGTACCAGGGAAAAGAGTTCCCAGGTCCCCTAGCCGGCGCTTCATGTAAACTTCAAGATAGTCACATCACTTACACACCCAATATGAAATTGCCTTTTTCACAGATTCAGCTGTCTTTAAAACAATCTTTTAATGAAACCATAGTATCACTGATCATAATCCTCCAAAATATCCGGTTGAATTCTAGTTTCCAATCATTCCTTCATCAGGGTACCTATGGCATCCAGAACGCTCACCACTTGTCCACTCAGGGGCCTTTTCAATAGTTCCTAGCTCATAGTACCCGGAAATATATTCTCTTATAAAAATCCAGATGGACTCTCCGTTGAAGATCAGTAAGATCAACCAACAGATCCATATAAAAGAGCCATGGACTCATCCGTTGAGGACTAGCAAGGTCAATCAACCAGATCCATGTCCGAGTTCAGAAAACAACTCTAACACCTTGTTCCATTTTCCTCCTTGACGCACGCGTGGATATCTTCGGTGACCCAGAGCCCGAGCACCGTATGGTCAGTATCCTCTAGGATCTTTCGCAGGTCACCTAGCGCTTCACTCATAGGCCGCTTCCTTGGTCCCTCATCCACTGTACCGGAAGCTCACCATTTAAATCGAACCGAGGCTGGCCAAGACCTCGGCCGACCTTGCTCCGCGAGACGTCCTCCATTGACTCTCCGTCAGCTGTTGCAACTTTATCACTTAGGTCTCCATGACCTCATTCACAAGACGGTCAAAATGCTTCCCCAGCATTCTTGACATAAAACAGTCATTTAAAAACAGATCATAAATACAGTTTCTATAACGAACTCTCGTCTTTTCACATTGTTTCACATCAATCTACATTTCTTAATCCATGTCCAATCATATGTATTCCCATAGTCCTTCATCCATTCTCATCCAATCACATCATATTCCATCTCATCACATCTATCTACATTTATCCTTATTACATCTCATCCATTCACATCTATGCCGATTCACATCACATCACATTCATTTCACATCACATCTCATCCATTCACATCTATGCCGATTCACATCACATCACATCACATTCATTTCACATCACATCTCATCCATTCACATCTTTCCCGATTCACATCACATCACATCACATCACATCCATTCACATCCATCACATCACATTCATTCACATTCATCACATCACATCCTTTCATATCCATCATATTCATTCTCATCACCATCCCATCACATACATTCTATCCTCATTAACATCACATTCACATCTATCTCATTCATACACATCCCATCTCATCCATCCACATCCATCCAGTCATTCACATGCACGACTATTCACATCCATCCATCCATTCATTCACATTCACACCTGTCACTTCACATCTCATCACATTCACATCTACATCTCTTTACATCACATCACACCTACATCCCTTTACATATCACATCTCATTCCACATCCGCATCCACATCCATTTACATTACATCACATCTTATCGCATCCACATCCATTTACATCACATCTTATTGCATTTACATCCATTTACATCACATTACATCTTATCACATCCACATCCACATCCATTTACATCACATCACATCTTATCACATTCACATCCATATCCATTTACATCACATCACATCCTTTCACATAACCTCACATCTCATTTTCATCTCATCATTCACATCCACATTCATTTACATCACATTCTCATTCTCATTCTCATCATTCACATCCACATTCATTTACATCACATTCTTTCACATACATATCCATATCCATTTACTTTACATCTCATCCTTTCACATAACCTCACATCTCATTCTCATCTCATCATTCAAATCCACATCCATTTACTTCACATCTCATCTACATTCATTTACATCCTATCACATCCCATTCACATCTTATCACATCCACTCACATCCTATCACATCTCATTCCCATTTAATAGCTTTTTCTACGTCGATACCGACGATGGGACTTTTTCTAAATTTCTGCCAATTGCTTGGACTAGGTAAAAGTTCTTTTTCTCGAGACGGCTATTTTCATATTCTTTCTCAAATTCCTCAAGTGAAATATGTTCTATCCGTATCTACATCCATTTACATTACATCACATCTTATCGCATCCACATCCACATCCATTTACATCACATCACATCTTATCATATCCACATCCATATCCATTTACATCACATCACATCCTATCACATTCACATCCACATCCATTTACATCACATCACATCCTTTTACATAATCTCACATCTCATTCTCATCTCATCATTCACATCCACATTCATTTACATCACATTCTTTCACATACACATACACATTCATTTACATCACATTCATTTAGATCACATTCTTTCACATACACATACACATCCACATCCATTTACTTTACATCTCATCCTTTCACATAACCTCACATCTCATTCTCATCTCATCATTCCCAACTCCTTTTGGATTAAGGTTTTCGAGGCGGGAAAATCAGGGACCAAGATTCCAGATTCTAGCTCTTTCCTTCCAGAGTAATCAGGTTCCTTTCCGCCAAAATCAGGGAAATCCCAGAGGTAGACTCTTTAACCAACCCTCAGTTTTGATCCAAAGTAATGTAAGACCTCCGCCTCAGAATAGGGGAAGTTAAAGAGGCGTTCTCAAATCGATCGTCCACTTCCAAGGCAGTAACGCTGGAAGCGATTGAAGAAGAGAAGAAGATGAAAGAGAAGAAGATGAAAGCGATTGAAGAAGAGAAGAAGATGAAAGAGATCATACTCTACTTGCGAGATGAGGACATCTCGTGTTTTTTAAGTGGGGTAGGATGTAAGATTCCTCCCTCCAGCTTTTGAGGTGTAAAGGTATAAGAACCTCTCCTTCTATTCTTGTAATTATTCCCCTCTCTGGAATAAAAGAAAGATCTTGTTTTACCCTGTTTTGACCTGAAGAGAGAAAATGTCTAGAGAGAGGTAATCCAAAATTGAGATATTTTGGATATAAAAATCCTCCTAGTGTTTAAAATGGTTTCTCTTGAAACAGAATTTAAAAAAGAACTTTCTAATGTACATTTGGAATTAATTGAAAATGTGTATAAAAGACCTTAGTCTAAGGATCAAGATTTTCAAAATTTTTTGGATTATGGTCCAATTAAGGTTTCTATGAACCAATTGGATTAATCTAAGTGTGGGGATGAGATAAATCCAAAGAAAAAAAAAAATTCCAAAAATGAGTAAATACTCACATAAGATGAAGAGTTGACTAAGTACCATAGTAGCAACAGAACGGAAACGAGAACAGAACGAAAGCCCCATCAGGGGAACGGGAACGGGCCACATGGGGAACGAGAACGAGGGGGAACGGTAAGGGGGAACGAGAGAGAAAGAGAGAGGAAAAAGTAAGTAGCCTTGCTGCCTTGCCTTGGAAAGTAGGAGTCAAAGTCTAAAGAGACTCGAGAGAGGAGCCCACTCGTGACTCAGAGCTGTCAAGTACGCACGCCGCACGGGCCTAGGAAGTATGCGGGCAGGCGACAATAGGGTACGTCTTTCAAGGATATCCACAGGCGGCTTGCAACAACAAGTACACTTTTTCTCTTTTTTTTTTTTTCTTGGCCAAACATAAAAAACGTTCTCCAAAGGGGGAACGACAGCCAAACGTTCCATGAAACCGTTCCCCCACGTTCCCTCACGTTCCCCTGGCCGTTCCCATGCCAAATCGTTCCCCCATGCACGTTCCATCCGGTTTAGGCATCTCAGCCTTAGGGGAACGCGTTCCACCGTTCCCAAGGGGTGGAAACGACGTTCCCCTGCTACTATGCTGAGTACAAGGTTTATTAGTTAAAAACTATGAGATATTACTAAAAAAATAAGATATTTTAGTATAATGATACATTTTTGACACCTTGGTAAGGAGGGGGGGAGACTTTAAGGAGGCATCTATTTCACACATGTGGTGGAGTTTTTAATTCAATAAAATTGTGATATTTTTATCTCTCCTCTCTCCTGGATCAAACCAAATCAAAAGAGAGCTAAACTAGGTCCAAATCTTGTCCAAATTCAACCAAACTGAACCTGAAAAATTCTAGAACCCAGTTGGACTTGGTTAGAGGCCTCTCTCATCTATAAATAGATCCTTAGTCTTTTGTAAAAAAATCTGTAAACTATACCATGTCAGTATTACATTAAATAATGATATTTTCTATTATCTTTTAAAAATTCTCTACATTTTGGAGAGATTGGAGCTTCTCTCTCTCTTCAACCTTCCTTCGAGCTTTCCTCTCAACATACTAACCAATTGATTGGCTGGGGACTTCTTCTAAGATAGAGAAGCAAGCAAAAACAAGAGGTAAAGTATAATTTTATGTTTTTTCTCTACTATTCTCAATGTTTTTACTTCTCAATCCCTCTCAAACTTGAGAAGTTTCTAAATTAAGTGTTTATAATGCAAATCAAGCTTTTCTTAAGAGTTGTAATAAATAATTAAGAAAAGTTTACATTTATGCTTAATTAGGATGTTTTTTATGTTTATCTCTCTCTCCCCAAAAGAATGGTCATTCCTATGACCAATTCTCTATTCAAATAATGCTTCTTATTAATAAATTCTCAATTCACAAATCAAACTCTAGAGGTTAAGAAAGTGGCTTTTATACTTTTATGCTTCTAAAATTATGATAATCTTATGATTTAAATCCATAAATTGGATTTAAGTTTAGAAGATAGTTATACTATCATAATTGTATTATTAAGTTTATTCTTTTCAAAAATATTAAAAATTATCAGTAATAGCAGTGGAGCTATGGCAAAATTTTTAAGAAATTGATACATAATTCATTCTTATGCATAACATGAAAAGAGGACTTTTTACCATATTCTAGGATTGGTCATCCTATGCTAAAAGAATGATTTTCATCACATTCAGTGGAAAACTAATTTTTAAGGTTTATGCATAATTAAATAATTAAGAAAAGAGAAAATTATGGTAATTTTATTTAAATGATAAAAGTGGAATTCCCATGACATTTGGAATTCTATCATTTAAATGAGAAAAGTGAAATTCTTAGCATGTTGAATTAATGGATATTTTTATTAAAATTCAAAGAAGAATTTTAGATAAATTTATTTTATGCATGAGAAATATTTAAATAATAAAAGAGAAATTTTCATGACATTTGAAATTCAATTATTTAAATAGTAAAAGTGAAATTGTTGGCATATTGAGTTAATAGATATTTTTATTAAAATTCAAAAAGGAATTTCAGATAAATTTATTTTATGCATGAGAAATATTTAAATAATAAAAGAGGAATTTCCATGATATTTGAAATTCAATCATTTAAATAGTAAAAGTGGAATGCTTTGCATATTAAATTAATGGATATTTTTATTAAAGAAAAGAGAAATTTTAGATAAATTTATTTCATGATAAAAGAGGAATTCCTATGACATTTAGAATTCAATCAATTAAATGTAAAAAGAGGAATTCCCATGATATTTGAGATCCAAGAAATTAAATGAGAAAAAGAGAAATTTTTAGTATAATTCAATTTATGAATATTTATCGAAAGTGAAATTTTGAGCATTATTGAGAAATATGGGTAGAATTGATTTTTGTAAATCCAATGAATTCTTTTATTCAAAAGAAGAATATTGAACATATTTCACTTGAGGAATTTGAGAAAGAATATGAAAATAGCCGTCTTGAGAAAAAGAACCTTTACTTAGGCCAAGCAATTGGCAGAAATTTAGAAAAAGTCCCATCGTCGGTATCGACGTAGAAAAAGCTATTAAATGGGATAAAAGAATTCATGGATTTACAAAAATCAATTTTACCCATATTTCTCAATAATGTTCAAAATTTCACTTTCGATAATTATTCATAAATTGAATTATAATAAAAATTTTAATTTTTTTAATTTAATTTCTTGGATCTCAAATATCATGAAAATTTCTCTTTTTACATTTAATTGATTGAATTCTAAATGTCATGGGAATTACTCTTTTATCATCAAAGAAATTTATCTAAAATTCTTCTTTTCTTTAATAAAATATCCATTAATTTAATATGCCAAGAATTTCACTTTTACTATTTAAATGATTGAATTTTAAATGTCATGAAAATTTCTCTTTTATCATTTAAATATTTCTCATGCATAAAATAAATTTATCTAATTTTTTTTAAATTTTAATAAAAATATCCATTAATTCAATATGCTACGAATTTCACTTTTACTATTTAAATGATTGAATTCCAAATGTTATGAAAATTTCTCTTTTATCATTTAAATATTTCTCATGCATAAAATAAATTTATCTAAAATTCAGCTTTGAATTTTAATAAAAATATCCATTAATTCAATATGCGAAGAATTTCACTTTTCTCGTTTAAATGATTGAATTCCAAATGTCATGGGAATTTTTCTTTTATTATTTAAATAAAATTATCATAATATTTTCTTTAATTATTTAATTATGCATAAAACCTTAAAAATTAGTGTTCTATTGAATGTGATGAAAACCATTCTTTTAGCATAGGCTGACCAATCCTAGAATATGGTAGGAAGTTCTCTTTTCACGTTATGCATAAGAATGAATTATGTATCAATTTTTTAAGAATTTTGCCATAGCTCCGTTGCTATTACTGATAATTTTTAATATTTTTGAAAAGAATAAACTTAGTAATACAATTATGATAGTATAACTATCTTTTAAACATAAATCCAATTTATGAATTTAAATCATAAGATTATCATAATTTTAGAAGCATAAAAGTATAAAAGTCACTTTCTTAACCTCTATAGCTTCACAAGTCTAGAGTTTGATTTGTGAATTGAGAATTTATTAATGAGAAGCATTATTTGAATAGAGAATTGGTCATAAGAGTGACCATTCTTTTGGGGAGAGAGAGATAAACATAAAAAGCATCCTAAGCATAAATGTAAACTTTTCTTAATTATTAATTATAACTCTTAAGAAAAGCTTGATTTGCATTATAAACACTTAATTTAGAAACTTCTCAAGCTTAAGAGGGGTTGAGAAGTGAAAACATTGAGAATAGTAGAGAAAAACCATAAAATTACACTTTACCTCTTGTTTTTGCTTGCTTCTCTATCTTAGAAGAAGCCCCCAATCAATCAATTGGTTAGTGTGTTAAGAGGAAAGCTCTAAGGAAGGTTGAAGAGAGAGAGAAGTTCCAATCTCTCCAAAATGTAGAGGATTTTTAAAGAATAATAGAAGATATCATTATTTTAATGTAATACTGATATGATATAGTTCACAGATTTTTTTACAAAAGACTAAGGATTTATTTATAGGATGAGGGAGGCCTCTAACGAAGTCCAACTGGGTTTTAGAATTTTTCAGGTTCAGTTTGCGTGAATTTGGACAAGATTTGGGCCTAGTTTGGCTCCCTTTTGATTTGGTTTGATCTAGGAGAGATAAAAATATCACAATTTTATTGAATTAAAAACTCCACCACATGTGTGAAATAGGCATCTCCTTAAAGATTTGGGCCTAGTTTGGCTCCCTTTTGATTTGGTTTGATCTAGGAGAGAGGAGAGATAAAAATATCATAATTTTATTGAATTAAAAACTCCACCACATTTGTGAAATAGGCATCTCCTTAAAGTCTCTCCCCCTTCTTACCAAGGTGTCAAAAATGTATCATTATACCAAAATATCTTATTTTTTTAGTAATATCTCATAGTTTTTAACTAATAAACCTTGTACTCAGTCAACTCTTTATCTTATGTGAGCATTTACTCATTTTTGGGTATTTTTTTTAATTCTTTGGATTTATCTCATCCCCACACTTGGATTAATCCAATTGGACCATAATCCAGAAATTTCTGAAAATCTTGACCCTTAGGCTAAGGTCCTTTATACACATTTTCAATTAATTCCAAATGCACATTGGAAAGTTCTTTTTGAAATTTTGTTTCAGGGAAAACCATTTTAGACACTAGGAGGATTTTTATATCCAAAAATATCTCAATTTTGGATTACATCTCTCTAGACATTTTCTCTCTTCAGGTCAAAACAAGGTAAAACAAGATCTTTCTTTTATTCCAGAGAGGGAAATAATTACAAGAACAGAAGGGGAGGTTCTTATACCTTTACACCTTAAAAGCTTGAGGGAGGAATCTTACATCCTACCCCACTTAAAAAACGCGAGATGTCCTTATCTCGCAGGTGGAGTATGATCTCTTTCATCTTCTTCTCTTCTTCAATCGCTTCCAGTATTACTACCTTGAAAGTGGACGGTCGATTTGAGAACATCTCTTTGACTTCCCCTATTCTGAGGCGGAGGTCTTGCATTACTTTGGATCGAAACTGAGGGTTGGTTAGAGGGTCTACCTCTGGGATTTCTCTGATTTTGGCGGAAAGGAATCTGATTACTCTGGAAGGAAGGAGCTGGAGTCTGGAATCTTGGTCCCTGATTTTCCTGCCCTGAAAACCTTGATCCAAAAAGAGTTGGGAATCCATACTGTGATATCCAAATCCTTGACAGTTATAGCATTTCACTTCCTTGTTCAAGGGTGGAATTTCTGAAGTTGAATTCCAGGGGATTGAGTTCCGGGAAAAGGACCTTTCTTCCATTTTGGAACTTTTCATATCCTGAGCTTGACTTTGTTGTCTCTTAGGCGGTGGAAGGTTGAAATCACCTTCAGGAGCTAGAAATCTTTTGAAAGATGATGGTGCTGGCTTCGGCGGGACCTTGATATCAAAGGCCTTGGCGAAATCTTTCGCCATCTGCAGTGCTTCGGCCATGGAAACTGGCTTGGCATTCTTCACTAGGATATTCAAAGGTTCATTCAGTACCCGAATGAACCTGGCCATCAACTGTTCTTCGTCCAGCGATGACGAGTATTTGAGGAGGAGAGCGAATGCTTGGTGATACACTTCAATAGTTCTGCTCCCCTGGGTTAACTGTAAGAATTCGTTCATCTTGGTTTCCAAAAAGCCGGGAGGACATAATCTCTTCCTTAGGTAAATTTTGAGATCATTCCATGTCTGGGTGTTCTGATATGATCCAGACGGTTTGTCTCGCAGTGGTTTCTCCATGCCACTCTGGCTGTTTCTACTATCTTCAGCCTTGCAAGAGCCATTTTACTTTTCTCGTTGTACCCGGTGACATCGAAGTATTCTTCCATTGCTTCGATCCACTTCCCCACCGCCTCGCCCAAGTTTTTCCCTTCACCCTTGAAAAAGTCCAGGCTATGATCTACGAAGAGTTTTACGAACATTCAAGTCGAGCTCTTCCTCATCAAGTTGGGGGTTATCATTCCTACCACGACGACCTCAATCCATGATCCTATCAATACGAAAATTCTTGTTAAGTCCCTTTATTTATAATTCAAATCTGACTTTAGATCCAATTGATTTTGGGGTTCTTTAGATTGGTCAGCCTCCCACAGAATCATGGGATAAAGATCCCTTCTAACAGAAGAACATACAGAACTCATTATCAGAGAATAATTCATTCATATTTTTAACACAGTAATAGTCCATCAGATCGAAACTTCCATTTGATCATTTCTCCTCAGGAATTTCAGTTATACAAGTTTTCAATTTGTCATCCCTTAATTAGATCCATTGGGTTAAGGGTCAAACAGCAACAATGTGTCAGTACAATCCACTAATCTCATAGTGATTTGCTGAAGTCACAATCGTCATTCCAGTTACTATCGTCATCACTGGGATTCGTCCCATTCATCCTCATTTAGCTTTGTTCATCTTATCTTCTTTCAACTAGAATTCATGAATCATTATCTTTCAATCAGAATCCAAATCAACTCATCAATTCTTAACCAGAATTCTAAAATCATATCAACCAGCATTCGAATTCATCATTTGGATAGCATTTTTGCTTATAATTTCAAGGTCTTAGATTTACTCGTATATACTGCCAGTAAAGAGTTGCAGTTATACCCTCGATATATACGGGTAGTCATGGTCCTTGGAATTATAAGATAAATACCATCATGTCTAGGCCTCAAGCAAGTCAAGGATTTCATACAATTACGGTACTTCCATCTGAAGACCCTTTACCTATTTATGAATCTTCATTTTGAATATCAATTTGTATGAATTTCATCACACAATTACAACTTTTTACTGCTACTTCATAAATTTTTGACATTTATGGCTTCTCGGTTAATCCACTTTAGCCAATTTGCTCTGATACTAGCTGAAAGATCCCTGCCGCCTCCGCGCAACGAATTTGGGGTTGCTAGCAGCGGAAGTAGCACTTCTTGCTGTCATGTGCACAGTGTGTATCTACCGTGTGCTACACGCACGCAAGACTAGTTTCGAGGCTTGGGGAAGCTTGGAGCTAGGCAGGCTGATTGACGAGCTGAGTTAGGGATAGACTAACGGGCGGGCACCTAAGTATGGACGGGCGGGCGCCCAAGTTTGGACGCCCAATGACCGGCCAAGAGCCTATAAAAGGGTGGCCAAGGTTAGTTATTGGGATATAAAGAGTCTCGCGAGTTTGTGAGAGCTTTATGGTCTTGGAGCCTGCATCTAGTGCAGACGTGCACCTGCTTTACGCAGCCGAGGCCGGCAGCAATCTCGAGGCCCGCGAGGGCAGCTTCGTGGCGGTATGGGACGTCGCGAGGAGGAGATTGGTTGGTACGTCAACCTAGTTAGCTCAGCTCGTGGCTCGGTGGGGACAGCCAAGACTGTGGGCTTGCCCACGGCTGTCATGGTTGGGAGGTGAGTTAGGCCTGGAGCCCCTTTGTTGTTTATTCGTTTGTTTGTAGGATTCGAGTCTCGTACCAGGAGCGATCACGAGGAGATCTCTGGGGATTTTCAGATTGAGTATGTGTTTTTCTTCATCAAAGAAACCCATGTTGATGGGAGGTGGTAGTCTAAGTAGGGTCGTTTGCTTTGCAAAGAAGAGGAGAGATTTATTGTGCAGTCGCATGAACTGCAGAGAGAGAAAACAGACAAAAGCAGGTTTGCTTTTCGCGAGTGAGAGAGAGAGCACGTGTGAGAAGATGTGCGCTGACGGGTGTTACGGTTGGCTATCGGAGGCTGGCAGCCGACCAAGCCTCTGTAGGCGACCCTGCAGGCGGGCGCATGGGCTTGCGTAGCCAGGCAGGCCAGGCCCACGTAGGCGCCTAGGCCAGGCGGGCAGGCGCCCAGGCCAGGCCGGCAGGCGCCATGATGCCCAGGCCCACGCCGCCTATGCCAGGCGGGCTAATCCAGGTGCCCAGGCCAGGCCAGGCAGGCGCCCAGGCCCACGCAGGCTGGCGCAGGCGCAGGTTGGCGTAAAAGCACCGGCAGAGGCAGGTGACGGCAGCAGCACGCCGGCGGGTAGCACTCGTTTTTTTGAGCTTTCGTTGTTTTTTTGAGTTTATTTTTTTTAAAAAAAAGTTTAAAACCCCCTTCTTTAAGATTTCAAGGTGTTTTATTTTTTTAAGAAACTAGAATATATATATCCATATATATATATATATATATATATATAACACAAAAGCAAAAGCCAAACATAGCTTTTGGGGACTTTTAGTTTTTGTAGAAACCTTTATAAACTCCCTTAAGTGGGCTTCTTGCCACACATCTCTCAAGTTTTCAAGCTCTCAAGCTCTCAAGTTCCCTTGCACTTTCATTGTGCAAAGATCGAATTTTCTCTCCACTTACCCTCTTCACAATGTCGACCCAAGAATTGGAGTTGGAGCCCCTTGTGGAACGCGAAGGCTTGCCGGCTACGGAAGGTACCGATGCCGATCTTTTTGACGATTTTGTGTCAAAATCATATTTCCAAGAGTTCAAAGTAGCTCTCGAAGCTTCTTCGTCGGAACGTCAGGCACAAATCGCAGCCCAGATGCAAGCTTTGCAGAACTCCATCGCTCTATTGACCACTACCCTCTCTACTTTATCGGGAATGGATACCTTGGCCTTTGCTTTAGGCCCCAACATTACTCCGGAACCGTTCGGGGGCGAGCAAAAGCAGCGCACCAAGGAGATCGTGGACACTTGGCTACATAAGTGGCAAGTTCACTTTCAGTTTCATCCATATGATGATGGAAAGAAGATACAGTTAATAGCAGGTTTCCTGTCCGGCAAAGCTTTGCTTTGGTGGAAGGAACTCAACCCTAAGCCAACGACTTAAGGACAATTCAAAGACGTCTTCAAGAAAGAATTCCTCAAGAAAGAGGATGATTATGATGTTGTTGCCCGGTTTTCAGCTTTGACCATGACCTCGCAGCACCTCACTTATGAGGTCTACCTCTAGAAGTTTAGGGACTTGCAGATGAAAGCTACAAAGATGGATCCCACTACTCTTTTGGGGTTCTTCGTAGCTGGTTTACCAGACTCATACCGATTACAGGTTAAAAATAACAAATGTAAAACATTGGACGAGGCCATTCATTCAGCTCGTATCTATGATGATACAATGGTCTCTTCCAAGTCAAAACCCGTTACCGAGCAGGGGAACAAGCATAAAAGAAAGTTCTCCGCACCTATGGCTAACACGACTGAAGGCAAGTCTTCGGACCAACCTTCGAAGAATTCAAGTTCGACACCAGTAAAGAAGAAACGACTCCTTAGGGCTTTAAAGCTCAAGAAGAAAGGACGTTGTTTTATCAGCGAAGAAAAAGGACACGTGTAACGAGTGCCCAAAGCAAAAGGGTACCAAGACAAACGCAGGACCCAAGCCCAAGGCAGCTAACCAGTTGTCTTTGACAGGTACGTCAATTACTGTACTTTCTCGCCCTAGTACTTGTTTTGATTGTCTGTTCCATTCTAAAGTATTTGGCTTGCATGATCTTCTCCGAGTTTATGGAGAAGTGAATGGCCATAAGATTCACATTCTTCTAGACCCTGGCAGCTCACACGACTTTGTTAACTACAAACTTGTGCAGAAATTGAGTCTTGATACGACACCCAACGATCATACCTATGAGGTACGCTTACCTGCGGGAAGGCAAGTATGGGATCGAAAGGTGGAGATGCTTCCAATCCAGATTCAGGACTACAAAGATACTCTGGAATGCTATGTTATGTACCTAGAGAATGTAGACTTGTTATTAGGGATTGAGTGGTTTAAGACTCTTCAAGTCTAGATAGATTGGTCTAGTCATATTTTTTCTTTTCAGCATAGGGACACCCAGTATAGTATTTTAGGTGATTGTATTTATCCCTCTCAGGGACCTCTTGTAAATACAATTGATTTTGGAAATATAATGGATTCTTCTTTGTATACCGCTTTCCATTGTGTATTGATTCCACTTTCTTCCTTTCTCATCCCTTCTTTGGATGTAAATGAATTAAGTGTGTTTGAAAGCAAAGAATTACAGAAGATACTTGATTCGTTTCAAGATGTATTTTCTAAGGAACTGCCATCGGGTTTACCACCTGAACGGGCAGTAGATCATCGTATTGACTTGATCCCTGGTGCTCATCCTGTCAGTATTCCACCTTACATTTGAGAATGGGCCAGATCCGTCCAAGTAAATCACTTGGTGCACTTGTGTTGCTTAGGAGAAAGAAGGACAATACTTGGAGAATGTGTATAGACTACAAGAGATTGAACAAGCTGACCATTAAGAACCGTTATCCTCTCCCTAGATCAGATGACCTGATTGAACGGTTAGCAGGAGCGAAATATTTCACGAAGATAGATTTACGTATTGGCTATCACTAGATACGTATTCATGAAAGGCATGTCGAAAGAACCGCCTTTCGGACTAGGTATGGCCATTACGAGTTTCTCGTATTACCTTTTGGGTTAACCAATGCTCCAGCCACTTTCCAGCAAATGATGAACGATCTTTTTCGTGAACATTTGGGGAAGTTTGTGGTGGTGTTCCTGGATGATATTTTGATATATAGCCATACTCTTGAGGATCATGTCAGACACCTCACGATTGTCTTATCTATTTTAAGACAGAATCGACTATATGCTAAGTTAAGTAAATGTGAGTTCTTTATGACCGACATCATTTACTTGGGACACAAGATCACTCGAGATGGAATGAGCATTGACTATGACCGAGTTCAGAAGGTTTTGGACTGGCCTATACCGGGAACAGTGAAACAACTTCGTTTTTTTCTCGGTTTTGTTGTTTTTCTTCAGAAATCCGTGCAGGAGTACTCTCAGCTCACACTACCGATGACTGACTTATTGAAAGGTCGTGGACGTAAGACGTAAGTCAAATCAGCCTATCACTTGGAATAACGATTTGGATATGGCCTTCAGACTTTTGAAAGATAAAGTCAAGGAAGCACCTATCTTAGCATTACCCGATCCTAGTCGGCCTTATGTTCTTGAAACTGATGCCAGTGACTATGCTATCGGGGCTGCACATACATTGATGGGTTTTTGGTGTTCCAAGATCCCTTTTCAAGGGAAAGTCTTTGTTTGGCGGGTGTTGGTGGGAGGTTTGCCTACAGGGGATCAATTGTGTAGGAGGAAGCTTGCAGCAGGACTTTGTGTTTTTTGCACCACTTGCCCAGAGAATAGCTGCCATTTATTTATGCATTACGTGGTTGCTAAACGTGTTTGGGATTTTGTTTCCCCAGCTTGGTGGTCCATTGCACACACACATGTTTCGGTTAGGGATTGGGTTTTTAGCAATCTTCTGGGTGCAATAGTGGAGGCTGCACTTGTGGATTTGTTTCATTTCTTTAGGTGGATTGGCTTGTGGCACATATTGCTCACCTGAAATGCATTCATCTTCGATGGCCAATCGGGTATACAGGGCCATATTGGATGAATTTGGGGCTTGCTGTTGTGGCAGCTTTCGGCCATGGTAGGCGGAGAGTTGGCCGCTTCTTGGATTCGGATTGTCCGCACAGTTCCATTGCGTCCATAGTTGATAGAGGATTTTTTCTTGGTGGCATCGTCACTGCACGGGAAAATGTATTGGTTGTCTGGATTGTCTACTATTTTTGTCCCCTCTCCTCCCTTTTTTTGAGTTTGTTTGTGTTCTAGCCCAACTGTTGGCCATGAGGCCTGTGTACATTACCTTTGCATAATATTACGTTCTTACCTTTACGAAAAGAGAGAGAGAGAGAGAGAGAGATTTTGTTAACGTCTTCCAAAAGACCGAACTTGGCCTGAACTAAAAAGCTGAATCTGGGTGTGCAATAAGTACAATGAGTGGGGGAGGGGATGGAGCTCTACTACTAGGAGAATGCATAGCTATATGCATGGAGTATACAATCATGATATGCAACCTAGCTAGCTCCATCTTGTACCATACTGGGGGTATAAAATGGTATACATCAATGAAGGGGGTGTCCACAGCTCCCTCAAGAACATGCCTGGGTTTGCTCTGAAGCAAGCCAGTCGCTCCGCACCCTCTCTGTGAAACTGAGCTCTGATCTCTGTCATCTCTCTTTGGTATAGGCGTGGTGTCCGAAAGCCGGGTGTCCTCTGTCTCTTGTGGGCTCTGAGTGTCTCTGCTCTCTGGAGAGTAATTCCCTGCTGTGTAGGGGCTGGGAGTGGGGGCCAGTCGCTCCGCACCCTCTCTGTGAAACTGAGCTCTGATCTCTGTCATCTCTCTCTGGTATAGGCGTGGTGTCCGAAAGCCGGGTGTCCTCTGTCTCCTGCGGGCTCTGAGTATCTGCTCTCTGGAGAGTAATTCCCTGCTGTGTAGGGACTGGGAGTGTAACACGCGGAAGCTATGGGAGTCTTCTTTTAGCCCTAAACACTCTTGGAAACCATCTGATGCAAAACATAGATATAGAGAGAGAGTAGAGAGAGAGAGATGTGCTAGAAATTCAATATATTCATATGGTACAAAAAGGTACCCTAATCTACAACCATAGGCTGCCTTACATAAAAGGTGGTAAACACCAAAATCTCCTAGTCTAGACCCACACCCAAAGTGGGAGTGAATGAATAGAATGAGGAGCCTCTTTGCCTATTTATAGGCCTTTGGTTTTGCTTGGGGAATTGACCGACATCATCTTTAGGTCATCTCCAAGTCCCCACTACTGCCAAATCAACACTGTGTGCTCCAACTTCTGGTTCTATCGGGTTCATACTCTATATCTGGCTGCCTCTTCTGGACCAGCATCTGAGAATGTCCATGGCATCTTTCATGCACATGACAGGGAGTGGGGTGGATCTCTGAAAAAATGTAGTAATCTGTGTCTGTTGTCCCCCCTCTGGAGCTGTTTAAGCCTGTAATGATGTCTCTCTGTGACGCTGTATGTCTAGAATGAATCTCCCCAGTATGCGCTGGTCTGCTGCCTGGCGTAGGGAATGTGGCTCTCTGAATAAAATGGGATCTCTCTCTCTGATGGCTGTATATGCTCTGCATTTGCATACTTAATGCTTCTCACTCTCCACCTCCTCTCTGCACAATCTGCATACCCTCTCCTCTCGGGGGATTCGTGCTGCTCTGCCAGTCTCGATCTCCAATCGATGTGATGATACTCTAAGCTGACCAATAGCTACTCAGGAGCCGTGTGGTAAAAGGCCCTCCATGCATCTAGGCCTCTCTATAAATCCATCATCAGTGATACTCATGAAGTGATCTCTGTATAGTATAGCATCTTCGGTGGAAGAGGCTGTGTAGGCAATATCCATGTCTCTCGTGTATAGAGCTGCCATAGGTCGTGTCTCAATACTCTGTTCCTCTCACTATGAGAGAGACGGATATGTGGTGCATCCCTGTCATACTAGAATGGTGGTAGATGATCCATGTCTAGGCCATGCTGTGAGAACCAATGTGTGACTTGTGCATACCATGATCCTCTGTCTCCTGCCTCAGCCAGTTGTCTAGATGCCTCAAAAGCTCTGTATGACAATCTGTCCTGTGGCATTTCTCTGAATCTGTCTAGCAGGCATATAGTCTGGAATATGACCTCTACCATCATAGGAGGCGCAACAAACTCTGCTCGGATAATGTCATGAGGTACTGACGGTTTGCTGTGTATCATGCGTGCCATCATGAGGGCCTGTGGTCTCTCTATCTGTGTCCACCAATGGGTAGCAAGGCCTGGCGCCCATACCGCTACTCCATACATCAATGCTGGTGTGACTAATGTGTCAAATAGCCACCCCTTCGTCTGGGGCTCCTGAAAATGCGCCTGGTGGCACTGTCTCACTAGCATAGCCAATGTTGCATATCCCCATGTCAATCTAGCTCTGGCTGTTGAACCCATGGTGAAGCGCGTGGCTGCTGCAGAGAAGGTAACCCCTAGGTACACGTATGATGTCACCACCTCCACCTGGCGTCCTGCGATAGTGAATGTCAGCTGACTCCTTCCCTGTCTCGATGTATGAAAGACCATAACCTTGGTTTTCCCAAGGTTCACAGTAAGACCCCTCTGTGTGCAGAAATCATCGAGTGCACGTTGATGCTGTTGTAGACCTCCTGGAGACTCAGACACTAATACAATATCATCAGCATAAAGCATAATATGTAGTGAGGTACCTGCTAGATCAACTCCATCTCCGCCTCCCCGTGTAATGAAGTCAGCCACCTCATCAATGTATGCCCCATGTCATATCTGCTGGTATGCCAAGAGACTGCAGGTGCTGAAAGAGCCTCTCTCGTGGTACTGTGTCAAATGCCTTGCGGAAATCCACAAAGCAGCAATAGAGCTTTCTCTTCCTCACTCTGGCCTGATCAATCATACATCTCAAAGTAAATACATGGTCAGTGGTAGAGAAAGCTCTCCTGAAGCCTGCCTGCCGTGATGAGCGTAAACCTGCTCGCTCAGCATATAAGCTAAGCTCTTGCTTCAACACTGCACCATAGAGTTTGGCCTATGAGAGAGAGAGATATTAAGCGTCTACTAAAGACCCAATGGGCCTATGAGACCAAAATGGTACAATAATGTCCATGGCATATCCCATCATGGAATGGAAAATAAAACAGAATGAAAACATAAATATAGCTATCTCACTGGGGTGATACAAAACTGTCCATGGAAACTCGTCATGGAATACTAAGAACATAAGAACATGGGAGTAACATCAGCTCCGAGTAGATGGTATACCACTCTCCAAAATGTCAAGCATGGGGTTGACGAGTATGGGGGGGGGTCAAGGGCGTCGGGCACGTTGAAGTGCAGAGGCTCGGTCCGAGGGAACTCCTCTCGGGCGAGGTAGGTCCAGAGCAGCTCGTGGAGGGTCCGCAAGATCCACTATGTCGGTGTCCTCCACCTCCTGGGTCCGGAAGAAACTGGTGATGGTTGGCTGCTGAGGGAGGGGGCGGGGTGGCTGGGGCCTGTGTCTCAAGAAGGTATCCCTGTGTCTGCGGAGCTCGAGCAGGAAGAGGCCTAGGCAACGCTGGTCCTGGAAGTCAATGATCTTGGAGAGTGGACCGAATCCCTCACGAAATAGACAGTGAAACCTCTCGCGGATCTCATAGTATACTGGGCAGCGCAGAGCCCATATACTGAGAACCAAGTGGAAACTAGTGCATACCATACTTCAGAGTGCCCCTCAAGTGCTAGCTGTCTGGAGGACTCTAGGGCAAGCCTCGGGTACCTATGGGGATCCATGTGATTGATGCGATGAAGGTACGTGACTGTCTGGAAGAGTGCCTCCACTACCATCGGGGCTGTAGCAAACTCTGCCTGGATAATCTGGTGTGGGACTGATGGTTTGCCGCGGATCATACGGGAGAACATCATGACTTGGGGCCTCTCAACTCGCTGCGAATCCTCATCGGATAAATCTGGCCCCCAGATAGCTGCTCCATACATCAAGGCTGGTGTGACGAGGGTGTCAAAAAGCCAGCCCTTCGTCCTGGGCTCCTGGAAATGTGCTTGGAAGCACTGCCGCTCAAGTAAGCTCAAGGCTGTATATCCGAGTAGATGGTATACCACCCTCCAAAATATCAAGCATGGGGCTAATGAGTATGGCTAAGAGGTCTCCCTCAGCTATGTCACGTGGAAAGGTAGCTCGATGGCGGTGGAGCATGTCCTGGATTTGGAGTTGATGAGGTGATCGACGGCCGGGGGGTCGGGGGTGTCAGGCATGCTGGAGTGCGGAGAGAGAGAGATAGATTAAGCGTCTGCTAAAGGACCAATGGGCCTATGAGACCAAAGTGATACAATAATGTCCATGGCATATCTCATCATGGAATGGAAAATAAAACAGAAAGAAAACATAAACATAGCTATCTCACTGGGGTGATACAAAACTGTCCATGGAAACTCATCATGGAATACTAAGAACATAGAAACATGAGAGCAACATCAGCTTCGAGTAGATGGTATACCACTCTCCAAAATATCAAGCATGCGGCTAATGAGTATGGCTGAGAGGTCTCCCTCAGCTATGTCACGTGGAAAGGTAGCTCAATGGTGGCAGAGCATGTCCTGGATCTGGAGTTGATGAGGTGATCGTGGCCGAGGGCATCGGGCACGCTGGAGTGCAGAGGCTTGGTCCGAGGTAACTCCTCTCGGGCGAGGTAGGTCCAAACCAGCTCGTGGAGGGTCCACAAGATCCACTATGTCGGTGTCCTCCACCTCCTGGGTCCGGAAGAAACTGGTGATGGTTGGTTGGCGAGGGAGGGGGTGGGGTGGCTGGGGCTTAAGCTCTCTCAAGAAGGTGTCCCTATGTCTGCGGAGCTTAAGAAGGAAGAGGCCTAGGCAACACTGGTCCTGGAAGTCAATGATCCTGGAGAGTGGACCAAATCCCTCATGAAATAGACAGTGAAACCTCTCACGGATCTCATAGTATACTGGGCAGCGGCATATGTAATGCTCCTCCGTCTCAACCTTTGTGTGGCATAATCGGCAGATCCTCTCTTCTCTTGGTCTCCGTATGAGCTTCCTGGCTCTAAAGATGCGCTCAGCTCTACCTGTCTCCACTCTGAGGCGGTGGGATGAAACCCGTATCTGCCAATCGCAATCTGCATGGCATGGGACATGTGAACACTCAAGTAGCTAGCCTGCTAGATGAATCCATCCTCAGTGAGTGTGAGGAAGTGATCTTCGTGGGGAGCTCCAGAGGTGTGATCCATGTGCAATGGGTGTAGAGGCTGAGAAGATCTAACCGGATAACCCGGTTGGTATCCTGGTGAGAGAGCCGGAGAAAAGGGGAGTCCAAACTGTACTGAAGGGGGGTAGGCGGTCCATGCGAAGCCCATATACTGAGAACCAAGTGGAAACTAATGCATACCATACTCCAGAGTGGCCCTCAAGAGAGCCCCAAGAGGTACATCACAGGAGATTTCCAACACTATTGGGGTGAAACAGGGCTGCCCTCTATCACCCACTCTTTTCGGCCTCTACATTGATGAGATCTTGAGCTTCATTGACAGATTAGGCGGGGCTGGTCCCACATTGCAAGCATATTGATCCCCATACTACTTTATGCAGATGTCATCGTCCTCCTCTCAGACTCAGCCGAGGGGCTTCAGAGACAGTTGGATGCCTTACATGACTTTTGCACTCAACGGGACCTCTCTGTTAACCTTCGTAAAACCAAGGTAATGGTCTTCAATACCTCTCGCCTCTTCACATCCACATTGAGATTCACATATAGAGGGGATCCTGTGGAGATTGTCTCATCCTATGTCTACCTTGGTGTCACTTTCAATGGCCCACGCTTTACCATGGTTCTTGCAACACATGCCAGAGTGACATGAGGATATGCAACCTTGAGCTTACTTGAGCGGCAGTGCTTCCAGGCACATTTCCAGGAGCCCAGGACGAAGGGCTAGCTTTTTGACACCCTCGTCACACCAACCTTGATGTATGGAGCAGCTTTCTGGGGCCAGATTTATCCGATGAGGATTGGATGACGGGCTCATAGAGGGTGATGATGCTCCAAACCATGTCAGATGGGACTCTGATCTCTTGTAGACGGTGTAGGAGGCGGGCTCGGGGTACAATATCAAAAGCTTTGCGGAAATCCACAAAGCAACATACATCCTCTGATGTCATGCTCTACCCTCCTCAATGATGGCATGGAGGGTGAAGATGTGGTCAAGGGTAGAATAGCTCCTCTGAAAGCTAGCCTGTCCTGACGCTCTGCATCCCTGGCTCTCTGCAAATGAACTGAGCTCCGCCTCTAGCAGTGATCCATAGAGTTTGGCCAATGTGTAGCCAATCATGATCGTCCTGTAGTTATTAGGATCAAGTGGATCTCCGGCTTTGAGGATGGGGCTGATGGTGTTGGTGGACCAAGAGGGTGGAAATCCTTCACAAAGGGCTCTATTGAACATGTAGGTTAGTAGGGGTGTCAGGGTATCATCGGCATGCGAGATGTACTTGTGGCATTGAGTCCCTCATGATCTTGGGCTTGCCCATTGCGTAGTCTACGAATGGCCTTGAGGACCATGCCCTTTGTGAAGAAGGTGGTGGTGGTGGGACGGGGATCTGGTGGTGCGGGTAGGGGTGGCTGATGGGGGATATGATAGAGGGAGCGTGCATAGGAGTGCCATGTGTCCGGGCAGGTGATAGGTGTGGGAGGGCAATGTTCTTGGATTTTCCTCCAGGCCTCTTTGCAATTCGGCCCTAAGAAAAGTCGGTATAACTCATCCTCTTTCCGAGCATAGAACTCCCGTTTCTTGCATTGGGTGAGCCGTTGAGAAATCCGTTGCGCTTGGCGCTTCGTGATTTGCCCAATCCGTACCTCATGCTTAAGACGGGAGCGTGTGGCCCGGCATTCGTCATCATACCAGCAGTTCTGGGGCATGGAACCGCAAGGTGGCTTGGCGGTAGACCGCCGCGTGCAAATCAAAGAAGCGGTGGCGGATGTGTGGAGTATGGTGGTGAGCTGTGATGTGAGGGTGGATAGGGGGACAGTAGGTTGCACATCCTGGAGTTGGTGGTAGATGTCGTTGGAGTAAACAAGGTCAAGCTCGTGATCAAAAAGGACTTGAGTGTAATGTGAGATGGGGGGTGGTGGTGGAGGGACGGGTTGTGTGCACGTAAGAGTGAAAGAGAGGTAGGCATGGTCAGCTTCAAAAGGGGGTGGCGGGATGGAGAAGTCGGGGAGAAGGTGTGCCAAAGCCGGAGATCCCATAAGGTAGTCCACGGTGCTAGTACCTCTTGAGTGAGAGAAGGAGGTGAGGGCGCCGGAGGAGGGCCATCGGGACATCCCGTTATAGATAACGAGACCATGTATAGCTCCCAGCTCTAAGAAATATCTCCCATACACTGTGACCTCCTCACGGTCCTGTGATGATCGCTGCAGCCCTATGTCACTGATGTCCAGCTCCTGTAGTCTGATAGGGTCGTCTAGATCGAGTAGTGGGACCTGCTGACCTCCCGTCCTGGTGTTGAAATCCCCGAGCAGGAGGACTTCCCCCAGCTGTGAGAACTCCGTGATATCCCCATGTAATGTTAAGTACGGTGACTGGCCATGCTGTGCGGTGTAAGGGGAGTGGCGTGGTGCAAAATAACACACAGCAATGTGGATGACTTTGTCACTGCTAAGTTGTAGCCGCACCCAAAGATACCGTGCATCCTCGTCCTTTCGGATGATGCCTAGAATTTGTTGGAGATGGGATCTAAAAGGACAGCTACCCGTCAAGAGCCACGTACTCCTGATGTGCGGGTCTCGCCTCGGAAAGCTCACTCCCACTCATACCCGGCTATGTATGGTAAGCCCCTCTTAGGGCTTTGATGAGTCTTTGTATAAAAAATGACATCCCTGCCTATGAGAATCTCGCTCAAGCCTCCTGGATTCGACCATAGCATGCCATTGCAGTTTCATACTGCTAACCTCAGGTGTTTGGTCTTATAGACCCCGCGTCCCTATTTGGGACGGCGCTCAGTGATAATGACCCTACCATCTCTGTAGAGAGAGAAATGAAATGAAATGAAATGTTATATTAACGTCTTCAAAAGGCCAAAGTGACCTATGAGACCAAAGTTACAACCATGTGACATCTGATACACTATCTGGAAAAGAAAAGAAAGAACTGAAGTTAAGTATATAGCCCTACAATACATCAGTAGGGAGCATCCGGAAGCAGCAACTAGGGAGAGTGGGAAGCTAATGCTACTAGTCAAAATGGGGTACATGGATACATGAATACATGAATATGGGGGAGCACAAAAGTGACAGTGAGTACAACAGTATATGGCTGGAGAGAGAGAGAGAGAGAGAGAGAGAGAGAGAGAGAGAGAGAGAGAGGATTCCTACTTGCTTCATTTCAGGGCTCACCAGCGAGTGTATGCATTTATGACCGGGAGAAAGTTCGTCAAGGTGATGCAGTGGCTCGTCGAAGTTTCTACAAGTCCTCTAGTGCTCGGTTGCTTTGGAATCACGGATCTACAGGACTTTTAGTTTTGGCACAATCAGATGTTGACAAGACCAATCAAAGTTATTATGGGGAGGCACGACTGCACTATCTTAGGAGTAATGGAAGCCATGAGGGATCTGTACCTTTAAGTGAGATTCTCATCATTCTTAGAACTTTGTAGATTTTCCCCTATCATTTGTTGGCTCTTTTTTTGTTGTTTGTTTTGAGTAGTATGCAACTTGTTAAGTTTGGGCATAGTCCGTTCTTACCATTTAGTTTGCTTTAGCTCAAGTTTCAAGCTTTACAGGTAAGGACGGACCTGTACACGATGTTCAATGGTCTCCGACAGGCACAGAGTTTTTGGTTGTGTATGGATGTATCCACTATAACTGGTTCCAATGGCTCGTTTGTACAAAACAGTCATGGTTTGCTTTGATTTTGGGTTGGTGGTTAGATTGATGTCGCAAATAAACTGTCATTGATATTACAAGATTTTTTGTCGTTCGGATTCCTTAATGTGGAAACAGTTATGCCTGCATGTGCAACCTTATTTGATGACAAGTGTAGAGTCCTCTACAGTTTCAAGAGTGGACCCTACAACACGGTCCGATGGAACCCACATGGGAGATGTATCCTGTAAGGGATGGAAGCATTGGTGTTTACTCATGTTATGATGATGTTATGATGGTTAGACTAACCTTAATTGAGAAATCTTTCATATCTTGGTGTGTGAAAACCTCTATGTGGTCCTTGTTTTGTTTACATTGTTCTTCTAGTTTTGTGTTTGGCTGGCTTCGGCAATCTCCCTGGAGACATGGTGGGTTCATTATTATTTGTTTTCTTCCTAAAAAAGTCTATATTCACATGTTTTTTTTTTGCATTGGACTTCTCCTTATTGTGTTTCTATGCAGATGTTTTGGGAGCGGACAGGCTTGAACTGTCTGGGAAGTACAAGAGCAGAGTGCTCAGTTACCAGTGAATGGTCAGCTGACGGTAGATACTTTTTGACGGCAACAACAGCTCCTCGTTTGCAAGTAGATAATGGGTACTTTACCCTAGTCTACTTATTGAATTTGGTGCTTGTTTTTTGTGAGTACATTAGCACTGAATCGACGAGAATCCCTTTCTTTGATGGGGCTTTTGAAAAGACCCAAGTAGTAAGCCTTCAAAGGCGCTCTGAAGTTTTGCTGTTGATTTTTTAGCATGGAGGGGTGCGTGGTTTATGAAAATCTTTGCCCATTTCCTATGGTTGTTGAAGGGTTTCTCAATTTTTTGCAGGTGAAATAGGGAGCCTTCTTTCTCACATTGCACATCAGCTCACATGCATGCATGCATGTTGGTTTAGAAGCCGACATGCATGCATGCATTCCATAGATGATGTGTTGATGCCCTAATGTAATTGGCTTCGATTGGGAAAATTTCAGGATAAAAATCTTCAAATATGATGGCTCTCTTTACTTTGAAAAGAAGTATGACAAGCTATATCAGGTGTGGTTGCTTTAAAAAAAAAATAAAACAATCAGAAAATGTAGATCACCTAATTGTGGTCTTTTTGAACTAAGCTTGCATCTGCTTGTGCTTGTGTTTTTTTTTCTGCTTTGTAATTGCCTGTGAGGTGTGAGTTGCAGGCAGAATGGAGACCAGCCACCATCGGAGTTTATGAAGATAGACCAGCTTCTCCACCGATTGGCAAGGATAAGAAAACAAACAAAGGTCTTCCCTTCTTTTAATACCTCAATTTTAGAACCGTGATGCAATTATATGGAACAATAGAACAGAGGAGGGGCCTGATTGGGCATGTTTGGCTGCCCACATCTGGTTTGCTGGTCCTAACGCAGCCTGTCTATCAGACCAACCTTCCATAGAGGTACATGGGACAGCATGAGTAGTGACGCCCAAATGCTTTGTCATTTGTTTGATACATTATGGAGGGTTGAAGTAGAGGAAAGACATACTTTTTTGATGAATGGAATGCTCATAAGAGTTGACATGCATGCTGATTTGCTTTGTGCTTTGACAGGGGCAAAGGTTGGAATTGCTTTAAGCAAACCTGCAGCAGCTACATCGAAGCCCACGGCATATCAAGCTCCGCATGCGAAAGCTGCTGCTGCTATTAGGGCTCAGGTATGTGTGTGAGAGAGAGAGAGAGTAAAACATTAACATCTATGAAAGGCCCAAAGGGTCTATAAGACCAAAAGGTGATACAATATTGCCATGGAAAGAAAATAACCAAAAGAGAAAAACAAATGCTGCCAATGCCTGTGGTATAAGTGCATGGCACCATGTGAGTGGGAGCCTCGCAACAACGATCAGCTGATGGTGAACCATCCTTGGCCAGTACAGATCTGATGGCTGAAAGGATGTCTAGCCTCTGTGATGGGAGTCTGCCTTGACATCGGAGAGCATCCTGGATCTGCATCTGGTGGGTGGAGGATCGTGATGCTCGGGGCTGGGGATGTCTCGCCTGTAGTATAGATCGGGCCCTTTCACTAGCAACCCTCCTGGGTGCATGGGACCGAGGGGTCGTGTGTCTGAATGGTGGACCGTGGCCTCTGTGGTATGGGGGTGTATGTCAAAGAAATGTGATGATAGTCTGAGATGAGTCCTGCTGAGTCTGTCTCTCGGAGGGTGCCTCAATATTGCCTCTCTATGGTGTCCGAGCTCCATGAGGATCATGCCTAGGCATCTCTGATCCTCATACTGCATCACCCGTGAGAGTAGACCGAAATCGCCTCAGTAGATCAAAATCGCCTCAGAGAAGAGGATAGAATCTCTCTCAGATCTCATAGTAGGCCAGGCATCTGAACATGCAGTGCTCCTCACCTTCCACCTCTCCTGTAGTGCATACCCTGCATATCCGGTCCTCCTAGTCTCCACTCTAAGGTAGTGAGAGGATACCCTGAGCTGACCAATCACTATCTACATGGCATGTGACATATGTGTCTGTCTGTACTCCGGGCTCTCAATGAATCCGTCTGGGTGTGGAAAAGTGACCCTATGTCGCTTAAAAGTTAAAAGTCTCCTGAATCTAGAGCTGGTGGGCGGAGTGGGGGCAGGGTCCTTGAGGTCAGCGCGCCAGGTTCACTGGAGTGTAGTGGCTCAATCCAAGATGACTCCAGAGTCCAGGGTGTGGCCTGGTAGAGGATAGTGCAGCCAAGACTCTGGGCTGCACTATGGGAGGTGGGTCGGCTGTCTGTGGCCTATCCTCTTGTGGTTGGAAGAAACGGGTGATGGTTGGCTGGAGGGGAAGTTGGCGGTGTCAGGGTTGGGACTCTTTGAGGAGTGACTTTCTGTGTCAATGGAGCTCAAGGAGGAAGAGTCTGAGGCAGTGCTGATCTGGATAGTCTATGATCCTAGCCAGAGGCCCAAGGACCTCTCTGAAAAGGCAATGAAATCTCTCCCGGATCTCATAGTATAGTGGGCAATGGCAAATGTAGTGCTCCTTTGACTCTTGCTGGTACAATCTGCAGATCTTATCCTCCTGGGGTATCCTCTCAGATCTCACTGTCTCTATCCGAAGGTGGTGTGAAGTTACCTGTAGTTGGCCTACTGCAATCCGCATGGCGTGTGACATGTATATATCAAGGTACCCTGGTCTCTGGACGAAACGTCTAACCCAAAGGGTCTATAAGACTAAAAAGTAGTACAATGTATCCATGACAAAGTACAGTCTTGGAAAAAAACTAGAAAAGAAACTAGCTATCTAGCAGAGTACAAGTAACCTTTGTATGATGCATGATGCTGAGAGAGAGAGAGAGAGAGAGAGAGAGAGAGAGAGAAAGAAAGAAAGATTTTATTAACGTCTTCCAAAAGACCGAACTCGGCCTATGAGACAAATCGGTGTACCTGTATGGGGTATCCTTTGTCATCCCAACAAAATGAAAAAGTACTGAACTAAAAAACTGAATCTGGGTGTGCAATGAGTGGGGGAGGGGATGGAGCTCTACTACTAGGAGAATGCAAAGCTATATGCATGGAGTATACAATCATGATATGCAACCTAGCTAGCTCCATCCTGTACCATACTGGGGGTATAAAATGGTATACATCAATGAAGGGGGTGTCCACAGCTCCCTGAAGAACATGCCTGGGTGTGCTCTGAGGCGAGCCAGTCGCTCCGCACCCTCTCTGTGAAACTGAGCTCTGATCTCTGTCATCTCTCTCTGGTATAGGCGTGGTGTCCGAAAGCCAGGTGTCCTGTGTCTCCTGCGGGCTTTGAATGTCTCTGATCTCTGGAGAGTAATTCCCTGTCGTGTAGGGGCTGGGAGTGGGATGGATCTCTGAAAAAATGTAGTAATCTGTGTCTGTCATCCCCCCTCTGGAGTTGTCTGAGCCTGTAATGATGTCTCTCTCTGGCGCTGTATGTCTAGAATGAATCTCCCCAGTATGCGCTGGTCTGCTGCCTCAAAGATCTGGCGTAGGGAATGTGGCTCTGTGAATAAAATGGGATATCTCTCTGTGATGGCTGTATATGCTCTGCATCTGCATACATAATGCTCCTCACTCTCCAGCTCCTCTCTGCACAATCTGCATACCCTCTCCTCTCCGGGGATCCGTTCTGCTCTGCTAGTCTCAATCTCCAATCGGTGTGATGAAACTCTAAGCTGACCAATAGCCACTTGGGAGCCGTGTGGTAAAAAGCCCTCCATGTATCTAGGCCTCTCTATAAATCCATCATCAGTGATACTCATGAAGTGATCTCTGTAGTATAGCATCTTCGGTGGAAGAGGCTATGTAGGCGATATCCATGTCTCTCGTGTATAGAGCTGCCATAGGTCCTGTCTCAATACTTTGTTCCTCTCACTATGAGAGAGACGGATATGTGGTGTATCCCTGTCATACTGGAATGGTGGTAGATGATCCATGTCTAGGCCATGCTGTGAGAACCAATGTGTGACCTGTGCATACCATGATCCTCTGTCTCCTGCCTCAGCCAGCTGTCTAGATGCCTCAAAAGCTCTGTATGACAATCTGTCCTGTGGCATCTCTCTGAATCTGTCTAGCAGGCATATAGTCTGAAATATGGCCTCTACCATCATAGGAGGCGCAGCAAACTCTGCTCGGATAATGTCATGAGATACTGACGGTTTGCTGCGTATCATGCGTGCCATCATGAGGGCCTGTGGTCTCTCTATCTGTGTCCACCAATGGGTAGCAAGGCATGGCGCCCATACCGCTGCTCCATACATCAATGCCGGTGTGACTAATGTGTCAAATAGCCACCCCTTCGTCCGGGGCCTGTGGTCTCTCTATCTGTGTCCACCAATGGGTAGCAAGGCCTGGCGTCCATACCGCTGCTCCATACATCAATGCCGGTGTGACTAATGCGTCAAATAGCCACCCCTTCGTCCGGGGCCTGTGGTCTCTCTGTCTGTGTCCACCAATGGGTAGCAAGGCCTGGCACCCATACCGCTGCTCCATACATCAATGCCGGTGTGACTAATGTGTCAAATAGCCACCCCTTCGTCCGGGGCTCCTGAAAATGCGCTTGGTGGCACTGTCTCTCTAGCATAGCCAATGTTGCATATCCCCGTGTCAATCTAGCTCTGGCTGCTGAACCCATGGTGAAGCGTGTGGCTGCTGCAGAGAAGGTAACCCCTAGGTACACGTATGATGTCACCACCTCCACCTGGCGTCCTGCGAGAGTGAATGTCAGCTAACTCCTGCCCTAACTCGATGTATGAAAGACCATAACCTTGGTTTTCCCAAGGTTCACAGTAAGACCCCTCTGTGTGCAGAAATCACCGAGTGCATGTAGATGCTACTGTAGACCACCTGGAGACTCGACACTAATACAATATCATCAGCATAAAGCATAATATGTAGTGAGGTACCTACTAAATCAACTCCATCTCCGCCTCCCCGTGTAATGAAGTCAGCCACCTCATCAATGTATAACCCAAATAGCGTGGGGGAAAGTGGGCATCCTTGCTTCACACGAATGGTGCTAGCAATAGTCTCGGACATACCTCCTGGACATCTGACTCGCCCAAAAACCTGCTCATGTAATTCATAGATGCCCCATGTCATATCTGCTGGTATGCCAAGAGACTACAGGCGCTGAAAGAGCCTCTCTCGTGGTACTGTGTCAAACGCCTTGCGAAAATCCACAAAGCAGCAATAGAGCTTTCTCTTCCTCACTCTGGCCTGATCAATCATACATCTCAAAGTGAATACATGGTCAGTGGTAGAGAAAGCTCTCCTGAAGCCTGCCTGCCTTGATGAGCGTAAACCTGCTCACTCAGCATATAAGCTAAGCTCTTGCTCCAACACTGCACCATAGAGTTTGGCCAGCACGTGGCCAACCATAACCGTCGTGTAGTTGCTCGGATCGAGCATATCCCCTGCTTTGTGAATCGGCACAATGGTGTGCATCGTCCACTCCGCAGGCAAACCCTCTGCTAGTGCCCTATTAAACGGGTGTGCAAGAAAAGGAGCCAAAGAATCTACTGCATATATGACATGCTCACCTTGCAGGCCCATATGGTCGGCGGCCCGTCCATGCTGTAGGCGGCGGATAGCTTCCTGTACCATCGAGTGGGTAAAGAAGCTAGTTGTGGTAGGTCGAGGCTCCTGTGGTGGCTGAGGTATAGGTGGCTGCTGTGGGGCGTGGTATAGGCCCTCTGCATATGTGTGCCATGTCTGTGGGTCTGCAATAGGTGTCGGTGTCCGGGGCTCTTTGAAGTGCCGCCATGAGACAGGGCTATCTCTACTCATGAAGAAATGAAAGATCTCTAGCTCCTGTATCTCTGCGAAGGTCCGCCTTTTGCGGCGAGTAAGTCTCCTCATCTCTCTCCTCTATTCCTGCTCTGTGATGGCTCCCAAGGCTCTATGTATGCGGAGCCGTGAGTATAGGGCTCTGCACTCGTCATCATACCATCTGTTCTGGGGCATAGTCCCAGATCTCGCAGGCTCTCCTGAATGGACACGATGTGGGAAGCTCTGTAATGCAGCCGTGTGTAGGAGTGATGCCAGCTGGGCTGTAATGGTATCCATAGGTGCCAGGGGATCCATGAGTAGGAGCCCATCCTCTACTCTGCCAGTGTATATGTCTGCCATGTTATGTGTGAAGTAAATGGTAGTGTGTGGCGTCGGTATGTGGGGGGCTGGTGATACTGGTGATCCGGCTAGTGAAAATGCCAAGTATGTATGATCTACCCCAATAAGACGAGGTGGAATGGAGAATGAGGTGACAAGCTGTGATGCCTCCAAAGACCCCATAATGTAGTCTACCACCGTGCCTCCAGTCCGTGTATGACCCCCATGTGGGAAGCATGTCAGCCCTCCTGATCCCGGCCACTGTAGCATCCCGTTATAAATAACGAGACGATGCCTGGCTCCCAACTCTAGTAAGTGGTCCCCATAATGTCCTCTGTCTGGTCCAGTGTCCTCTGATGCCCGACTAGCCGCTATCTCCTTTGGATCCACAGGGTGGAGGATCTCCATGTCATCATAGTCATACACCTCACACTGTCTGCTCTGTGCTCTGTGTGTGGGCATTGAAGTCGCCCGTAAGAAATACTTCCCCTAGTGTAGAATAATGCATAATCTCCTCTAACAGACAAGTGCATGGCGAGGCTCCTGTCTCCTCCTCTTGTGGCATGTCCTCTGTAATGACATAGGAGGATCCTGATGGAGAAAAGTAACATAGAGCTATGTATATAACCCTGTCCTGTGAGAGCTGTAAGCTGATCCACATGTATCTGGCCTCTGGATCCTATGCTACCACTCTCAGTCTCCCCTGTAGCTCCCGTCTGAATAGAAGTGCTACTCCCCCCGACCCTCTCGAGGTACCCTGGCGTGTGGTTCTCCTGTATGCTGACTCCCACTAGAATCCCTCTACTCGAGGTAGCTCTCTCTCTGGGCTCTGATGTGTCTCTGTCAGAAGTATGATGTCTCTCCCCACCATAACATGCTCCAGTCGTCCAGGCTGCACCCATAGTGAACCATTACAGTTCCATACTGCCATGTGTATCTCTGTCAGTGGCTTGGTCTTTGTCCCATAGGCCCCAAACCGCTAGTCCATGGGTCGGCCATCAATGATGACCCGACCATCTCGATAGAAGGCCTTCTTGCCTTCTCTCCTCGCGTGTAAGACTCGTGGCATGCAAGCTCTCCTATGCTCAAGCTGCATCCTCGTGAGATCATCATCCAAGAAAATAGGAGCTCCCTCTAAACCTCGTAGTATGACCCTCTTCCTCATGAAGGTGACCCTCTCCGTCTCTCCTGCAAACTGTAGGATGAGGGCTCGCTTGCGTGTTGAGTCTTTTTCGGCTCTCCATGCTCTGGTGAAGGGGAGAGGGTGCTCTTCCCTGTAGCCGAGCTTCATGCATAGAAGCTGTCCATCTTTCTCGGGAGTGGAGTCGGGTGTCTCGGCTATACCTATGACTCGAATGTTGACGCGGCGGGCATGCCTCATCTTCTTCTCCTCAATGGTGGTGTGAATGATTTGGTGTTCTTCCCTTTGAGTCTACTCCCTCACTTCTTTACGGATGTTCTTCTTCACCACCTCAACCCATCCTGACTGCTTGGCTTCGAGTTTTCCCTCCATGTCCTTTGTGATCTCCTTGGAGATCAAGAAGACATCCGATTCCAACCTCAATGAGGTGGAGAACAAACTACACCGGCACATCATGGCTCTCGAAGCACGGGTCACGAACCTCGAACAAGAGAACACGGCACTCAAGGAGGAGGTGAGTGCATTGAAAGTGGAAATGGTAGCCATCAAGAATACTGAGAAGGAAGAAGGGGAGATCAATGACAACACTCTCACGGCCATCAAAGAAGAGATCTCCAAGGAGATCACAAAGGACATGGAGGGAAAACTCAAAGCCAAGCAGTCAGGATGGGTTGAGGTGGTGAAGAAGAACATCCGTAAAGAAGTGAGGGAGGAGACTCAAAGGGAAGAACACCAAATCATTCACACCACCATTGAGGAGGAGAAGATGAGGCATGCCTGCCGCCTCAACATTCGAGTCACAGGTATAGCCGAGACACCCGACTCCACTCCCGAGAAAGATGGTTCTATACATGAAGCTTGGCTACAGGGAAGAGCACCCTCTCCCCTTCACCAAAGCATGGAGAGCCGGGAAAGACTCAACACGCAAGCGAGCCCTCATCCTATAGTTTGCAGGAGAGACGGAGAGGGTCACCTTCATGAGGAAGAGGGTCATACTACGAGGTTTAGAGGGAGCTCCTATTTTCTTGGATGATGATCTCACGAGGATGCAGCTTGAGCATAGGAGAGCTTGCATGCCACGAGTCTTACACGCGAGGAGAGAAGGCAAGAAGGCCTTCTATCGAGATGGTCGGGTCATCATTGATGGCCGGCCCATGGATTAGCGGTTTGGGGCCTATGGGACATAGACTAGGCCACTGATAGAGATACACATGGCAGTATGGAACTGTAATGGTTCACTATGGGTGCAGCCTGGACGACTGGAGCATGTTATGGTGGGGAGAGACATCATACTTTTAATAGAGACACATCAGAGCCCAGAGAGAGGGCTACCTCGAGTAGAGGGATTCCAGTGGGAGTCAGCATACAGGAGGACCACACGCCAGGGTACCTCGAGAGGGTTGGGGGGAGTAGCACTTCTATTCAGACGGGAGCTACAGGGGAGACTGAGAGTGGTAGCACAGGATCCAGAGGCCAGATACATGTGGATCAGCTTACAGTTCTCACAGGACAGGGTTATATACATAGCTCTATGGTACTTTTCTCCATCAGGATCCTCCTATGTCATTACAGAGGACATGCCACAGGAGGAGGAGACAGGAGCCTCGCCATACACTTGTCTGAGGAGATTATGCATTATTCTACACTAGGGGAAGTATTTCTTACGGGCAACTTCAATGCCCACACACAGAGCAGACAGTGTGAGGTGTATGACTATGATGACATGGAGATCCTCCACCTTGTGGATCCAAAGGAGATAGCGGCTAGTCGGGCATCAGAGGACACTGGACCAGACAGAGGACATTATGGGGACCACTTACTAGAGTTGGGAGCCAGACATCGTCTCGTTATTTATAACGGGATGCTACAGTGGCCGGGATCAGGAGGGTTGACATGCTTCCCACATGGGGGTCATACATGGACCAGAGGCACGGTGGTAGACTACATTATGGGGTCTTTGGAGGCATCACAGCTTGTCACCTCATTCTCCATTCCACCTCGTCCTATTGGGGCAGATCATACATACTTGGCATTTTCACTAGCCGGATCACCAGTATCACCAGCCCCCCACATACCGACGCCACACACTACCATTTACTTCACACATGACATGGCAGACATATACACTGGCGGGCTCCTACTCATGGATCCCCTGGCACCTATGGATACCATTACAGCCCAGCTGGCATCACTCCTACACACGGCTGCATTACAGAGCTTCCCACATCGTGTCCATTCAGGAGAGCGTGCGAGATCTGGGACTATGCCCCAGAACAGATGGTATGATGATGAGTGCAGAGCCCTATACTCACGGCTCCGCATACAGAGAGCCTTGGGAGCCATCACAGAGCAGGAATGGAGGAGAGAGATGAGGAGACTTACTCGCCGCAAAAGGCGGGCCTTCGCAGAGATACAGGAGCTAGAGATCTTTCATTTCTTCATGAGTAGAGATAGCCCTGTCTCATGGCGGCACTTCAAAGAGCCCCGGACAGCGACACCTATTGCAGACCCACAGACATGGCACACATATGCAGAGGGCCTATACCACGCCCCACAGTAGCCACCTATACCTCAGCCACAGGAGCCTCGACCTACCACAGCTAGCTTCTTTACTCACTCGATGGTACAGGAAGCTATCCGCCGCCTACAGCATGGACGGGCCGCCGACCATATGGGCCTGCAGGGTGAGCATCTCATATATGCAGTAGATTCTTTGGCTCTTTTTCTTGCACACCTGTTTAACAGGGCACTAGCAGAGGGTTTGCCTGCGGAGTGGACGATGCACACCATTGTGCCGATTCACAAAACAGGGGATATGCTCGATCCGAGCAACTACACGACGGTTATGGTTGGCCACGTGCTGGCCAAACTCTAAGGTGCAGTGTTGGAGCAAGAGCTTAGCTTATATGCTGAGTGAGCAGGTTTACGCTCATCAGGGCAGGCAGGCTTCAGGAGAGCTTTCTCTACCACTGACCATGTATTCACTTTGAGATGTATGATTGATCAGGCCAGAGTGAGAAAGAGAAAGCTCTATTGCTGCTTTGTGGATTTTCGCAAGGCATTTGACACAGTACCACGAGAGAGGCTCTTTCAGCGCCTGTAGTCTCTTGGCATACCAGCAGATATGACATGGGGCATCTATGCATTATATGAGCAGGTTTTTGGGCGAGTCAGATGTCCAGGAGGTATGTCCGAGACTATTGCTAGCACCATTGGTGTGAAGCAAGGATGCCCACTTTTGCCCACGCTATGTGGGTTATACATTGATGAGGTGGCTGACTTTATTACACGGGGGGCGGAGATGGAGTTGATTTAGCAGGTACCTCAGTACATATTATGCTTTATGGTGATGATATTGTATTAGTGTCTTTTCTTACTGTGAACCTTGGGAAAACCAAGGTTATGGTCTTTCATACATCGAGACAGGGCAGGAGTCAGCTGACATTCACTCTCGCAGGACGCCAGGTGGAGGTGGTGACATCATACGTGTACCTAGGGGTTACCTTCTCTACAGCAGCCACACGCTTCACCATGGGTTCAGCATCCAGAGCTAGATTGACACGGGGATATGCAGCATTGGCTATGCTAGAGAGACAGTACCACCAGGCGCACTTTCAGGAGCCCCGGACGAAGGGGTGGCTATTTGACACATTAGTCACACCGGCATTGATGTATGGAGCAGCGGTATGGGCGCCAGGCCTTGCTACCCATTGGTGGACTCAGATAGAGAGACCACGCTTTGCATCAGATACAACAGCCAATTTGATTTATGCAATGGAAAAGAGCAAGAAATAAGCTAGGATAGATGTGGATTTCTTGGGACCATGTTACTACTCCGAAGAGGAGTGGAGGGGCAGCCCTATTAGATGTCAGATTACATATGGTCGCTAGGAGATGGCCTTTATTGGAAGATATGTGTGTGTCTCAAGAGCCATAGGTGGTAATGGCTAAGGCCCTTATAGAGGAGGTCACACTTGTGCATGGTCATACTAGGATTGATGGTAGATGGTGGGATGTAGTGAACGGTTCTCAACAGGTTCGAGTGGTGGCTTCAGCTCTCCTTTCTCATTTGATGATCTCATGGAAGGAGGTGTTGGCACACACTAAATGGAAGCCTTCAGATCAGCAGTTGCAGTTGAATTCTATGGCAGGTGAGGTGTTGGCTACTTCAGGACTTCTGGAGTGGCCTGACAAACTTGTTGAGCGGCCAAAATTCAATAGAATGGCTCGATTGGGACTAGTGAAAATTCTGAATGCTTTATTGCCACGTAGAGGCCGCTTATTGTCTTTTCGGAAAATCCGTTAATATTTTCGGGTTCCACGTGGATATGTACAGTTATGGGAGAAGGTGAGGGCAGCACTCACACCATTTGATGGTATTCCTCAGTTGGCGGATCAGCAACCTTGGTTAGATTGGGCATTTAGAAAGCCTCAAGACATTGTCCAACGTACAACAAATCAAGTGTACCATATGATGGTGGAAGATAAGCACTGGATCACTGAGAAGGCTAATAGGGTATGGAACATCAAGAAGAGTAGGGCCAGGTGGAAGGAAGTAATCTTACAGGGCTAGTGATCTAAGATTCCATATCAAGGGAAGGTGTTCCTATGGCGCATGCTAGTTGGAGGCCTACCATTGTGAAAGCGGCGGATTGCTTTTGGTAATTGTGTGTTTTGTACTACATGCTTGGAAACATGTCCACATCTTTTCATTTCATGTCCGGTGGCAAAGAAGGTGTGGGATTTCCTTTCTCGCGTATGGACTCCATTGACAGATAGGCCCGTAAAGGTTAAAGATTAGATTTTTGGCAAGATTCCGAATGGGCCAGATAACCCTTAACATTCAGTTTTATTTCATTTTTTTAGGTGGACAGGTTTGTGGCATATCTGGTTAACTAGGAATGTCTTCATATTTGATGCAAAAGTTGGTATTACACCTCACATAGGTCGTGTTAAAGGGCTACTATTGTGGCAAGTCTCTTCCTTGCGGTCAGCTCATTTGGTGGAGAATGACATGGCTATATATTGGATGAGGGTACTCCGAGATACACCTGTGGCTCGGAGTAATTAGTAAGGGCAAGCTAGTACATCACATGGCGGCCATGTGGCCATTTGTAAAGTAATTTTGGTAATATATCTTTTATTACGAAAAAGAAAAAGGAAAATCTATTTTCTATTCTATGTTGAGTCAAAGGTGTCTGCCCGTGTTGTCTCCCGAAATCTGAAAATTTTGGATGTTTTTTGGAGTTGTTGTAATGCCTTGATATAAAAGGCAAAGATGTATTCTTATCCGAGTTAGGAGTCAGGAGGGGTGACTAAGCAATAATCTTAGCTTCGGTCATGAGTTGATTGTGGGAATAGCATGGCACGAGAGGTGCACATGGCTAGGTCGCCTCTCTGTAGTGATGTGATGGAGTTGGAGGTTGGTTGCTTCTTTTGCATTCGGGTCTCACCACCGTCGCTTCTCCGAGAGGGGGTGTTGGAATAATCGGAGTCTCAGTAGTGTGAAAGGGTTATTGAGTCTTTTGGTGTGAACACTCCAGGTGTGAACCACCTCTTAGTAAGGGTCAGAAGATAAGGCCTTAGTGCCCTATGAATACATTGTTCATGGTGTGAGTATTATCATTCATAATACAAACATTTTGTTCATGTTCAATCTCTCTCTCACTTGATTTCTATTGCATCTCTCTCTCACTTGATTTCTATTGCATCTCTCTCTCTCTCTCTCTCTCTCTCTCTCTCTCTCTTCCATATCCATGTCTATGCATCCACACACCATGGCTTGATCTCTCCATCTCTCCTTCCACTCTCACTAACTCCCTCTTGGACCTGGCCATGTTTCCAACAGATCTTTCTGTGGTGGAAAAGCTTCAATAAGTACATGCCCAAGTATCTCTGATCCTTATAATGCATAATTTGAGAGGGGGCTGAATCCATCTCGGAAAAGACACTAGGATCCCCAGCAGATCTCATAGTAGGGTGGGCATCTGAATAGGTAATGCTCCTACGTCTCCACTTCCCCAGTCTACATAATCGTGCCTCTCATGGGATACCCTTTGCCTTGCTACACCTGTTCAAAGGTAAACAACATTGTTTCATCAATTCCCTATCAAACAAAATAGTTGCATAAGTGAGATATACCCTCAGCTGGTCAATAGCAATCCACATGGAATGTGACATGTGTCTATGGAGATACCTAAGAAAAAAAGAAAGAAAGTTATATTAAACGTCTTCGAAAGACCCAATGGGTCTATGAGACCAAAAGTGATACAATAGTGTCCATGTAATCTCATCTTGGTACAAAAGAAAACAAAGACTAGCGCTATGAGCTAGGAATGTCGGATTAAATCTGAGTCAAATGATACAAAATGGGACCATCGTCATCATACAACCTATGGTGCTAAACCCCCTGTTGGAGGAGGGGGCCATCAAGGATATCAAGCATGGGGGTAGCCTATAGAAGGCTCTGCAGATCTGTTGGGCGTGGGAAGGTGGCTCTATGCCTCTCCAAGATCTCCTCAAGCTGGGGTTGATGTCTATGTTGTTGGTGAGGTCCAGGGAGTGGGACGTCGGGCTCGGATTAAGGTCTACGGAAGACCCCAAGGGTCTATGAGACCATTAAGTAATACAATGGTACCATGGATATACTGAGCCATGGAAGAACAGAAAAGGAAATAAAAGAAAAATGGAAAAAACACCATGTGTGTATACATCCAGATAGCAGATGATTATCCTATGATCCCTCCTTAGGGCAGAAAGAGGGTCAGGCCTCTGTGATGGGAGCATGTCATGTCGGCGGAGATCTTCCTGGATCTGTTCCTTCAGGGCACGGATCTGGAGTTCGGGTATGGGTGGTGGGCTTTAAAAACGGAGGAGAGGCAATGGTATGGGTGGTGGACTCTGATGTGGATGCGTGTATCACAAAGAAATTTGTAATGGCTCTCTGGGAGGTGTCCTGTTGGGGCTGGGCCTGTTTCTCAGCATGCTACCTCAGCACTACATCCTTGTGTAGGTCTGAGCTCCATCAAGTACACACCCGGGCATCTCTGATCCATTTTTCTTTGTTGGATGGGGACGTGTGATGTCCACTATTTCCTCCCCCTGTACACGCAAGTGTAAAGTCTGAAACTCGAGTTAGGTTTTACGTCATTGTGGTCTGCATTGGCTCGAAGCGCCGACTTGGAGCAAGCAAGCGTGTTGTTGGTGGCAGGCAAGAGTGCATATACGGACATGCAGGACTGTAAGGTTGTAGAAAGAGGTCACGTCACCAGAGCTGGACCAAAAGACATCGGATGTAGCCGCCTGGGGTGCCCACTGCTAAAGGCTGAGCCCCCTTTGGATTGGGTGGAGGGCTGCACCCAGCGGGGGGTGGGGAGATGCATAAGAAGAAGAAACCCTAGCTGCCTGCAGGCTGCAACATCAGCGCCTGTGCGATGGTGGAGGGAGAGAGAGAGAGAGAGAGAGAGAGAGATGTTGTCTAAAGACCCAAAGGGTCTATGAGACCAAAGAGTACATACTGGATGTCAAGACAACATTGAAAGAAAAAGAGCAGGGCCTCTGTACTACGTAGGTCCTTGTGTATACATTATTACATTGTAGTAAGCAGAAACAAAAATCTCATGTGTCCTGGATGGAGTATAGGGCGGTGATATCCACTTCCTAAGGTGGTGCCTCCCTGTGCACCTCGATGTCGACTCATCACATCCTGGAGTTGAAGGATACCTTGGATCTGGAGCTGGAAAGAGGAAGAAAGAAAGTTCTATTAACGTCGACAAAAGACCAAAGGATCTGTGAGACCAAAAGTGTTACAACGTATCCATGAGAGAGAGAGAGAGAGAGAGAGAGAGAGAGAGAGAGAGAGAGCTAATGGACTCTTTTGTACCTGTCTAAAGCTGCTTGGAGAAGATACATTGGGGTACGTGTGTCTCAACATCTGTGCTGGGAACACATTCTGCTCTTATGTATCGTATTCTTTGTTTTCATCTAGTCTAGTCTACTCATTGAGGTTCTGTATGTGGAGGTTGCAGATCCAGTGCGGAGCTGAGCAAGAGTGCCTTGAAAAATAAGAAACGGAGAGAGAAGCAAAAGGAAAAGAAAGATGCTGTAGATTTGGTTCCAGCTTCAAATGAAGATGTTTCTGTTCTGGTATGGTCTGATTCTGATGTTAATGATAGTTTTCAACATTCAAAAGCATAGTTTCCTATGAGATGTCGTAAATGAAGTTGAAGTCATGGGTCTTGATTCATAAGAGCGATTTGTTTGGTAGGGGCACATCTCGGGTAGCCGGGATAGGCTTCCCACTGTGGTGGGCACACTTCTTTGTGTAACCAGTAACCAGCCTTAGTCTGATTCATCCCAATAGGGCTTTGATGAATCATATCTATTCTTTATCGCTGGTGACCCAGCAGGCATGTTGTAGTTCAAGTGAGTAAATTTTTTTTTCTGTTTTATCTTTGGCAGGGAAATCAACTTGAAGCTCTCCCTGTGGTCCTGAACAGCAATGCTGATGCTACAGGTTTACAATGCACCATCTTTAGCACTCTCACATATTGAAGGGAGTCTTGATTCACGAGCTTATTTGTGAGTGTGTGTGGGCACATGTGCATTTTTTTAAGGTGATGATGCGGGGAAAAAGTTGAGGTCACTTTACAAAAAGCTTCGACAGATTGAAGAGATAAAGCAAAAGCTAATAGATGGGGCTGGAAGCTATTCTCTGACTCCTGCACAGCAGGAAAAACTATCACAAGAAGCTGCCCTTAGGGAAGATATAAGAACTTTGGAACCTCAATAGTAACTATATTCTAAAGTTGTCAGGTATTGCTCCAAAGAGGCTCACATATAACTCTGCAATGGGCCATTGGGCATGGCGGATTTGGGCACACCATTTGCTGATGTGTGCACTAAACTTACAAATTTTCAACTTCTTGGGCTATCTCAGTCATTCCAGGGTATAGGGCTTGAAAGGTGTGCTCTTTATTTGGGATGTGGAGCCAAAAAAAAGGTGAATTAAATGTGGAAGCACCAGTTCTATGTCTTTCTCCACATTGATATATACATCTCGGAATAAGTACAGAAAAGTAACTGGATAGCTTCACCAACATATGCATGGTATGGCAATTTATAATGCTTGAAGGTCCATGAAAAGATAATAAGTGCATATGGCTTGACATAACAAGGGGTTTTGAATTGTTGTGTTTGCATTAGTATCGGATTGCTCTCTCTGTCTCTGTCTCTGTCTCTTGTCTCTCTCTCTCTCTCAAAATGTGAGCATGCCAGTGTTTTCTTATCTACCATACAATGTGTCCCTTTTTGCATTCAAGGTTTGCATTTACTCCTTTGTCGTCCTTGCCAATCTGTTGTCAGTAGCCTCACTTCACCTATTAACCTTGTGTTCTCACCTAACACAATCAACCAACGAAAACGATGAGATGCTGTTGGACTAGAGGAATGCTGGAAGCTCTTGGATTGAATTTGGGAAGGGTGAGAATTTTGATGTTTTTGATGAAAGCTCCATGAGGAAATTCTTGTAATGACCGACCCTGCCAAGGTAGTATTAGATGATGGACCCAAAAAATCACGTAGGCTAATGATATACTAGTTTTCGACTACAATAGAGTAGATGTGTCCAAGCAAGCCCCCTTTTTTGGAATGCTGCCTATAGCTTTTAAGTATTCTCGATTGCCTTCAAAAGCCTAAGGAGGTGTATAAAGACTGTCAAGGTAAACTTTTCCCATTTGTTGGAGGGCTCAAGCCATCAACTTTATCCTACACATAATGGGTGTTTATACACACACATTCACCCTATTATGTGTAATTCCATCTTGCTCATGTTTACAAGGCTTCATTAATGGGGAGAAGCCAAGTTTGAGATAATGTGTGACATTTTGTTTGGACACCAAATGAGGTCTTTGGAAACAAGATGGTTTGGATCCCCAATATATAGGTGGTATATGCTAATGGACCATATTCATAGTTCTTAAGGAGTGCCTCTTAAGCACAATGTTTGCAAATTGCAAGTTACACACTTGATAAAAAAAAAGCATGATGATTCCACATGGGTTCAAACTTTCTGTTTGTGCCATAGGGAATATAAGTTGTCTATAGATAGTTGAGAAATTGGCTAGCACACCAAGCTATGTATAAGGAATCCCATAGTCTTATCATTCTTCCACTTGTCATTGTTTCTTCTTAAAGCAATGTCCAGTCTCATCATGTCTTGTAGTTAAGCAAAATCTTATTGAGTAGTGCATTCTACCTTGGACATGGAAATAAATTGTTTGTATAAGTGTCTTGCTATTATGAAAAATAGTACAACTTTAATAAAGAAATAATTCCATAGGTTTGGTAATGGTCTCCTAGAGACAAGTTTCCACTAGATCTCATTATGCATTGAAAAAAGGATCAATTGGATGAATTCCTCAACCATTGAGCTTTCCACAACCACATATAGGTTAAAGACTGTGAATTTATAGTAGTTTTCAGCAAGTACATTCACTATTATTTCCCCACATTTTCTTCATCAAAGTTATCCAACAATCCTTTGCGATGCTCCATCATAGAACCGGGTTGCTATGAAGCTTCTTCTTTGGACAATCCTTTTCATTTCACAAGGTATTCCAAAAGAGTTCGATTGCGAAGAGGGTCATAATACCGATAAGCTAATTGGGTACTAGTATTGTCTTTGAGTGATCCATATTTTGATTTTGGCAATCTCAAGAACACATAGTCATCCTGCTTGAACTCCAAGCGTCTTCTATGCTTGTTTGCATAATGCTTCATACTCTCTTAGGTTTGCTTCATATGTGCCTTGCATTGTTGAAAGCAAAGCTTGCATCTTATAGGTCTCTTCCTTTGCATTTTGATTCACCATTATCTTGCTATGTGACCATCATGGAACATTTACTTTGTACCCTTACAACGCCTCAAAAGGTAACATGCCAATGCTCTAATGATGGGTGCTATTGTGTGCAAATTCAGCGAGACCAGGCAACCATTCATCCCAAGCACTTTGTGTCTCATAGCAAAAGTGCCTCAAGTAGGTCTCCACCCACTTATTCAACCTCTCTGTTTGATCATCGGTCTCTGGTTGATAAGCGATTCTAGGCATCAACTTAGTGTCCATGATAGCAAATAATGTGTCCCAAAGTGAGCTCATAAACTTGACATCCCGGTCACTCACAATCTCCACTAGTATACCATGCAATTTGAACACATGCTTCATAAATTGCTTGACAATCAAAGATGTCGTATATTTGATCTTGGTAGGGATAAAATGAGCTACCTTTGTTGTATGCTCCACCACCACATACAAGTTGTTTCTATCCCCTTCTTGTATGCTCCACCACCACATACAAGTTGTTTCTATCCCCTTCTTGTAGAAGGCACTCCTGTAACAAAGTCCATAGAAATATGAGTCCACTTGCCTTTGGGAATAGGCAAGGGCTGAAGCAACCCATTGAGCTTAGTGTAGGTTCTTTGTTGAATTGGCAAGGGCATACACATTGACGTCATAGGTTTTGAAGATTCCCAAGTGTCTCACCATTGGGCTTGCATGCATTTCCTTCATGACCTTTTGCTTGGATGATGAGTAAGGCACCAAGTAGACTTTATCCTTATAATGTATGAGACCATTTTGAAGTAAAAAATGTGGCAACTTATCATGAGTACCATGCTGTAATTTTTTAAAAATTTGAGATACTTCCTCATCCAACAAATATTCTTCTTCTATGTGTCTACAATCCAATCATTATGCACCTCACTAATGGTTGAAACCAAGCATGCACACATTCTTGAGAGTACATCTGCCGCCATATCTTGGTGTATGTGATTTCAAAGTCACAACCTTGAAGTGTAGCCAACCACCTCCTTTACTTAGGTGCGAGAGTGCCTTGACACATGAAATACTTTTAACACCCTATGATCACTTCTCACATAGAATCGGCTACCATAAAGATAATGATGCCATTTCTTGATTACAATAATATGGCAATCATTTCTTGCTCATGCACATGTATTGCCACACCATAATCTTGATAGAGAATGGCACCAATTCCTCTTCCACATGCATCCACGCAAATGGTGAATGGCTTTGAGAAATCTGGACACACCAAGATAGGAGCGGAAGTGAGTAATATTTTAGCTCTTCAAAGATTTTCTTGGTAATGACATTCTAGAAGAAGAATTCTCTCTTTATCTTGTCAGTGAGTGTGACACCGCCACTTGGGCATACTTCTTAATAAACCTCCTATAGAAAGAAGTAAACTAAATATTAAATGAAGTATAAGCATGGAGACTAATAGATACTCGAGCCGTGCATATATGTAGGAGTTAACGTATGAGTAGATATGCATGTGGGAGTCATTGGGTGCATGGAAAATGAGAGGATGCATAAAGTCTAAGATTGAGTTGCATGGGATATTATGGGCTACCAATATTGAGTTAATAGGGAATCTTGTGGAGTGGTGACTCATCATTTTGATCTTTGTCCCCTTGCCCATACGAAATTCTTGAGAAAAGAGAGTACTTTTGCATGAATTTTAGTGATGCACATACTCTTTAGTCATATGATTACAATACCTAGGCTTTAAGTACTCAATTAGGCTTAAAAATATGATAAATTTTGAGACTTATACAAGCTCTTGGGATCATCAAGAAAAATCGTGGGCTTTTGGAGACAATAAGGCTTCAATTTTCTACACAGAGGGTAGTGCACCACCCTTATAAGACATTTATCAAGGTAAACTAGTTTTGGTAGATTAGCTTGAGTAAATCAAATAACAAGTTTATGAGACAACCCAAAATTTGAAATTGGCATCCTTGAATACTGTGCAAGTTTTCTATAGGCACTCTCTCAAAGTGTTGATTTTGGCTATATATACGCTAAATTCTTGGTTCGATGCAAAGTTGCAGCATAAATTTAGTTATAGGGGGATAGTCTATGTAGAGAATATGAGAATTGCAGATAGTTGGTAGATTTATGTGTGTGTGAGTGTTCCATATACAATTGCAGTATAACAAGTGTATAGTACCACTGTGTTGAAGATTGCTAGTTTGGTGTAAGTGCAGAAGTTTTTGCAAGCACTATTTTGGTAAGTTGCTACAGGTAATCATGTCTGATAGTCTATCCCAGATTGTGAGCGAGAAGTTAGACAAGAACAACTTTCAAGCGTGGAAGTTCAAGATGACCAATTTTCTTATGGAAAAAGGATATTAGGAATTTATCATAGGTGATGAAAAGGAGCCAGAGATTAGTAAAGAAATCCCACCTTACATACATGTTTGTCAGTGTGAGAAACTCTATTATTGTACATATGCAAGACGTACAAATGCCGAAGGAGGCTTTGGACACCTTGGTGAAGATGTACAGTACAAACACTCAAGCCCAAAAGGTGCAACTAAAGTAGTATCTCTACATAATGTGGCTAGAGGGATGCTGAATATAAATAATTATTTGATGAAAGTTAAAGGGTTTGAAAATGCCCTTGCTTATATTAAATTACTAGTAGATGATGATGACATGGTATAATTTGGTGATCTTGAATGGTCTTGGTACTAAGGAATACAGTCAATTTTAAACCTCCATTGGAGCTCGAGAGAACTTTTCTAATTTTGAGGAATTGATGGCTCTCCTCATCTATGAGAGGAGATGAATCTTGGGGGAGGTTCATCCTCTAGAATTCACATGAGCATGCCTTCTACTTAGACAGGTAGAGATAGAGGAAGATCGTCATTTAAAGGATATGGTGGTGGTTGATTTGAAAATAAAAAGCAGTGGTAACAACAACAAGAAGAAAATCAGTCTCATATAGGTGGAAGAGACCACTCTAGAGGTAGGGAGAGCCAGAGAGACCGAGGTGGTTGTTGGTAAAGAAATCAAAATACAAATAGCATAAAGTGCTATTATTATGGCTAGCTAGGGTAAATTGCAAAGGAATTCTATAAAAAGTAGAATCATATCAAAAGTGGAAAGTCGCAACAAGACAACTATGCATCATCAAGTTAACATGATGATGACAGAAGTGAGCAACTATTTGTGATGCAACATGTGCTTAATTCCACGACAAGAGATGTGTGAGATATGGATTCTATCATCTCTAACCACATTCTAGTCATGGTTTTTGAAAATACAAGTGAATAGGGTGTGTGCGGGAACAAGCCCTTGGTTAGAGGCTGTAAAAGAGGATGTGTAAATGTGAAAGAACCTATGAAAAGGTGAGAAGAATCTACTGGGAGAGAATAAAGGGTAGCATGAGAAGATTTAGGAAGTGTGGAGATATTCTGGGAAATATTCTGGGAAAAGTGAAGAGGTGGAGAGAATCAGGGAAAAGAGGGAGTGAATCATGGAGAAATCAGTGGGATTTGATGCTTGATGTAAACTCTATAAATTGAGGCATTGCCCTAATAAGAATTTGCTGGTTTTTGAGTATCCATGCCTACATTAATCTATTTGCTAATTATCCACTAATTACGTCTTAATTATTTACTAATCACTTTGTTAATGATATTGATTCTAGTGTTTGATCCACCATAGCTCATCACAATGCTCAAATTTCAACATGGTATCAGAGCCATGCCTAGAATCCATCAGATTTATGAGCCCATTATCTAATTAATTAGGATTAGTAGATAATTAGGAAATAATCAAAATTTTAGTTATTTTTCACTTCATCCCTTCACCCCCAGCCAGTGGAGGAGTCCATTCACCTTGCACACTCACAATTAGGGCAAACCCTTCTAGCATATGGTAGCCACTTCAATGCTCTTCAAGCTCATCAAAACGGCGCAGCAAACCGCTAGCGAAGGAGGGAGAAATCACGTTTTTACCAGGCGCGTTTTTTTCTAAGTAAAAGTGACATTGCAGCTTGCACAGATCAAAGGTCTCTAATTCCTCCTAGCCCAAGGTGTTTTCAAGCATGCTCTACAAGCTGGTGAAGACAGAATTCAATTTCATCAAGCCTACAGTGAGATCCAAGCTCTTCATCAAATCTGTTAGGGGACTTTGGTAAGACAGAGATTAAGCTTTCAATATTTGGTCAAATCCTTTGTTTCTTGGCTTAATCCTCTACTAGACTCATTGCTATTGATGCCTTTGAAAGCATTTGAGCTCATTTGAAGTCTAAGGCACCAGATCTAGACTCCCCGCATACTCTGTTTTTTGCACACAAAACAGAGCATTAATTTGCTAATCAGTGATCAGTACTAATCACTATATTTTGGTGCAATTGAGGGTTCAAATTAACCATTAGGTATCTGATACAGATCCTTATAACTTCATATTGCAAATCGGAGTTGGTTTGATACTCCAACCATCCCGTACAAATTGGTTACCCTTGATTTAATGTAATTTCTGGTAAAATTGTGCTGATAAATTTGTGAAAATCATCATTTTGCATTTAACCCTTGGTTAATGCCTGTAAATCTCACTCAAAATCAAGATTATTCACAGCCAGAGTTGCATTTGGGAATGTGCATGAGAATGAATGCTATACGCATTATGTATTGGGCACATTACATCAGTGTAAAAATGGGAACAGACATTGCCCTTGTCCAGAATAAGGCAAGAGGTAAGACCTCCCGCATAAATTTGGGTTTGCATTACATAATGACACAAGATAAACATCAAAAACCCAAAGGAACTGTCAGCAAAATTTTGAAACATGTTGCTCACATGGAGCAAGAAGACCTGACGGACGAGCTCATGGCCCCAGCCATGAAAGAAGAAGAATATCTCTTTCCAAGAAGAGGATCCACACCAAGAAGATCTAAAGGAAGATATGGACACGAGAAGAGAAGCTGCCACAAGAAGAGAAGCTGCCCCAAGAAGACTGAAAGAAGAGACAGACGCGTGGAGAGAAGCTGCCATTACAAGAAGACTGAAGAAAACAGAAGATGTGAGGCTCCAAAGAGTGAGGAGCCATGTGAAAATCTCAGAGAGAGAGAGAGAGAGAGATAGAGAGAGAGAGAGAGAGAGAGAGACCCCACAACCCAATGTAACCTGCCCCAACAAAGTAAAACCACCTCTGAGCCACCGGATGTAGGCCACGTGGTAGATGTATGTGTGAGCACTTTAGTCAAGGTCGCGGGCACTTATAGTAGCCTTGGACACATAAAGAGAGAGAGTGTCAAGGACTATGGAGTTTAGGGACTTGAGGCACTGGTCGTCACGGGCTATCAAGTAAGAGAGAAACTTGGTACAGGGTCCAGGTGTGCTAAGATAACTTGAGGGGAGGAGTAGACACTAGTCGCGGACTATCAAGTAAGGGGAGGCAAACTTGGTATAGGGTCTAGGTGTACTAAAAGTATTCACTTGAGGGGAGGTGTTGAAAATACAAGTGAATAGGGTGTGTGCGGGAACAAGCCCTTGGTTAGAGGCTGTAAAAGAGGATGTGTAAATGTGAAAGAACCTGTGAAAAGGTGAGAAGAATCTACTGGGGGAGAATAAAGGGTAGCATGAGAAGATTTAGGAAGTGTGGAGATATTCTGGGAAATATTCTGGGAAAAGTGAAGAGGTGGAGAGAATCAGGGAAAAGAGGTGGAGTGAATCATGGAGAAATCAGTGGGATTTGATGCTTGATGTAAACTATATAAATTGAGGCATTGCCCTAATGAGAATTTGTTGGTTTTTGACTATCCATGCTTACATTAATCTATTTGCTAATTACCCACTAATTATGTCTTAATTATTTGCTAATCACTTTGTTAATGATGTTGATTCTAGTGTTTGATCCACCATAGCTCATCACAATGCTCAAATTTCAACAATGGTGAGTGGTTGAGAGATGAAAAAAATAAAAAAACCAAGGTATATGGAAACATATGATGGTATTGTGCACCCCATTGTGCATGTTGGTAAAATGCCATTGTTTATGCAAAATGGCAAAATGAAATACTTGGTGGTAGATGTACTCTATGTTCCCAATATTACAGAAAACCGAGCTTCTATTGGACAAATGGTTGAGTAGGGTCTACAAGTGAGGTTCAATCCTCACTTGGGTTCTTTGTGGAAAAATTTAAAAATCAATGCCTCTTATTTGCAAAGGCTAACATAAATGGTAGGATGTTTAATTTTCATGAAACAAAGTGTGAACTTAACTGTCAAGCTATAACTATATTGAGTACTTCTAGAATCAATCAACAATTTAAAATGTTTACAGATGGTGGTGTGTGGATCACTGAAAATTACCGATGTTCACCTTGGTGATCTATCGTAGCATGTACTCGTCCTCTATCCTCTTCATCATCTTCAAGGGTTGCTTCTTTAATTGGGATCATAGCAACTCTTCCTCTTCCATGACCCCTTCCATGATATCCACCTCTGGGGACTTGAACTTTGTTTCTTACTTGACTGGGTTGTTGAATGGAAGTAGCTCTTTCCCTAGGATTAGTTTGTGGATTCATGAAAAAGTTTCGAGGGGGTAAGTTTGAAGGGTTAAGAGCCTTGAGTGGATGAGGGGATTTAGTAGGATGGTGACCTTGGTAGCACAGCAATTGATTAAAGGGTGATCTAGAGGGTTCCCCTAAATTGGACAATTCATGGTAAGGTCTCTTCTTGAATGTAAGATTCCTCCCTCACTCCTTTTTTAATGTCTAGTATCTTCCCCTATAATCAATCCCTCTTCAGAAATATAAAGGCCTTGTTTCTAACTGTTTTAGCCTAGAGAGAGAAAATTATTCTAGAGAGAGAATATTCAGATTATGAATATTTTTGGATAGAAAAATAACTCATCTTATTAAAATAAGTTCCCTTGAAACAGAAATTCAAAAAGAATTTTTCAATGTGCAATTGGAATTAATTGGAAATAGGTATAAAGAACCTTAGTCTAAGGGTCTAGATTTTCAGAAATTTTTAGATTATGGTCCAATTAAGGTTCCTATGGGCCAATAGCATCAATCCATGTGTAGGGAGGAGATAAATCCAAATTGTAAAAAGAAGATACCCAAAAATGAGTAAATGCTCACATAAGGTGAAGAGTTGAAAATGTACAAGGTTTATTAGTAAAAAAACACATATGTAAGGAAGGGGAGTTCTTTAAAGGAGGTGCATATTTCACATAAGATGAAGAGTTGAAAATGTACAAGGTTTATTAGTAAAAAAAAAACTGACACATATGTAAGGAAGAGGAGTTCTTTAAAGGAGGTGCATATTTCACATAAGATGAAGAGTTGAAAATGTACAAGGTTTATTAGTAAAAAACTATGAGCAATATTAAAAATATGAGATATTTTGGGTATCCGAAAATGAGTAAATGCTCACATAAGATGAAGAGTTGAAAATGTACAAGGTTTATTAGTAAAAAAACACATATGTAAGGAAGGGGAGTTCTTTAAAGGAGGTGCATATTTCACATAAGATGAAGAGTTGAAAATGTACAAGGTTTATTAGTAAAAAAAACTATGACACATATGTAAGGAAGGAGAGTTCTTTAAAGGAGGTGCATATTTCACATGCTTTAATGAGTTTTAAACTCATAAAAATTGAGATATTTCATCTCTCCTCTCTCCTCATTCAAGTCTAGTTCCAAAAAGTTAGCTTAACTGACCTAAAAATGGTCAAAAAGTGACCAAACTGACTTGGAAAATTCTAGAATCAGTTTGTTTGGTTAGGAGCTCAAATTTTCCTATAAATAGAAGCCTCCCCTTGTTGAAAAAAATATAGTGTTTAGTGCATTGTTACTCTACTCCACCTAAGCCAAGAACTATGAATTCATTAATAATTCACTAGTTCTTGACACTTCTCTCTTTCTTCAATCCCCATTGGTGGCTCCATCAACATACTAAACCAATTGATTGGTTGGGGGCCTCTACCGTGATCAAAGAATCAAGCAAATTATAAGATAAGTATAGTGAATTTTGATCTTTTCTATAATTTCTCAATGATTCTCTCTTCTCAACCCCTCTCAAGCTTGAGAAGCTTAATTGATATGGTTTTTGAAATGCTATTGAAGTTAATTAATTAATGATAGTAAAGAATTACATAAGATTCTATTTATATTTAATTCTAATGGTTTTTCTCTCTCTCACTTAAGAAATGGTCATACTCATGACCCTTTTCAATCCAAATGAAGCTTTTCATAAGGCTTTTCCTTAATCCAAGATTAAGCTATGCTTGAGGCCAAATTAATGGCTTTTTTCTATACTTTTAGTTTATGTTTATCGATGATTCAATCCATTATGGATTGATGATCCAATTAGAGACCATTCTAATTATTTTCTTAATGATAAACCTTATCCCTTAGAAAAAATTGAGACTTATCAGTCATAGTAGCGGAGCTATGGCAAAATTTTTATAGAAATTACGCATAAAATAATTTCATTCAAAGCATAAAAAGAGGACTTCCTACCATATTCTAGGAACTATCATCCTAGATTAATTAAAAGAATATTATTATGCATGGAGATATGGATGTTTGCATGTAGATGTAGAGGTATGGATGTGAGTGTGAATGTGGAGGTGGATATATGCATGGAGATGTGGATGTATGCATGTAGAAATAGATGTGTAGATGAGGATGTAAATGGAGATATGGATGTATGCATGTAGATGTAGATGTATAGATGTAGATGTGAATGGAGATGTGGATGTATACATGTAGATGTAGATGTATAGATGTAGATGTGGATGTGGAGGTGGATGGATGCATGTAGATGTAGATGTATAGATGTAGATGGGAATGGAGATATGGATGGATGCATGTAGATGTAGATGTATAGATGTAGATGGGAATGGAGATATGGATGTATGCATGTAGATGTAGATGTATAGATGTAGATGTGGATGTGGAGGTGGATGGATGCATGTAGATGTAGATGTATAGATGTAGATGGGAATGGAGATATGGATGTATGCATGTAGATGTAGATGTATAGATGTAGATGTGGATGTGGAGGTGGATGGATGCATGTAGATGTAGATGTATAGATGTAGATGTGAATGGAGATGTGGATGTATGCATGTAGATGTAGGTGTATAGATGTAGATGTGGATGTAGAGGTGGGTGTATGCATGTAGATGTAGATGTATAGATGTGGGTGTGAATGTGAATGTGGAGGTGGATGTATGCATATAGATGTAGATGTATGGAGGTGAATGTGAATGTGGATGTGGATGTATGCATAGAGATGTAGATGTATGCATGTAGATGTGAATGTACGCATATAGATGTGGATGTATGGATGTGATTATACGATATGTGATGTGAGGGAATCTGAAGTGATGAGATGGAAATGATGTGATGGGATGAGTATACATATAAATGGAATATGGAATAAGTAGTGTAGATTGATGAGGGATAATGTGAAAAAATGAAAGATAAAATAGAAATTGTATTGTAAACTGTTTGTAAATGCTGTTTGTAAATGCTGTTTGTAAATGATTGTTTTATGTCAAGAATGCTGGGGGAGCATTTTGACCGTCTTGTGATTAAGGTCGTGATGATAAAGTTGCAACTGCTGACGGGGAGTCAATGAAGGACGTCTCGCGTAGCAAGGTCGGCCGAGGTCTTGACCAGCCTCGGTGCGATTAAAATGGTGAGCTTTCGGTACGGTGGATGAGGGGCCAAGGAAGCGGCCTATGAGTGAAGCGCTAGGTCACCTGCGAAGGATCCTAGAGGGTGCTGACCATACGATGCTCGGGCTCTGGGTCGCCTAGGATACCCACGCGTGCGTCGAGAAAGATATTGGAACAGAGTTGGAGTTGTTTTCTGAAATCGGGCATGGATCTGGTTGATTGACCTTGCTGGTCTTCAATGGATGAGTCCATGGCTCTTTATATGGATCTGTTGGTTGATCTTGCTGATCTTCAACGAGAGTCCATCTTGATAAGTGATTATATTGCCGAGTATTAAGGCTAGGAACTATCGAAACGGCCCCTGAGCGTTCTAGTTGCCAATGATGCCATAGATACTCTGATGAAGGAATGATGGGAAATTAAGAATCAATTGGATAAATTGGAAGATTGTGATCAGTGATATCATGGTTTTATTAAAGGATTGTTTTAAACTGTTTGAATCTGTGAAAAAGCAATTTCATATTGGGTGTGTGAGTGGTGTGACTAGTTTTATTTTGCATGAACATCCGGCTAGGGGGCCTTGGAACTCTTTTCCTTGGTACCCGGGACAAAACCTAACCAAATTCTTAATTGGATCCCATCACTACAGTGGTTGGGCGGTTGGCTAACCCATGGGACTGGATGGGGTTAGGCTGGACTGATGGATCCGTAAATCGAGACTCAAACTTTTGTTTTTACGATAGATAAAATAAATCCCGGGCAGTAACTGTTCTATCGATAGGAATCAACGGCTGTGCCTCTTGAATGGGGAAAAAAGCGTTGATCCCAATGATCCAAGTGCAAGTTTCTCCCTTGATCTGACCAAGTATCTTATAGATGTAATTGGATCAGCTCGATCAGAAATGATCTTGACTACGTTAGAGTAAAAAGTTATCCTGGTGGAATCGCCCGTGCTTTCCGGTAAAGGAAGTTTTTTCGGGTTCGGTTTTGGAACAACCGACGGATTAGTCTCTTATCCGGATATCCGTGGGTGAGGCCCCGAATGTGGGACCCCTGTCTCGCGCGAGAAGTGCTACTTTCGCTGCCAGTATCCTGAATCCGTTGCTCGGTGGGAACAGGGGGATCTTACAGTTGGTATCAGAGCATTTGGTTAATAAAGATCAACTGAGAAGACAAATATATCAAAAATTTATCAAGAAACACAAAAAGGTTATAATTGTGTGAGATAATTCATACAATTTGATATTCAAACTGAAATTCGTAATTTGGTAATTGGGTCTTCAGATGGAAGTACCGCAATTATATAGAATCCCTGACATGCTTGAGGCCTAGACATGATAGTATTTACCTTATAATTCCAAGGGCCGTGGCTACCCGTATATACCGAGAGTATACTGCAGCTCTTTACTGACAGTATATACGAGTAAATCTAAGACTTGAAATTATAAGCGTTAATGCTATCTAGATGATGATTTCGAATGTGATTGATATGATTTTTAATTCTGTTTGAGAATGGATGAATTGATTTGGATTCTGATTGAAAATTCTGATTGAAAAATAATGATTTTTAAAATTAGTTGAAATATAATGAAACCACAATGGGGGGGAATGGGACGAGTCACTGTGATGATATTCATAACTAGAATGATGATAATGAATTCAGCAAATCACTATGAGGTTAGTGGGTTGTGCTGTTAGATTGCTACTGTTAATACTTGACCGGTAGATCAAGTTAAGGGATGTCAAATTGAGAACTTGCTTGACTGAAATTTCCGTGGAGGAATGTTCCGAAGGAAACTTTTCGGTCTAATGGACCATTATCATGTTAAAGATATGAATGACATGATCTGAATGAATTGTTATTTAATGATGAGTTCTATATAAGGGATATTTATCCCAGTGTTCTGTTGGGTTGACCAGAATATAAGGAACCCCATAATAAAATTGGATCTTAAGAAAAAGAGCTGTCCTCTACCTTGCGAGATGAGGACATCTCGCACTTTTTAAGTGGGGTAGAATGTAAGATTCCTCCCCAGCCTTCGAGGTATACAGGAGTAAGAATCTCCCTTCTGATCTCATAATTATTCCCTCTCTAAAATAAAAGAAAGTTTCTATTTAAAAAAAAGGAAGACCCTTCCCTAGAATACTTCTCAGGAGTCCCACCTGTTTTAAGGATTTAGAACAATGAGTTCAGAAGTGAGAATCGGTGTTTTGGATACCAAGGTTTTGGTTTTCATTCGAGTACGGCCCAAAAGAAGTTCTTTATCTCTTGGGGAGTATAAGAAGTTATCCCCAGATATTGTGACCCTTATATCTGAATTCAATAAAAGTAGGTGACTTAGCCTACAAGCTTCTTTTATCTCCTCATCTCAAAATTCTTAATGCCTTCTATAGAAAAATGTGTCAAACTCAAATCATGGAAAGACGGAAAAACTTCAGTGGCAAGTTACCGTTGGCTTCTAGGTTACGCTAGCTCCTTCCTTTATATAAGTCGTAACTTTTACTTGTTGCTCACAGTAATCTTACTCCCATCAGTCTCCCTTCTTTCTTAATCTCCTTCATGGCTTGGCAACAAGAACTAGTTTTATCCATGATGATTTCTCACCTTCAAGACGCAAGAGAGTCTGTGAAGAAAGACTTTATAGAACAGTATGAGCGCTCACTTTTTCCTCACCTAGGAACTTCTGTAGCGCAGACCAAATGGCGGACCTATCAAAACATAACTAGGGTAACACCCTGGGGTCAGCAGCACTTTCGTAACAATGTCCGCTTGGCCATGGTTATTGAAGCTTTGGGTTTGGGTCCCCGATACTACTGCGTCATGAGATCAAGGTATCTTGGGTTTTCTGAGCGGGTCTTCTTACTGGCGTGTTTTCTTCCTCATGAGAAGATATGCCTTTATCCCGTTTTTGGCTTGCCTCTCAGAGGTCCTTTTGTTAGATCACCTCATACCACTGAGATAGGTGCGGCAATAACCAGTACGATCATTCCCATAGATGAGTTACCCTATACTTGTGCAGCTTGTGAGTGCTGCTTTTGTGACCATATGATGGACGGGCTTATGGAAGTGTAAAGAGTTCTTCTATCTTTACTGTATAAGTTCAGAGAATGAATAAAGCTTAAATCTTGTTCTTATCTTGGTTTCTTTAAGACTTTTCTTGGTGGTTAATCTTGATTAAAATTTTTCTCTAAGTCTCATATTCGTGCATCTTGCGAAATTATCCCAGTTTGCGAGATGAGGACATCTCGCATTTTTTAAGTGGGATAGAATGTAAGATTCCTCCCTCACCCCTTTTTTGATGTCTAGTATCTTCCCCTATAATCAATCCCTCTTCAGAAATATAAAGGCCTTGTTTCTAACTGTTTTAGCCTAGAGAGAGAAAATTATTCTAGAGAGAGAATATTCAGATTATGAATATTTTTGGATAGAAAAATAACTCATCTTATTAAAATAAGTTTCCCTGAAACAGAAATTCAAAAAGAATTTTCCAATGTGCAATTGGAATTAATTGGAAATAGGTATAAAGAACCTTAGTCTAAGGGTCTAGATTTTCAGAAATTTTTAGATTATGGTCCAATTAAGGTTCCTATGGGCCAATAGCATCAATCCATGTGTAGGGAGGAGATAAATCCAAATTGTAAAAAGAAGATACCCAAAAATGAGTAAATGCTCACATAAGGTGAAGAGTTGAAAATGTACAAGGTTTATTAGTAAAAAAACACATATGTAAGGAAGGGGAGTTCTTTAAAGGAGGTGCATATTTCACATAAGATGAAGAGTTGAAAATGTACAAGGTTTATTAGTAAAAAAAAAACTGACACATATGTAAGGAAGAGGAGTTCTTTAAAGGAGGTGCATATTTCACATAAGATGAAGAGTTGAAAATGTACAAGGTTTATTAGTAAAAAACTATGAGCAATATTAAAAATATGAGATATTTTGGGTATCCGAAAATGAGTAAATGCTCACATAAGATGAAGAGTTGAAAATGTACAAGGTTTATTAGTAAAAAAACACATATGTAAGGAAGGGGAGTTCTTTAAAGGAGGTGCATATTTCACATAAGATGAAGAGTTGAAAATGTACAAGGTTTATTAGTAAAAAAAAACTATGACACATATGTAAGGAAGGAGAGTTCTTTAAAGGAGGTGCATATTTCACATGCTTTAATGAGTTTTAAACTCATAAAAATTGAGATATTTCATCTCTCCTCTCTCCTCATTCAAGTCTAGTTCCAAAAAGTTAGCTTAACTGACCTAAAAATGGTCAAAAAGTGACCAAACTGACTTGGAAAATTCTAGAATCAGTTTGTTTGGTTAGGAGCTCAAATTTTCCTATAAATAGAAGCCTCCCCTTGTTGAAAAAAATATAGTGTTTAGTGCATTGTTACTCTACTCCACCTAAGCCAAGAACTATGAATTCATTAATAATTCACTAGTTCTTGACACTTCTCTCTTTCTTCAATCCCCATTGGTGGCTCCATCAACATACTAAACCAATTGATTGGTTGGGGGCCTCTACCGTGATCAAAGAATCAAGCAAATTATAAGATAAGTATAGTGAATTTTGATCTTTTCTATAATTTCTCAATGATTCTCTCTTCTCAACCCCTCTCAAGCTTGAGAAGCTTAATTGATATGGTTTTTGAAATGCTATTGAAGTTAATTAATTAATGATAGTAAAGAATTACATAAGATTCTATTTATATTTAATTCTAATGGTTTCTCTCTCTCTCACTTAAGAAATGGTCATACTCATGACCCTTTTCAATCCAAATGAAGCTTTTCATAAGGCTTTTCCTTAATCCAAGATTAAGCTATGCTTGAGGCCAAATTAATGGCTTTTTTCTATACTTTTAGTTTATGTTTATCGATGATTCAATCCATTATGGATTGATGATCCAATTAGAGACCATTCTAATTATTTCCTTAATGATAAACCTTATCCCTTAGAAAAAATTGAGACTTATCAGTCATAGTAGCGGAGCTATGGCAAAATTTTTATAGAAATTACGCATAAAATAATTTCATTCAAAGCATAAAAAGAGGACTTCCTACCATATTCTAGGAACTATCATCCTAGATTAATTAAAAGAATATTATTATGCATGGAGATATGGATGTTTGCATGTAGATGTAGAGGTATGGATGTGAGTGTGAATGTGGAGGTGGATGTATGCATGGAGATGTGGATGTATGCATGTAGAAATAGATGTGTAGATGAGGATGTAAATGGAGATATGGATGTATGCATGTAGATGTAGATGTATAGATGTAGATGTGAATGGAGATGTAGATGTATACATGTAGATGTAGATGTATAGATGTAGATGTGGATGTGGAGGTGGATGGATGCATGTAGATGTAGATGTATAGATGTAGATGGGAATGGAGATATGGATGGATGCATGTAGATGTAGATGTATAGATGTAGATGGGAATGGAGATATGGATGTATGCATGTAGATGTAGATGTATAGATGTAGATGTGGATGTGGAGGTGGATGGATGCATGTAGATGTAGATGTATAGATGTAGATGGGAATGGAGATATGGATGTATGCATGTAGATGTAGATGTATAGATGTAGATGTGGAGGTGGAGGTGGATGGATGCATGTAGATGTAGATGTATAGATGTAGATGTGAATGGAGATGTGGATGTATGCATGTAGATGTAGGTGTATAGATGTAGATGTGGATGTAGAGGTGGGTGTATGCATGTAGATGTAGATGTATAGATGTGGGTGTGAATGTGGAGGTGGATGTATGCATATAGATGTAGATGTATGGAGGTGAATGTGAATGTGGATGTGGATGTATGCATAGAGATGTAGATGTATGCATGTAGATGTGAATGTACGCATATAGATGTGGATGTATGGATGTGATTATACGATATGTGATGTGAGGGAATCTGAAGTGATGAGATGGAAATGATGTGATGGGATGAGTATACATATAAATGGAATATGGAATAAGTAGTGTAGATTGATGAGGGATAATGTGGAAAAATGAAAGATAAAATAGAAATTGTATTGTAAACTGTTTGTAAATGCTGTTTGTAAATGATTGTTTTATGTCAAGAATGCTGGGGGGAGCATTTTGACCGTCTTGTGATTAAGGTCGTGATGATAAAGTTGCAACTGCTGACGGGGAGTCAATGAAGGACATCTCGCGTAGCAAGGTCGGCCGAGGTCTTGACCAGCCTCGGTGCGATTAAAATAGTGAGCTTCCGGAACGGTGGATGAGGGGCCAAGGAAGCGGCCTATGAGTGAAGCGCTAGGTCACCTACGAAGGATCCTAGAGGGTGCTGACCATACGGTGCTCGGGCTCTGGGTCGCCTAGGATACCCACGCGTGCGTCGAGGAAGATATTGGAACAGAGTTGGAGTTGTTTTATGAAATCGGGCATGGATCTGGTTGATTGACCTTGCTGGTCTTCAATGGATGAGTCCATGGCTCTTTATATGGATCTGTTGGTTGATCTTGCTGATCTTCAACGAGAGTCCATCTTGATAAGTGATTATATTGCCGAGTATTAAGGCTAGGAACTATCGAAACGGCCCCTGAGCGTTCTAGTTGCCAATGATGCCATAGATACTCTAATGAAGGAATGATGGGAAATTAAGACTCAATTGGATAAATTGGAAGATTGTGATCAGTGATATCATGGTTTTATTAAAGGATTGTTTTAAACTGTTTGAATCTGTGAAAAAGCAATTTCATATTGGGTGTGTGAGTGGTGTGACTAGTTTTATTTTGCATGAACATCCGGCTAGGGGGCCTTGGAACTCTTTTCCTTGGTACCCGGGACAAAACCTAACCAAATTCTTAATTGGATCCCATCACTACAGTGGTTGGGCGGTTGGCTAACCCATGGGACTGGATGGGGTTAGGCTGGACTGATGGATCCGTAAATCGAGACTCAAACTTTTGTTTTTACGATAGATAAAATAAATCCCGGGCAGTAACTGTTCTATCGATAGGAATCAACGGCTGTGCCTCTTGAATGGGGAAAAAAGCGTTGATCCCAATGATCCAAGTGCAAGTTTCTCCCTTGATCTGACCAAGTATCTTATAGATGTAATTGGATCAGCTCGATCAGAAATGATCTTGACTACGTTAGAGTAAAAAGTTATCCTGGTGGAATCGCCCGTGCTTTCCGGTAAAGGAAGTTTTTCCGGGTTCGGTTTTGGAACAACCGACGGATTAGTCTCTTATCCGGATATCCGTGGGTGAGGCCCCGAATGTGGGACCCCTGTCCCGCGTGAGAAGTGCTACTTCCGCTACCAACATCCTGAATCCGTTGCTCAGTGGGAACAGGGGGATCTTACATTGAAGTTGTTGCTATTTTTATCCCCTTTAGTTCTTCTTCTAAGGATTTAGCTTTAAAAATTGCATCTTGAAGGCTAGTCGGCCGCATGGATTCTAGCTAAGGGTGGTTGAGGGGAGAGTTTAAACCTTGCATAAATGGGCTAATGGATTGAGCCAAGGTCATAGATGGAGCGTAGTTCTTAAGCTTAACAAACTGGGAGTAGCATTAGGGGACATTTGAAATATTTTGGGCCTTTTGCTAATGAAAGTAATTAGCAATGGACCAATAGGAATAGAGGATTGTGCACATTTGGTCTCCTTTGAATATAGGGAGGGAGACTAGTGCTGTAGGGAGGGGGACTAGGCTTTCAGTACTAATAATTACACTTGTCCCTTTAAAAAAGTAGGGGGTTTAGGGTAGGTATGGTCCCACTATTTTCGTGGCTCAAAAAATCCTTAAAATTTTAAAATTTTTGAGATTCCTCCAAAAGTCACTTTTTTCCCCAAAAACCCATCTCAAATTTCATTGTAGTCAGAAATTTCATTTTCAAGTCTGCTTTCCCTCTTGAACGTCCAAATTAAATTCTTCCTCCCTTCCTCTTTCACCTCATAGTATCTTCACGTTTTCTTTCTCTATCTCATTCGCCCAACCCTAATCTTACTACTATAGCTTCACAATTGATATGGCTGCACCACGAAGAAGACCAAAAGATGAGATTGAGGAGATCTCATTGTACAATAAGAGGGACAATGATGGTGCTTGGGTGAGAGAGGCATTTCGCAAGGGTGCTTGGGTTTTCCTGCAACCTACTGCTATTGGTCCACCGAGTTCGACAACGAGATGTGATGGAGCTTCATTGGACGGGTCATTTAGAGGGATTCAAATAATCAAGCAATGGCGACTTGGTGACCATTGTGTTGAAATATACAAGTGAATAGGGTGTGTGCGAGAACAAGCCCTTGGTTAGAGGCTGTAAAAGAGAATGAGTAAATGTGAAAGAACCTGTGAAAAGGTGAGAAGAATCTATTAGGAGAGAATAAAGGGTAGCATGAGAAGATTTAGGAAGTGTGGAGATATTCTGGGAGATATTCTGGAAAAAGTGAAGAGGTGGAGAGAATCAAGGAAAAGAGGTGGAGTGAATCATGGAGAAATCAATGGGATTAGATGCTTGGATGTAAACTCTATAAATTGAGGCATTGCCCTAATGAGAATTTGCTGGTTTTTGAGTATCCATGCCTACATTAATCTATTTGTTAATTACCCACTAATTATATCTTAATTATTTACTAATCACTTTATTAATGATGTTGATTCTAGTGTTTGATCCACCATAGCTCATCACAATGCTCAAATTTCAACATGGTATCAGAGCCATGCTAATTTGTGAGCCCATTATCTTGCTAATTAGGATTAGTAAAAAATTATAATTTTCTCTCTTTTTTCAACTCACCTCTGTACCCCCCAGCTAGTGGAGAAGCTCCCTCTCCTTGCACACATAAAATTAGGCCAAACCCTTCTAGCACATGATAGGTATCTCATAGCTCTTTAAGCTCATCCAAACAACGTAGCAAACCGCCACCGGATGAAGGAGAAATCGCTGTTTTAGCAGGCTCCATTTTTCAGCAGAAGATCTCAGATCTACACTCACTCAGGGTGAATCACTCTAATTTCTCTTAGCCCAAGGTGTTTTCAAGCATGCTCTACAAGCTGGTGAAGACAGAATTCAATTTCATCAAGTCTACAGTGAGATCCAAGCTCTTCATCAAATCTGCAGGTGACTTTGGTAAAATAGAGATTAAGCTTTCAATATTTGGTCAAATCTTGTGTTTCTTGGCTTAATCCTCTACTAGACTCATTGCTATTGATGCCTTTGAAAGCATTTGAGCTCATTTGAAGTCTAAGGCACCAGATTTGGACTCCCCACATACTCTATTTTTTGCACACAAAATAGTGGATTAATTTGCTAATCAGTGATTAATCAGTACTAATCACTATATTTTGGTACAATTGAGGGTTCAAATTAACCATTAGGTATCTGATACAGATCCCTAAAACTTCAGATTGCAATTCGGAGTTGGTTTGATACTCCAACCATTCTGTACAAATTGGTTACCCTTGATTTAATGTAATTTCTGGGAAAATTGTGCTGATAAATTTGTGATAACCATCATTTTGCATTTAACCCTTGGTTAATGCCTGTAAATCTCACTCAAATTCAAGATTATTCATAGCCAGAGTTGCATTTGGAATGTGCATGAGAATGAATGCTATACGCATTATGTATTGGGCACATTGCATCAGTGTAAATATGGGATCAGACACTGCCCTTGTCCAGAATAAGGCAAGAGGTAAGACCTCCCGCATAAATTTGGGTTTGCATTGCATAATGACACAAGATGAACATCAAAAGCCCAAAGAAACTGTCAGCAAAACATTGAAACATGTTGCTCACTTGGAGCAAAAAGACCTGACGGACAAGCTCATGGTCCCAGCCATGGAAGAAGAAGAATATCTCTTTCCAAGAAGAGGATCCACACCAAGAAGATCTAAAGGAAGCATTGAAGGAAGACATGGACACGAGAAGAGAAGCTGCCCCAAGAAGACTGAAAGAAGAGATGGACGCGTGGAGAGAAGCTGCCACGACAAGAAGACTGAAGACAAGAGAAGATGTGAGGCTCCAAAGAGTGAGGAGCCATGTGAAAATCTCTGAAAGAGAGAGAGAGAGAGAGAGAGAGAGAGAGAGAGAGAGAGACCCCACAACCCAATGTAACCTGCCCCAACAAAGTAAAACCACCTCTGAGCCACCGATAATGTAGGCCACGTGGTAGATGTGTGTGTGAGCACTTTAGTCAAGGTCGCGGGCACTTATAGTAGCCTTGGACACATAGAGAGAGAGTGTGTCAAGGACTATGGAGTTTAGGGACTTGAGGCACTGGTCGCGGACTGTCAAGTAAGAAAGAAACTTGATACAGGGTCCAGGTGTGCTAAGATAACTTGAGGGGAGGTGTAGGCACTAGTCGCGGACTATCAACAAGTAAGGGGAGGCAAACTTGGTATAGGGTCTAGGTATACTAGGAGTATTCACTTGAGGGGAGGTGTTGAAATATACAAGTGAATAGGGTGTGTGCGGGAACAAGCCCTTGGCTAGAGGCTGTAAAAGAGAATGAGTAAATGTGAAAAAACCTGTGAAAAGGTGAGAAGAATCTACTGGGAGAGAATAAAGGGTAGCATGAGAAGATTTAGGAAGTGTGGAGATATTCTGGGAAGTGTGGAGATATTCTGGGAGATATTCTAGGAAAAGTGAAGAGGTGGAGAGAATCAAGGAAAAGAGGTGGAGTGAATCATGGAGAAATCAGTGGGATTAGATGCTTGGATGTAAACCCTACATTAATCTATTTGTTAATTACCCACTAATTACGTCTTAATTATTTACCAATCACTTTGTTAATGATGTTGATTCTCGTGTTTGATCCACCATAGCTCATCACAATGCTCAAATTTCAACACATTGTATAACATGTGTACATGGCACGAGACATACATGTTCTTGGGTTTTCCTGCAACCTACTGCTATTGGTCCGCACCGAGTTCAACAACAACGAGATGTGATGGAGCTTCATTGGACGGGTCATTTAGAGGGATTCAAATAATCGAGCAATAGAGACTTGGTGACCATTGTACAACATGTGTACATGGCACGAGACATACATGTTTGTAAACAAACTCGATTCCCATGCAACTGTAAGTATCATAGGGAAGGAAGGAGGCATGCGATATTATGATAGCTACGTCTTTCATGCTTAATGATCTTATTTTTGGGTTGCAAATATTTTTCCTTCCAACTTGGCAAAGGAGCAACCATTACAAAGCCTTACCGGAACATTTCAAGCACTCCATGCAGACATTGGTGAGGCACTGTTTTCTTGTAAAACCAATGTAGACCTTAAGGAAAAGATCTTCTTTTACCAACCCTCCTATGTGGTGCCAATGCATGATGATGAGTTTGGTAAGCTAGAGATCATCACATCTCCTCTCCTCTCTTCTGTTGAATGGCCAACTCCTGATGCTCAGACGGTTATGGTCATGAAATCAAAGATGCTTTGTGACATACAAGGATCTTTGAAGTTTGCAAAGCCATCTCGATTAGTGGGTCTCAGTTGGGTATGTACAATTCATCTTTTTGCTAAGATGTTCAATCAATTTACTTTCTCACAAACACTTACCATGTTTGTGTGCAAGAAAGTACTAGGTGATGACATGGTTGCCTTGCTTGGAGAGCAATGGAACATTATAGAGGGGCAGCATAAGGATGATACACATGCAAAATAGTAGAGTCCAGTGTTACATTTCGGTATCTTAAAGCTGGTGCTACCTTATACATTCGCTTTTATTTACGAAAGGTGGATGAAGAAAAATAGTAGTTGGGTCCCATTGCAAGCAGATGAACAAGTTGTTTTGCCTCTTGACATATGTGTTAGGTTGCCCAATGGTGTGGTGGAAATTGTAAGTGCAAGCAGGCATTGGAGCCTCCTAAATATTAGGGAGCACCTCACTATCATGGGAAGTGAGGATATAAGTGGGGCACAGTTCAAGGTGAAGAATAGAAAGATTCAAATGCAAATGGAGTTGAAGACCTTGGTAGATGTTGATTGGGAATATGATTGTATAAGCATGCCTTAATAAGAAAGCTTTGGAGTTTTTTTTATGAAGTCTATTTAGACTCTTGGGATTTTGTAAATTTACATATGTAATTCATCAATGAAAATTTTTGTATTGTAATTGCTGTGCCTTTGTAAATTTTTATGTTGTTCTTTTATAATTACAATATTTAGAGCTCTTTTTATGAAGCCCTTTAAGAGTAGTAATATTTTCCTTTTAGAGATGTAGTCAAGTCTCGAGATGAAAATTATGGCACAATATCTCAAAACCATTACCAACTCAAGTACAACAGCATCATAATGCACTGTGTCATTCTCATCATCTTGATTCTCTAGCTTCCTCTTCCTTCCTGCCTTCTTTTGTTTCTTTTCTCTCACCATTCTCATGCACCATGGACAAGGATTTGGGGTGTTAGCACCTTGTGGACACCCAAGAAGGCACTTTATTATCTTCAAGTCACCTCCTAAATGATGCCAGTCTATTGTATAAGTGCCCTTACCCTCCACTTTTGATTTTTTCCCCTCAATCTGTGCTTTAATGACATTGGTAATCCATGGTATACTATCAAACATCCAACCTAGCACTTCATGTGTCTCCTTCGGTACTTTAAATGCCCCAAGCCACCATATCTCTCTCTCAGATTGGACACTAAAAGAGGGAAAACTTAACTTGCAAACCCTCTCCCTATTGCTCATCTAATTGTTTGGGTTTTCATTAGAACCTTCTAAAGGTAACTCAGTCTCTCCTCAGTCATGTTGATCTCACTCTTTACATATACCTTTACATATACCATTGCCTCATTCATATAAGTGATACTCATTCGTTCTAACCTCTTGCATTTCACAATCTGACACTCATCTACTTTCAACACAAAACTTACCTTGTTACCTTGTACAACAAACAAAAGTAGATAAGTTTTAGTACTTAAAAGATTTTTTTATTAGCTCGCATGTAAAAAATTACTTATATTGTTTAGGCAGTCCATAGAATAAGATCATAGCTCTCTGAAGACATTGTAGATCAACAAATATATTGTTGAACTCATTGTAGAGATACATAATCTTACCATTTGTGCTTCGCTTTTTCCCTCAAGCTCCAATGGTTAATGTATCATTGATGCAATAGTATTCTCCAATTTTGTGTTTCACATCATCATTGCATGTCCTCTTTGCTAATCTTATCTTTCTGGGGACAGAAAAAATATTCCTTGTGATGCCTTGTTTGCAGAGTGTATCTTTTAGCAATTGATGAAGGGCTTGATATCCTTTTGTGCTAATGCCCACCTTCATTGCATGCATTCTGAACCTCCTCAATGCTTAGAAGATTGGTAATGTCATCCATTATCTCATTTTCGAGTACCTGATATATCTTCTTATGGCGTGGGTCTTGAATGATGGAAAGAATGTCATGTCTCCTCACACAACTAAATAATATTTCTCCAAAATCTTGAGGACCATTATCACCACATGCTTCTTTCAAAAAGTTCCTATCACAAACCAATAAAGATTACCAAAAACACCTTAATCTATTGCTTATAACAACCACAACAATAAAAAATACCTTAATCAAAATTATTTGCAACAAAATAATAGCCAAAGAACAAAAAACAAACCTTGCTGCATGGATTCTTCGCTTGTGAGAGAACCACCACCAACTACAAGTTTTTGAATGTTATTGATTGTCCTCTTTCGCTCTCTTGCTCCCACGAGGGTGCTCTTCATCATGGTGAGAGATTGTGTCTTGTAGCTTCATAACACACGAGCCTCTTTCTCTTTGTGTCTTTTCTCTAGCTCTACAATATTATTTTGTGCATCTTGTAGTGCATGTTGCGCACTACTCAAAGTGCTTTTTAAGCTTTGTGTTTGTGATGAGTGGAGAAATCGGACTCTCCATGCATCGCTCATGCTTAACCTTTTACAATACCCAAGTAGCTCATTCTCACCCTCTCCAACAAACTAAATAAATGAAGGGAGATTAGTGAAGGGTGGAGGACAATGCGAAGAAGGATCATTAGGATATAAATATCCATCACTCCAAAGATCCACATTAGTCCAACCCTGTTGTATTCTTGCATGCTTCTCATGTGCATTCAAATGTTCTTTCTTGATTGGTGCATATTAATTCAATATGCGAATATGCAAGTCCACCTTCCGCACTCTTGTTGAATCTAAAAATTTTGCCATTCAAAAAATAGAAGAGACTAATCTGAAGTGACTAGTGCTGTCCTATTGTATTCACACTAGGGCTACCCTATTGTATTCACAATAGGGCTATCCTATTGTATTCACAATAGGGCTATCATATTGTGAAGAGGGAGAGAGATAAAGAGAGAGAGAGAGGGAGATAGACTCAGGGCTGTCCTATTGTATTTGCAATAGGAGAAGAGAGCTTGGGAAAAAGGGGGAGAGAGAGAGAGAGAGAGAGAGCTGAGCAAAAGGAAACGAGAAGTTTGAACCCACTCCAAGCATGAGGTAAGGAACCAGAATTGGCTATGGGAAGAAGTGAGGGAGAAATTCCAAACTTGGAACCCATAAATAAGGAATCTAGAACGGAGGAAGGTTTTACTACCATAGAAGAGAAGGATAACCTAGCAAGAGTAGCGACCGAAGTAGAGGACCGTCTATACACCAAAAACGATATTGAGCCGATGATTAATCACCCTACATTCCTACAAGACATGGAACTTCTAATTCTATAAGCAAAGACTTACAGAGGTGACTAATGATGAGCCACTCCAATGTACAGCGGCACGGGACACCATCCCATGGACCATAAATACCTAGAAGAGCCAATACTAAAAGGGGACGAGGTCTAGGAAGGGGGAGAATAGTTCCTCAAAGGCCAAGGATGGATCCAAACATGGACCTTAATGTAGCCACCACAAGGACATACCTGCTAAATATAGCGGCAGAGATGGGGCCGAGAAATGATCAAAGAACTAGGCACTGTTCTAGAATCCCGACCCTCCCAGATAAAACCACATATCACTTCCAAACTTGTCCAAAAATTCTCTGGGGATATAGATCCTATCCAACATGTAGAGATTTTTGAATCCACATGTGAAACCTGTGGGCTTGTCAATGATGTGATAATGATTCATGCCTTCTCACTGACCTTGGAAGGGAAAGCTCATCAGTGGTTCCGAACCCTCAAGCCTAAGGCTAAGGTTAACTTCACAAGACTCAAGAACATTTTTGTGCCCAGTTTTGCCCGAAGTGGTGACAGATGGAGCCCTATAGAACAATTACATAATATCAAACAAAAGGAAGTTGAGTCGATGAGAGACTATGTGTCTCATCTTAAGCACTTAAATTCAAGGTGCAAACTTTGGGAGAGGTTAACTGATGATCAGCTACTAATGCCTTGCTTCCGGAGAGAGGGGTTAGAGACCACAAAATGCATGATTACTTGGTACTAGCCCGACATGCTACTCTTGATGCATGTTGCAAATTGGCAATTGAATATGAAGATAATAAGATGGAATTGCCACAACCAAAAGATGTCAAAACATCTTTAGAAACTACGTCTTTGCGTGTCTTGAGTCACCAAGAAATTGAAACTCGAAGCAAGCAAGTCAGAAACATGACGGTGGATGAGCACAGTAAATGCCATATTAGAGAAATTGAAACTAAAGGAGGAAAGAGAAACATCTAGGCATGGACATAATCTGCTTTACCTCCGTTAGGGAATTGGTGTGGTACTCTATGAGAAGATTGAATCACACTACCACCGAGTGTCCCCACAGTTAAGAGAGAGGCCATTACTCTAATGTGCCCACTGTGTAAAATTAGGAAATCATGACACTTCAATGTGCAGATATCCAAGATTTCAAAATGTTGCACAGCTACCAGCACTTAGAGCCCTATTGGCTTTACCTACACCACCTATACAGATTACTGCTACTGCTGGACAACCCAACTCTTCCTACTTACCTACTAGGGGGATGTGCCGAGTACAAGACGCTTCACCTTTTCCACCACCACAACCACCGCAGGCTAAAATCAATCAAGTATTGATTGCAAAACCGTCAGAAGATGTTGATATGGTGCGGGAAGTAGAACTTAGTGGAGAGTACTACAAGGAAACGACGGAGGTGACACCTGAATATTATGTCCTATAGAATAACAATCCAGTTCTCCTATGTTTCAAACCATGGTACAATGGAAGGGCAAGGACATGAACTCGAACCTGAAAAGAGGACCGCTGCAATGTTTTGGCTACGGAGGGCCGCATCGAGTCGCCGACAAGTGGCCAAACAAGAATATGGTTCATACGCACCAATCCCAACAAGTGGTGGCTACGCCCAATGACATGCCAATACTCACCTATACTAAATGTGGGATTGATCATTTGATCAAGGATTGTCCATACCATGCAAGTGGTTCAACTTCTACTACCAATCAGGCCACCATCCAGACCATTAGTGTATAACGTGGAAATATCACACCACTCAACGTCCTAACAAGAGCTTAAGCTCAATTAGGAGACAAGGGAAAGAACCGAGCAGATGTGACAAAACTGGCCATAGGAGAAGAGTGAAAAAAGTGGGTAAGGGTGACACAAGGGTCACAATCCCCAAGATGGATCCGAAGAAGACACAATCGACGCCGGATCCACCCAATCGAGGGAAGAGGGGGATCAAAGGATCAATCACAAGGGGCCGAACCAAGAAGAGCAAAGGGAGCAACCAACAACTCCTAAAAGGGGTCAATGTGAATACCCCAATGCCGACGAGGAAATAAGAAAGCTTGTAGACGCAAGGCCTTAGTTGAAGAGTGCCAACGGCTTCATGAATCCAAGCCAACCGGGTGGTCAGGGATATAGATTATCCACGAAACGAGCCAACCAAGGAAAGGGAATTGGACATGCCTACCCCAATTCTGGAAGAAACAAAAGAGGGGTCCCAAGAAAACACACTGTCCAAAATGTTTGACGAAAATGTGTTGGGGGAGTCCATCCATTCCTTCCCTATGGAGGAATACGAGGCACATACATGGGGAGAACCCTCTATCTCTCCAAAGAAACCAAAGACATAGGAAGTCTCGCGGTTGTGCTGTCCATGCCCGCACAAATGCCATTAGGGCAACTGTTATGCAATGCACCAACCCTATGGATAGACATAAAAGAATGGGTAGAAGGCGGCCGATACTATAGATGAGGCTCTGCCACCTCTTGTAGAAAGAATCTTGAGACACACAAGGATAACCCGAGTCGTTAAGATACCAGTTAATCAACTGGGATGTTACTTTATATGAAAGCGGCGACATAAATGCTACAATCCCGATTCATCATAATGGGTACCAAGCACTGGCTATCTTGGATGATGGCGGGGCAGAGGTTAGCATCATCACAAAATGTTGCTGGGAAAACTGGGGAAAACTTGATCTAAAAAAAGCAGATCTAATCGTCAAAATGGCTGACGGAACATCTTCGAGGGCCCATTGGACTTTTGGAGAATGTGAAATTCAAACTCTTTATGTTTCTCTACCATCATACATTTATGGTCATGGACTTCATGCGCCAACCTGATTCATATGACATAATATTTAGAAGTTCCTTCATGAGGGAATCCAAATTGGTACATGATTGGGCCTTAGATCACATGTATGTACGTAGGGATTTGCAAATCTTAAAGATTGATCTGAGAACATGGAAAGCACACCCCATGGAAGGAAAATTGTTCGGTAATGATTCGGTCACAATGGAATGGACCACCTCTTTACAAATATGCCAGCCCTCGGTAGGAGATCCCAAGGAAGAAGTGGAAATGGAAATGTATACGTCACTTCCTCCTCCGGACTTCAATGAAAATTGGATGTCTTATTGCAGATGTTGGTAGAAAACGTGATGAATAATAGTAATGATTGAAAGAAACGGAATGTGGGGGGAATTTCAAATACGACTATTAAAGTGGACTAAATAAGAATGAAAGCGTAGATATCAGTGATCTTATAGGGGGTTTTAATAGCTAGAAATAGAATCCTATTTCAAAAATTAGAGAGATCCCTCTAAAAGTAGGCGTCATTATGAGCTTTGTCTCCTTAAGCCTCAATAAAATTAGTCTTAATTCCTTAAAATTAGGGATCCTTTACAGGGCCCTTTTTATGCTCAAATGCCCCCTAATGGTAAGCATCCACTGATGAGTTCTTTTGAGTCATGCTATAGAACACATTCATCTTTAGGGTTTCAAAGTCTAGAGACAAGTACCTTGCCTCAATGCCTCCCTTGATTTGTTCGCAAGTGACGGTGCTTTCTTAGACATCCTTTTCCCTACACCACTCCCTTCCACCATAGCTTATAGCATCACTTGTTAGTCGGAAACAAGCCAACAAATATTGGTTGGCTTCATTAGTGCCAACAAGAGAGAAATATTCGATCATGGACTCTATCCACGCCTCAACATCTTTGGCAACATCTTTTCCTTATCCTAAGAAAGAAGAGGGTTGCATTTGCTTAAGCAAGAGTTTCCTTTCAGCTTTGTCATCTTACTGGCGTAAAAAAAGAGAGAATATTCTTTAACAACAAATTTGAGAGCTTGGGCAAGCTACTTTTTAGACTTCTATCAATTTCCAGCATTGAGAATGAAGTTTCAACAATTTTCCTCTACTCATCACGAATATATATTTACCAGTAGATTCAAACTCATAGATGCGGAGTTATGGATCCTTCGAATTTTAGAGAAGCTTAGGGTACTAAAATATTTCATATTTTATGGGTCTCTTTCCCCAGATCAAACCGTAGTTGTTAATGGGGAGACTCATTACGCATCCCAACACATCCCAACACATCTACAATCAGATCATTCAATTCATCCCTAAGTGTAGGATTCATTGTTATGGTAGGTTTCACCCGAGATTTTCTAGGATCATTGATTCCACAAAAAACTATGCCTTGGATCTTACCAAACAACCTCCCAAGTTTATTCCAGGGATAAACAATCTTTGAGAAAGTATTGTAAATTAGCATGTGACCTTTTTCACAAAATGTAATAAAAATTGAATATTATCTTTTGCACACCTTTTGTTTTCCTCCATTCGTCCATTGGTTTGACCTCTAAGTGGTTGAAGGCTAACTTGAGTATTTCTACTGTTCAATCAATATTCATACGAGGTACTTGTAATTCAATTTGCAAATTTGGACTCTCTGTCTACTCTAAACCTCTCTCTGATACCCCGTGTAAGATACCTCCCGTACCCTTCCTTCTTTCGAGGTAGGGAGGCATCTCACTGGTAAGTGACACCCCAAGATTTCTATGAGGATCACCTACTCAGGATCCAATCCTTGACTATGTGATATACAAATACATTCATGGTCTTGGGGGTTTACCAATATTTTTCTTGGAAAGTACCCGACTAATTGGGTCCACCCTACTACCCACTTTCTAGATTTGGAATATGATCATCTATGAGGTTTTTTTAATTACTAAGCATGTTGTTAATACAAATGCATCACATAACAAGGTTCCTTAATTTAATTCCCTTCACTGGTTCCTTTATCCCTATGCCAACAAATCATTTAAAAAATCGTATGTTTATGAACTTGAAATATAGCAACAAATCATTTAAAAAACCATATGTTTATGAACTTAAAATATAGCAAGATAATTATAACACAATTTGGAAAAACATCCCTCGGCACACCAAGTTACATACTATCTAGGCATTGCGATCGTTGTGGGGTGATAAATTATCACATATTAGTAAGTTGAAATGTCTCCTCACTCACCTACACTAACATGAAACCTATCATGCTTGGGTTTGCAATCCCAGAAGGAACCCTCACCCTGCCTTGTGGTGGTTAACCTTCATAGACAGCTGCCCCAACTCCATAGATACTTAAGAGTTGGTTGCCCTACATGGGAAAATAGCTAGTCACCCCAGACCGATCACTTCGAATGGTTATCCCCAAGAGAACGTATCCGTCTATATGGTTTTCCTTTCCTCATCCCAATGTATCATCCATAATTACCTCATCTCAATAGGTTGATATGTGGGATAAAATTCAAGTTGGTTTTTAGGTAGTATGGAGTGCTTTGTAACACATTATTGAGCATTTACTTCACATATGGTTGCTTGACATCATACAAAGGTAGGAGTATCAAAGATGTCCCATGAGCATAATTTTTTTTTATTTTCTTGTATAAAAACATGGGTTGGACTGAGTTTTCAACAAAAGAAATCTCTACTCACCAAAATCCACCTTGTGGAGGGTGCATGGTAGAGTCTATATACCCCTTTACTTTCTGAGCTGAAAATTCATTTCACTATCTTATTATCCAGCTTATTATGTTGTTGGTCAAGCACAAGAGCATAAGTAAGACAACCAAAAACATGCAAATGAGCCACAAAGATCTTCCTACCATTTCAAGCTTCACAAGAGGTAATTGTTTGCAAGGCCTTGGTGGGCTTTGCATTCTCCCATAAAAAATGCATTTCGTTGCCTTATCATCTAGCTTATTATGTTGTTACTCATGCAAAAGAGCATAAGCAAGATATCCAAAAACACGTAAATGAGCTATAGAGGGATTCCTACCATTCTAAGGTTTACAAGGGATAATTGTCTATAAGGCCTTGGTGGGACATCTGCTAGCACAAAAGTGGCACACATAATTGCCTCCAACCAAAAAGTATGAGGATAATCCTAGCTTTAACCATGCAACGTGCCATCTCCATGAGAGAGTTGTTATTCCTCTTAGACACACCATTCTACTGAGGTGTGTAAGGCATCGTGCATTGATGGTTTATATGTTTTTAAGCCATATAGGCATGAAATTCCTTTGACATATACTCCCTCTCTTGATTTGTATGAAGGGTGCTAACTTTACATGTAAACACATTTTCGACCATAGAAATAAAGTGTCTAAAGCATGTAAAACGCTATGACTTTTCTTTCAACAAGTACACTCAGGTGGGCCTAGAGTAGTCATCATCAATAAAAGTCATAAAGTATAGATATCCCCTGATTGATGGTGCCCTTATTATAGCTTATACATCAAGGTCTCATCATAATTTATGCCCTTCTCTTGATGATAACCCTTTATAATAAGACTTTTCTTATAGGTGATCAATGCTACCATTAGCTTTATGATCTAGCTTATAAACCCACTTCGTACCAATCGCCCTTTTATTACATAAGGCAAATCTACTAAATACCAAGTGTCATTTTTTAGGATTGAGTCATAGTCATTTTGCATGGCTTGTATCTAATGATCATTTTCTTGTTCTTCCTCAAAGGAAATAGGTTCCTCTTTGTTACATATATTGGCAATGAGAGCATGATCCACAAACAAATAAGATGCATGATGGAAACCTGCACATGTCCTACTAGGTAAAGGAGTAGCTAATTTGTTATCCTGTAATATCTGCACCAGCTATTTTAGTCTACTCTTGGACACTTGTATGGCTTTCCTTTCCTCATCCACTGTATTATCCATAATTACCTCATTATTAATAGGCTATTTTTGGGCTAATGCCAAGATTTCATGGCCTTCTTGGCTATTGCCTTAGGGTGGTGAACCACACCCATGTTGTCACTCCATGCTTTGAGTGGCCAACCCTAATTTCTTGCACATGATTTATATAAATCACCAAGGTCCAACCTAATCAAAATCACTATAATCATATACAGCTAAACATTACCCCGATTAGTATAGAATAAGCCAAGGGATTGAGTGCCCCCTATAAGTATATGAATACTCACTTAGCAGCCTACTCCAATGCTTAGTTTTAAGATTGTGCATAAACCTCATCAATTGGGAGACCCTAAACTGAATGTCTATCCTCATAATATATAGATAAGGAATTCAATAGCCTACTGATAAAGTGATGTATTAAATGGTTTGCATACATTTTACCAGACTAAGCCTAGCACTTGTCTCTAACTAGTGTAGCAATAGGCTTATAGTCTTCAAGACTAAACTGTGTGAGTAGCCTCTGTATATACTTTTGACTGTAATATCACCATACTAATGCCCAAATCATAATGTACTAATCCCAAGTTTATCATCTCAAATGACATATGTAATCCAACTGATATACACTCCGACCATGATGAGCTACCAATGTAAAAATACACCTAATTATAGTTATACAAGATAAGGTTATGAGCATAACCCTTTACAACAAGCCTTTCCCTTTAGCGGTTTAACACTAATATCAGCTTTATGCTTAATCTTATAAATCCACTTTGTACTAGTGGTCTTTTTACCACAAGATAAATTTGCTAAGTACCAAGTGTTATTTTAGAGGATTAACATCCTATACTTCCTAAAAGGAAACAATTTCCTCTTCATTGTATATACTGGCAACAATGAGAGTATGATCCACAAAAGCATAAGATGCATGATGAGAACCTACACATGTCCTAATAGGTAAAGGAGTAGCTATTTTATTGTCTTATAATATCTGCACCATCCATTTTTGCATACTCTTGGATGCATGTATGGTTGTCCTTTCCTCATCTAGTGCATCATTTAGAATTGCCTCATTCAATAGACTGATCTATGGGCTGAAATTTGAGTTAATTTTCAAGTGACTTGGGGTTGGTTTTTGCAGCATCTTTTTGTGAGTATTCATTTGCTACAAAGGTAGGAGTGTATCAAAGATATCCTGTGAACATAGATTTTGTTGTTTTTTTTGTATAAAATCATGGGCTAAAATGAGTTCTCAACAAAGACAACATCTCTACTCACCAAAATCCACTTTGTGGCCAAATGGTAAAGTCTATACCCTTTGTTTTCTCAGCCATATCCCAAAAATATATATTTTACCGCCTTTTCATCTAGCTTATTGTGTTGTTACGTAGGCACAAAAGTATAAGCAAGATAACCAAAAACATGAAAATGAGCCAGAGAGGGCTTATTGCCATTCTAAGATTCATAAGGGATAATTATCTATAAGGCCTTGGTGGAGCATCTATTTAGCACATAAGTTACATAACTACCTCTAACAAAAAAAAAAGAGGTAAATCCTACCATTTAACCATGCAACATGCCATCTCCATGAGAGTTCTTCCTCTCAGTCACACCATTTTGATGAGGTGTATAAGGTATTATGCATGGATGTTTTATGCCTCTTTTAGCCATATATACTTATAACCCATTTGACATATACTCCCCCCTTGATCTATACAAAGAGTGCCAACTTTACATGTAGACACATTTTCAGCGCCATAGAAAAAAAGTGTCTAAAGATTGTAAAAAGCTTTGACTTTTCCTTCAATCGATACATCCAGGTGTACCTAGAGTAGTCAACAATAAAAGTCACAAAGTAGAGATATCTCTCGATCGATCATGTCCTTATGGGACCACATACATCACTATGTATGTAATGTATGGGACCACAAAGTAGAGATATCCCTCGATCGATCGTGTCCTTATGGGACTACATACATCACTATGTATAAGCTATAATTTTTGGATAGCCCTAACTAATCCATCTTTTAGGAATGATACATCTTTCCCAAAATGCACCCCTCACATACATGTTTAATAGGAGTCTCAAGCTTTAGCAACTTTGACACCATATCTTTCCTTTTAAGGCACAACAAACTACCAAAATTCTGTTGAAATATACAAGTGAATAGGGTGTGTGTGGGAACAAGCCCTTGGTTAGAGGCTGTAAAAGAGATGTAATTGTGAAAGAACCTGTGAAAAGGTGAGAAGAATCTACTGGGAGAGAATAAAGGGTAGCATGAGAGAATTTAGGAGTGTGGAGTTATTCTGGGAGATATTCAAGGAAAAGAGAAGAGGTGGAAAGAATCAGGCAAGAGGTGGAGATATTCTGGGAGTGAATCATGGAGAAATCAATGGGATTTGATGCTTGATGTAAACTCTATAAATTGAGGCATAGCCCTAATGAGAATTTGCTGGTTTTTGAGTATCCATGCCTACATTAATCTATTTGCTAATTATTCACTAATTACGTCTTAATCATTTGCTAATCACTTTGTTAATGATGTTGATTCTAGTGTTTGATCCACCATAGCTCATCATTATGCTCAAATTTCAACATGGTATCAGAGCCATGCCTAGAATCCATCAGGTTTATGAGCCCATTAGTTAATTAATTAGGATTAGTAGTAGAGATAATTAGCAAATAATCAAATTTTTAGTTAGTTTTTCACTTCCCCCTTCACCCCCAGCCAGTGGAGGGCTCCATTCTCCTTGCACAGTCAAAATTAGGTCTTGTGCTTCTAGCCCAACATAGTCAACATCCTTGGCTTCAAGCCCATCAAGACGGCGCAGCAAACCGCCACGTATATGCGCAGATTTTCGCAGATTGAAGGGCACCGTTTTTCTGAAGCAGATTGGAGATTTCTTCTTGCTCAAGTCAAATCCTTCTAATTCCTCTTCGCCCAAGGTGTAATCAAGCATGCTCTACAAGCTGGTGAAGACAGAATTCAATTTCATCAAGTCTACAGTGAGATCCAAGCTCTTCATCAAATCTGCAGAGGTGACTTTGGTAAAACAGAGATTAAGCTTTCAATATTTGGTCAAATCTTATGTTTCTTGGCTTAATCCTCTACTAGACTCATTGCTATTGATGCCTTTGAAAGCATTTGAGCTCATTTGAAGTGTAAGGCACCAGATCTGGACTCCCCGCATACTCTATTTTTTGCACACAAAACAGAGCATTAATTTGCTAATCAGTGCTAATCACTGTATTTTGGTACAATTGAGGGTTCAAATTAACCATTAGGTATCTGATACAGATCCCTATAACTCAAGTGACCAAAGCAGGCATGCCAGAGACTGACAAGTTCTTTTTAATGCCTGGCACAAATAAGACTTTTGAAAGAGTGATTCTCCCACCATTTATACTAGTAGTGAGAAAAGCCTTACCAATTCCTTTTACTTGATACGAGAAGTTGTTTGCCCATATGACCATTCCTCCTTGATGAGAACAAACTTAAGTGAGAAAAATAAATCACACTAAAAAGTAATATGCTTGTTGTTGCCAGCACCACTATCAAAGTACCATACATGTTGATCTATCACACTTGCATATATACATGGATATAATGATTATAATTGCAATGTACAATGAATTCCTAATCATCCTATGCATATTTTGTGTACTTCTTCTTTTCAACACTTGGTGTGCTGATGTGATACCCCATAGAGGAGAAAGAGAGACTCTTGGCAGCCTAAGAATTGGTTAGGGATTGCCAAGCAAAAATAGAAGATGAGCCTCCTACTTACCTTGAGACATGCCCTTCGGTCTCCAACCCGAGACCCACTAAAGAAGCTCAGGTATATTCTAGAGAGACCCCATACCAGTCACCCCCATAGAGGCCAACACAAGCAGCATCACCCACTGCTGGCAGCTACCCCCACCAAGGAAACCGAGTAGCCAAATATCTCAAAGATCTAGGGGATGACCATCTTAAAAGAATGGACACAGATATCCCCATCCACATCCCGTATACACATAAGAGCTTAAGATTAAGCCAAAGCGACCTTCCTTATGAAATACCCTCCGCTCCTAGAGTAGCTGGTCTCTCTTCTCAGATCCAAATCCCTATTAGCACCTAGCTTCAAGGTAGCCCATGCTTATGGAAATATGTGAAGGATTAGATGGAGGGACACCTTGGGGCAGGCATGCAAGAATCCATGGAGCTAGACAGCTCTAATGAGTCAGAGGAAGATGAACTCGTTGTACCCCATGAAATCACTAGCACCCCCACAGTTCGAGTAAATAACCTTGGACAATACTTTGAAGGTGACAAACTGAATGTGGCATTGCCGAACACCTTCATTGGCCTCCATGTCACAGTAATCCTGGACAGGGGAGCAGGAGTGAGCATTGCTGGGAAAAATGGGGAGCACCCGCCATGGGGTGATAAACATTAATAATCAAACTCTATGACAGAGCCAAAGCTAGACCCATTGGTCTATTGAAGGATTTGAAAATAAAGATCCTTGGAACTACCCATTGGTCTATTGAAGGATTTGAAAATAAAGATCCTTGGAACTACCTACCGCCACACCTTTATGGTGATGAACTTTGGATGTCAACTTCTACATTCAAAGGAAAGATCAAATAGTAAAGATCAATCCATGCATATGGAAGGTACATCCAATGAGTGGTAGAAAGAACTCAATAACAACAACTAGATCCGCTACAGTCCATCTGTGTCAAACATGCCACAAGACACTAGATGTGATGAAAAGGATAGTGAGGAATGTGCACCTCTTTCGATGTCAAAAGACTCCGAGAATTAGATGCATATCCTTGCCACCCTAGACATACTTCCTAGATGCACGAGAACAAGGTTTGCTATGGTAGAAGGGCAGGAGATCACATCTCTATACATGCTTAGCATTGCATACCTACCTAATGTTGCCACTCAGGAACTTGAACATGCCATTAAAGTAGAACCAAACACGCTCCCATAGGACTCGCAAGCTCAATGGATTCTTGGGCCAGAACGATATCTCTTCCCTGACAATTCAGACACCCACTGGCTAAAGTATGTTGGGGAAGTTAAAGCACTTGACCACTTCAACCAAACATGACAAAAAGAGTTTGCCAATAGCTCCCTTCTGGTCCACACGACCACCCCAAAGACAATGGAACTCGTTGATCCCAAACCTGGACTAGAAAAGCTTTGCCACTCTACATGCAGAGCACACAATAACAAGGTAGCGCTGGCAAAAAAGAAGCCAAAAGGCTGGTAGAAGAAGAAAGAGCTAAAGCAAAAAAGACCGAATAGGTGCCCAAACACTTCAAGATCTTTCAGATGGCCGATAAATTTGTGCAATATGACTCGGCCCAAAGGTCCCACAATGGACAACCAGGGACCTCGTATGATGGTCTAGCCAAGGTAAAAGAAAATAATTTGGTAGGCCCGGACAAAGACCCGAGGCCAGTACACATTGGAGAAGATCTCTCTATAGAGGAAGCTCAACGCTCTGCTTATAGAATTCCAGGATTACTTCGCTTGGAAGTACACGGAAATGAAAGGTGTCCTCTCAAAGTAGTCAAGTGCACCATCCTGATGGTTGATGGAGCAAGGCCAGTCAAACAAAGGTCCAAGGTGGTTTGAGAAGAGATTGATAGACTCATTGACACCGGATTCATCTACAAAATAGATCATACACAATGGGTATTGTTGCGTGACGAGTGGACGAGTGAAGATCAATGCAAGGATACAACAAAAAGATGCTTAGGGCTCTTGTAAAGAGTTCCAAGTTGTAGATGAGTGTGGGAGTGGGCTTGACAATAATCCCACATGGGAACTTTTGGGAGTTTTAGAGTTTTTGTATAAAAAGTGGCTCATTTGAGAGCTTAGACACATTGGGCTGTTTGAGCTCTCTTGAGACTAGCTCTCCCTCTTTTCCCATAGAGGTGCAAGCTCTTCTCTCTCCCCATCTACATTATTGTAAGTTCTATTTTTGTTAATTCAATGCAATGAGTTGATGTTTGTCTCTCTTCTCATGTCAATTCTCTAGTGTGCATGTTTCTTGTTGATAGCTTCAAGGTTTGTGTGCATGCTAGGAAAATGAGTGTTTGAGAATGAAGAATGCTTTGATCTTATGTATGCAATAGCTTAGCTTTCTTCTTGTTTTGGATGCATGAATGAGTGGGATGATGAGTGAGTGAGCAATAGCAAGATTGAGCTTGTGTATGTGATAAGTCTATGTCAATGGTAGTAGTATTCTTAGCATTCTCTCCATCAAATGGATAAGCTTTTGTGCACCGGTACGGGTTGAATCCCTAGCTCCGAAAGGGATGCAAATCCCATTGGATTGAGCTACATGTGGATCATACTACTCTTGCTACTACAAGTGAGAGAGTTTTCCGTCTCTCCATTGGCGCCGCTGCCGGGGAGAAGACTCAAATCCGGTTGAGAGTGTGTGGAAACCACCACTATTTCCTCTTTTGGTTGCAAAACCATTGAGTGATTAGGTTAAGTGCAGGTGTGCGATCCCGGTGTGAGTGGATAAGGTTAGGATAAGAAAAACCCATTGAGCGGTTGAGGTTTCTCCCGCATTGTTTTTTATGTTTTATTGCTTTTATTTTTTTTTAAAGTACCGTTCATTATGCTTACCTTCATTGTTTTTTATCATTTCATGTTTTCATGCTTTTTGCTAACATGTAATTAGTAAAAAATAATAAAAAAGAAGCCAAAGGCTTGGCCGGTGTGAAGTGGCCGCCGCGCTGAAGGCCGAAAGCATAAAAGTGAGGGACTGGCTGCGTGGAGAGGCGACTCATCACTTCATTGGGTGGCACATTGGAGTGAAGAAGGTGGTGTCAAATCTGTCCACATGCGTGTGCAAGTCTCTAAGTGAGCACAACATTCTATTTTGAATCTTGCTTTGTGATCATTATCTTAACTATCACTCTCATTCTCTAGAGTACCTACGCAGGAAAGTGGGACCCAATCGGTAGGAAATTTGGCAAATATTGCTGAAACCTTTTTCGAATCCCAATCTGATACCCTTTCCAGAACAACTAGCTCATTGTCCATGGACAATCTAGGGCCGTCAAATAGTCATCCCTTAGCCCCAAATAGGACACCCACAAGATCTTTTAATCCATTTGAAGCCGACACCATGGGGTTAACACTCAATGTGAGACTCCAATATGTCTACACGAATGCTCAAGGAGCTGAGATCTTTAGGGATCCACAACAACAGTATCTTGTTAAGATCGCAGACTTTTTCTCAGAACTTGATAGAGCACCTCTAGTCAATGACCAAGGTAACATGTACATGGGTGGAGATGGTGTTCGCTACGAAGTCACCTATCATCCAGAGAATGTAGACAAATTAGGGGAGCTCTCTAAAAGCGAGTTCTTAGACTTATCAAAGCTTTCCAGAGCAAGGGAGTCTAGAGATGATTGGCTCATTGAGCCGGACATGCCTGGACCCTCCAATGCTGCCCAGTCCTCAAAGCCATCCATAGATGATTTACTTCTTGCAGATCTAAATTTGGAAAGGGATAGGAAAGGCAAGAGCAAAATGGATCGGGGAGCTGAGAACCAATGGGAGTTTGTACGACAAATTCCAGTGACAAAGGTCTTACAGGATGACCCACTTCAAGAGGTCTATAAGGACTCTTTAGAAGGATATTATGCCACAACGAGATTGCCAGAACTAGATCTTCCTCTAGCACTTGTGGTGGTAGTCGAGAAGCTTGTAGGACACATGAATCGAATTGATAAATGGGCCAATGAATACCGAACCTTAGATTGGAAGGAGATTCGGGAGCTCACGTGGAAAGGACAACCATTATTCATGGAAGTGTTCTCAACAAATACAGCTAAATCAGGAGAGATAGCCTTTCTTGGAGAAAGTGTTGCTCCTCCCCTACGAGAGTTCACTAGAGAGGGACCCTCAACATCAAAGTGGACCACTGCAAGTAGCCCAACTCTAGCACCAAGACATTATCCTACACCAAAAGTGCAACCACAGATCACACCACAACAACATTTCTCTCACTATAACAATCGGAGGGTAGGGGAGCCAACTCGGCCTCCCATAAATGCACCTCCTGAAATGCGGGTAACAAGATCTTTGGAGGGGGTTGGTGAGGCAGGTAATAGGAGACCCACACCAATTTGGGATGCATGTGGCCCATCTTACCAAAGAGAGGAACAATTCCCACTGAGAGTGAGAGGCCGTAGGCCCTATGATGAGTATTCAAGACAAGACAAGGCCATCAACTCTTCAGAAACTGGTAAAGAAGTACGAAGGGTCGGGAGATCCATATGACCATGTAGCAGCATTTAGGCAAGCAGTTCGAGCTGAGCAAGTGACTGACAAGCATACTCAAATTGAAGGATTTGGGCTCACTCTTGAGGGAAAGGCCCTTGCTTGGTTTCAGGCACTAGAGGCTTCAGACAAATCTTCTTTACGAGTTTTGGAAGAGAGATTCATTGCTGCTTTTTCCTTGATGGGGATTCAACATGACACGATAGCAAACATCTACTCTTTCAAGCAAGGCGAGACTGAGAGTGTTAGAGATTGTGTAAATAGAATGAAGCAGTACATTAATCGTTGCCCAGAAGATGAGAAGCCAACCCAGAGTCGATTAATCTCTCTCTTCTTAAAAGGACTCAAAAATTCAACACTGCATACACATCTCTATGCAAAGAAGCATACAAATTTCAATGAGTGTTGCCATGATGCTATGGATTTCACAGATAACTTCAAATTCCAAGATGGTACTGGCCCTGAGGTGAAACCTAGAGATCAGTGGGGTGATGACCAAAGTTCAGGGTCTAGCGCGCTAGTAAATCCAGACCAGATAGCTAACCTAGTACTAAGAAGATTGGGACAAACCTATCGCCCACCCATGCAGCCACAACAACAGCAGCAGTAGCGAATGAGGAGTGTACTGCCTACAGGTCCTCATCTTTGTGGAGCATGTGGCGGTAACCATAAAACCAAAGAATGTAATACCTTTTCTCCTCTAGTCACAAACCAACCCACAAAGAAGTGGTGCCAGGCCTGTGCTTGGAACTTTACCCACACCACACAGGAATGTACTCGCATTGCAAGAATGAGACAGGAGCGTGAGCAGCAAAGGGGTGGAGTGGCTCCACAAATGCATCAACAGTTTACTAATTTTGAATGTAAGCCACCGATGGCACAAGAGCAAGCACGACCTGTTCTTGGAGCTCAACCTCTTGCTCCTGGGATTGCTTCTGTGAGGGTTGTTGACTACGACAATTCAAATATGTGTAGAGACTTGGTAAACCCAGGCTATGTGGAGGAGGAATATGCATCATATTCATCCAAGGAAAATCTCTTTGAAAGTCCCGCATATCCAAGCCAAGCAGTGGAGGCTCAACCAGGGGAACAAAGTTCTTTGATGTTGCTAGGCAGCTACCAACCTAGGACTCCAGGCCCCTCAGGTCAATGGCAGCAAAGGAAAGTAGAAGCCAAACTAATGGGCCCCTGTTATGAGTGCGGAGAACCCCATTGGGCTCGTGATTGTCCACATCGCTCAAGGCAAGCAGCTCGATCCAATACAACAGTACCACAGTTTCCACCAATTGAAAGATATTGTCTAGGGTGTTGTGTAGAACACTTCACAAAGGATTGTTTGCTGAAACCACATGAGGAAGGCACCTCTCAACCAAAGGTCTCACTCAACCTTGTAGGGCAGTTCCATCGCCACCTTCATCAGAGAATGAGGATGTCGTGCCACTTAGATACATGACTAGATCACAGACACGAAATGCCGAGATGCAGACTGATGAGACACCTCGAACTAGGGATGCAAAGGCAAATCTAGTGGACAAGACCCTACATTCCAATAGAAAAAGGACCACTAGGAGGAAAAAGAGCCGCAACAAGCAAACTAAAAGTGCATCCATAAGAAGCCTCTAAACAAAACATGAAGGATCAAGCTTTTACATCCCAAGAAGTGCATGAGGAGCATCAACCTCAACCTGGGCCTAGTGCTAAACAAGCTGAGGCTAGTACGACCGAGGATAGTTCTGGGAGTTCTGTTTTTGTGGATAAGGTGAATGAGACTCTAGATGCAATCATTGATGCTCATAGAAGTCGCATTGCAGCTTTATCTGAGCTACCCAAGAAGCTTCAAGAATACCCAAACCCTCGTGAGGAGAAGATCAATCTAGCTGTACATCAGCAACTCATTATAGGGAAGCTCAGTCAATACTTGAGGGCCCACCTCCACCTATCCCTCGAGGCCCAACCTCTCTTAAGCCAACATTAGAAACCATACCAGAAGTGTCATCAAGTCGGGAAATGAAAAGTGAGCTCATCTCACAAGCTCATAGTGAGAAGTCTGCAACAATTGCCACCCCATTGAAAGAAGGTATTCTGCCACCACCTAGCCTTGCCTTCCCATGCAATGATGAAGTTATTAATGCTAACGAGGACATGGCAAATGAGATGTGGGCAGCAGTTCATGAGAAAGTTAATGAGAATATGTCCTCTATTATTTCACCTCCATTCTCTGAGGTGGGTTTTACCAGGGGCACAGAAAACAACTCTAGACGCCCAAGCATCCAGGAGGAAGTTCAAATAATTGTTTCTCCTAGAAGTAAGCATATAATGAAAACCTTACCATCATATTTGGGAGAATATGAAAACTGTTCTCAAACCTTGAGGATACCCTCTATGCATAAAAGGTTGACAAAGGAGATGGATATGGGTATCGTGCAAGCTATTTTGTCAGCACCAGTGGCTTGTACCTTACCTTTGCTTGATTTGATAAAGCTTCGACCTGAGTTGTAGATTGATATTGCCACATGTTTGTCAGAGCAGGTATTGCTACAAAAGGGTCACCATCATTGTACTATACACCCTGAGACAAAGCATGTTTTGCCAGTTCCTATCAACAAAGTAGGAAAATTTTGTGAGGACGATCAGGGAAATGCTACCCTCCCATTAGAAGTACGAAAAGTAGCTTCAACTGCAATACTTGATAGTGGTGCAGGAGTGGGCATTGTGACAAGGTCCATTTGGCAAAAGTGGGACAAACCAGCTATCAGGAGTACCAGGATGCGCTTGCAGCTACCAGATGGAAGCTTAGAACATCCCCTTGGGCTGCTTGAGAACATATTGGTCACCACATGTGGGATTGAATATGAGCACACCTTTGCAGTAGTGGATTTTGGAAAACATCCAAACTATGAAGTGATATTGGGTAGACCATTCATGCGACAATTTCAAATGATTCAAGATTGGGGATACAATTATTTGTACCTCCGACATGATTCTGTCATCACAAGGGTCAACCTAAAGAATCACTCATATCGTGATGTAACAAGGTCTCCAATAGATGAGTTTGATTCTGCTTCATCTGAGGGCTCAAGAGTTACATTATCAGATGGGCGAGAAGATCTGTGGATGTGTGGAGCCTCATGTAGGGATTTCAACACTGAGAGACTTAAGGGTAATCGAAGTGTATCAGATGAGGCATACATTCCACAATCCTTCCCTGAGCACTTAATTGATCCACTAGAATGGAGTCATGTCCTTGCAACATTGTCGACATGTGCTTTACCTAAGCCAATTCAATTTTGTGACTCAGATGGATATGACATTATTCCTATACGAATGGTACAACCACGTGACCTTCTAGATGTTTTGTACTATGGGGATGCGTCCACAACAGCACTGCATATAGAGGAAGTCTCAGTGGAGGATTTAACACTCGAATCTGCTAATGATGCTGATAAGGAAGATGGATGGGACTCTGATTTTGATAATGATGTGATAATCCCTGAGGAAGAGTTAGGAAAGGCACGCCTACTCTTGAGAGGAAGGGAGGTTCAAGTAGAGATCCCTCGAAGCCGACCTAAACGTAAATGCTGTAAGAGCCAAGATGAGAGGGAACGATGTGAGAGACTACAAAAAGAAAAGGAGGAGTTTAAGAGTGAACACTCTCGACCACCACCTCACTTCTCAGGAAAGAACGGATATCTATACTATGTCCAAGCACAAGATAGTATCAAAGACCAAGTAAAACGATCAGATGGATTCCAACCAGGAGAAAAGCTAAAAACTGTTAGCAAAAATCACAAAAAAACGAAGAAACAAAAACCAAAACTCAAGTCTAAAACCGATTCAAAAGAGAATGTCGGAAGTGCAAAGATAACGGTTGAACAAAAAAATCTGATGCAAGATTGCAACAGAGCTCAAAACCACATGGTCTTCAATTAGTGATGACTCAAGTGGACAAGAACAAGGTCTCAATGTTCCCCCTAACTTCACAGTACACTCTTCAAGATCGGAAGATTGTTCTTCAATAGCCCATGCGACAAAAGCCAAGCATGCCAGGGGTTTCATATGATGGTCCAGAAGATGCAAAAAAGATTGATATCGCTAAGCCAAGAGAAGAGCCTCGCTATGTGTGGATTGCCACAGACTTGTCCTTAGATGAGGAGAAGTTATTAATTCAAACAATAAAGGAGTATCGCGATGTTTTTGCTTGGAGTTATAAAGACCTCAAAGGAGTTGATCCAAGCATATGTCAGCATACAATTCCATTGTGAGAAGATGCCAAGCCTTCCAAGCAACGTCCTTATACTTACAATGAGAATTTTACACGAAAGATAAAAGAAGAAATAGACAAGCTCTTAGAGGCAGAATTTATCTATGAGATTGAACACACTGAATGGGTCTCCCCTATCATAGTGGTGCCCAAGAAAAATGGAAAACTTCGAGTATGTGTAAACCTCAAGAAGGTAAATGCAGCTACTGTACGTGATCATTACCCACTTCCAATCACGGATCATGTTTTGGAACAAGTTGCAAGGAAAAAGGCATATAGTTTCTTGGATGGATTCTCCGGTTACAATCAAGTGTCAATTGATCCAAAGGATCAACACAAGACAGCCTTTGCTACTGAAGATGGCATCTTTGCCTATCGTGTTATGCCATTTGGTCTAACAAATGCACCAGCAACCTTTCAGCGGTTAATGAGTCATGTATTCAAGGAGTACCTTAGGCAATTTCTTGAGATCTTCATGGATGATTTATGTGTTCACTCACAAGAGCGTGATGATCATATAGAACACCTCAGACTTGTGTTTCAAAAGTGTCAACTCTATCGTATATGCTTGAATCCTGACAAGTGCAAATCCATGGTAAGACAAGGGAAAATTTTGGGCCATATTGTTTCTCGCAATGGGATTTCAACAGATATGGATAAAATTGATGTCATTGTCTCATTACCTCGGCCTATCAACCCTAAAGGGGTACAAACATTCATGGGACATTGTGGCTATTATCGTCGATTCATCTACATGTACGCTGTTCTAGCCAGACCATTATATGCTCTTCTTGTAAAGTTTAATTGGACTGATGAGTGTGAGGAATCCTTTGAAAAGTTGAAGCAAGCATTAGTGACTGCACCCATCTTACGGGCACCAGATTGGAACCAAATCTTTCATGTCCATATTGATGCTTCAAACTTTGCAATTGGATGTATTTTGGCTCAATCGGGAGAACATAATAAGGATTTCCCAATCTCATATGCTAGCCGACAGTTGAACAATGCTGAGAAGAATTATATCACAACAGAAAGAGAAGGTTTGTCCATGATATATGTAGTGAAAAAGTTTCGCCATTACCTTTTGGCAAACAAATTCATATTTTTTGTGGACCATCAAGCATTGCTATATTTGGTGAATAAGCCTTGTGCAACTGGAAGGATTGTGAGGTGGTTTATCATCCTTCTTGAGTTTGATTTTGAAGTGGCAGTCTGAAAAGGAACAACTCATCTTAGGGCAGATCATTTGTCTCGAATCACCTCTCGCGAAGCTCCTATGGGTGTGGATGATGATATGTTAGATTCAACACTTTTCCTTGTAGAGACAGCTCTTAAATGGTCTGAATCCATCTTAGAAATTTTGACAAGTGGCAGATACAATTAGCGGGTCCTAATGTGGACCTATGGCGACCATTCAAGTTAATCTCAGGAAGATTATATCGTCAGGGTAATGATGGAGTGTTGCGGCTTATACCTAACCCTGACCAATATGAGGAGATCTTGGAATGGGCACATGCGGGTATCGGTGGAATCCATGCATCAGCTACTACTTGTGTGCGACGTATATCTCAGGATGGGCAATGGTGGCCTACCATGCATGCGGATGCTGAAAAATTTGTTCGTAACTGTGCTTCATGTCAAATTCAACAGCCAATTCATAATATCACATTATTCCAAATTTCAACTACACCAAGTTGGAGTAAATATATTGTGGACTATCTTCAGCATGGTCAGACTGATCAAAATATTCCTAAACATCGAAAGCGTGCTATTAAAGTTGAAGCGGTAAACTATATGCTGATAGAGGGCCAACTCTACAAGAGGGGCAAGGATGGCAACTTACGCATGTGTGTATGTGAAGCTGACTACTTGAAAATCTTGACTCATGCACATGCAGGTGTTGGGGGTGGCCACTTTTTGGGCAATACCACAACTAAGTTGATTAGGTGGTCTGGGCTTTGGTGGCCAACCTTACAAATGGATGCCGAAGAATATGTAAAATGTTGTGATGATTGTCAAAGGACCAAACCTCCCATTACTAAGGACAATATGCCATTGCGGCCTATGTTAAGCACACGTGCTTTTGCAAAATGGGGTATTGATTTTGTCGGTCCCATTAAACCTCCAGCTCGTCACACGCATGCCGAATATATTATAGTCGCAACAACTGACTATTTGACCAAATGGGTAGAGGCAAAGGCTACAGTTAAAAATGATGCCAGAACCACAGCCAAGTTCTTGTATGAGTACGTGTTTACACGCTATGGCTTACCTATTGAGATCGTTAGTGATCAAGGTGTGCACTTTGTGAATGAGGTCATAGAGTTTTTGCTTCAAGAATTTATGGTAATTCACAAGCGTTCTGCACCCTATCATCCCCAGACCAATGGACAAGTTGAGAGTACTAACAAGATTCTCTGCACAGCACTCACAAAGATTGTTGAGGGACATAGGACTGATTGGGAGCAAAAGTTGCACTCAGTTCTTTGGGCATATAGGACAGTCTATAAAACATCTATGGGCACAACCCCATTTGAGCTTGCTTTTGGGCTAGATGCAATTCTTCCCATTGAATTTCTTGTACCTACTCTACGAGTTGCTAAACAATTGGACTGGGCTGGTCATGAGCTTTCACAACGCGTTGATGAATTGGAAAAGCTTGATGAGACCCGCTTATTGGCGGTAATGGGGATGTATGCCGAGAAGAGGAGACAAAAGCAATGGTATGATAGAAATGTAACAACTTGCCGATTCAAAAAAGGGGACCTTGTGCTCTTGTACACACTTAAGAAGCATAAGAGAAAGCTCAAGAAACGTGACCTAGGGCCGTTTGTGATTAATGAGCTTACTCCAAGTGGTGCAGTGCGTTTTTAGAGACACTAGAAGGTGAGCAAATGCCTAACTTCATTAATGGAAGTCGTCTCAAGAAATACAATGAACCATTAACTGAAGCCATGCTTCAACAAATGCATGCTGCACACACACGGAAAGAAGCACATGACCTACTTAAACGTCAGACTCAAGAAGAGGCTAAAGCTAGAGTTGCAAAAGCCAAGGAGCGTCGCAAGGCTTCTATGTTGGCCTTACAGTTGGCTACTGATGAACCATATGTCGATCCTTTCAATATTCAAGTGTGCCTTCATCTTCATGAGACTACCTACTTTGTCTCTACCTTAATTGACTCTGGTGTGCAGATTATAATGTTCTCTCGTTTGACACATGGATAGCCTTGGGACAACCAACACTTGTGCACATTCCTGTTGACTTACGAAGCTTCTCAGGTGAAGATAACCCTATAGAGGGAAAATGTGTCATTATGATGTCCATTCAGGATCACCAGATGTCAGTTCCCTTTTATGTGGCAAGTAAGTCCAAGGCAGTGGTGGTAGAGGCTGTTCTCGGTCGATCATGGTTAAGTGCTACCAATTGTTCATTAGATTGGAAGAATAGACAATACAAATTGCAAATTGATTCTGATTGCATCTTGGGATCTGCTACTCCATGAGGTTTATCATGTCAAAAGGGTGGTGTTTCTACCTTACACAACCCACTTTCAAAATCTGCTCTTGAAGCTCCAACACAAATGATGTGGATAATCGATGAGTCCTCAAGTGAGGGCCATGGCTGGCATGTTCCAACTACTCTAGTCACTGCTCAAAGAAGGCCAGGCAAGAAGGAATTATCAATTTGGCTACCCAAAGATGCGTACAAACTGGTACCATCTAGCCTAGTTGCTAAGCCTCTTAAAAAGCACATCTTTTCCAAGCCTAGTTGCTAAGCCTCTTAAAAAGCACATCTTTTCCAAGCCTAAACCTCAGATTGTTACTCGTTGGGTCCCAAAGCATGTTCTTAAAGCACAAGGCTATTATAAGGGTGTAACAGCACTTTGGCTTCCCAAATGCCATGGTTTGCTAGAGGTAAAAGAGTGTATCAGTAAGATTCCAAAAGCCACCCTTGGTTTTCCATATCAGTGGTGGGTGCAAAGGAAATCAACACAACCTCTTCAAGATAGGATAGGTGGTTATGATAGCACCTACAAATCTCCTTGTGTTGATCTTCCCAAAACATGTATTGAATCACCAGTTGCCCCAATTTCTCCATGTTACACAATTCCACCATCCCTAAGACAAGTCCAACTTCACATGAGTCTCCTTTGAGTATAGATTCTAGCACTTCAATGCCTAAATCCTCTTATCTTGCTCAAATTCCTCGACAATTGCTAAAATTCCTACCTCTTAAGAAGGACATACCCAAAACCAAAGATAAGGCATTAACACTACAATTGAAGCTCTTTGGTAGATCAATGTTTGAATAGTGTGGTTCCTTATGCCTTTAGAGGATTGTGTTCTTTTTGAGATGATCTTATCTAAAATATTTTTGATTGGGATTGTAATGATGGATATGAGTGTTTCTAAATTTCATTGTTCTACGACCAGATACCTCCTGATGGATACTTGGCGAGATACATGTCCACACCATGCATTGACCCTGATAGTACTCGACCTGAACATCGCGGGGGTTATAGTGCTCCTCCTTTTCAAACTCATTCTAGGTACTTTTATGCTCCCTTAGGTGAAAATTGCTGTGGGCATCACTTTGTCGCGTTATTCTATCAACAGCATCATCCATTTCCACATTGTCAAGAGTGTGCACGACTCGTATTAGGAGAAGCTTCACACATTTGTTGGATATGCCGCTCTTACTTTAGACGATATGGCACGGGCTTAATGAAAAAAATTGTGGAAATTACACCCCAACGCCATAATCTTCTTAATGTGAGAATACCAGAGAGAGGACCAAATCAACGTAGATTACCTGAGGAGGTTCAAGCACAACAATGGAGGGATACATGCATAAATGACTTGCAACCACCTATCTTGCAAGCCCTCCTTCCCCAAGCCTCAACATGTCAATTTTGGATCACTATGAGTACCTATATTGCGCAGTTCCAAAATCAAAATTGTCTGCTTAACCTTCCCATAGAACCAATGCCATATTTTAGCGAGCGAGGAAGCACTCCTTCCTCTACCACCTTCTCCAGAGGCCGGTTTTTATGCAGGGTTGTCCTTGTATCCTGAGGTCATTGATACCATCTTTCCAGCAGAAAGTGGACACGGATCCACCATCAGTGCAAGGGTAAGCTCAGCGACTCCACAATAAGATCAACAAGCCAGGGCACTTTTCTCCCACTGGGTTTTTCCCCTCGGCTATATTCGGTGATTGGCACCAATACAAATTTTATTCCTTCCTTTTCTTTTCTTGTTTGTTAATAAACATTTTGCAGAGATCTCAGCTAAACAAGAGAATACAACCACGCCCCAATAGTCCACCTACCGTGCAAACAAATTAGGAAGGGGGGAGACATGCAATGTCTACAAAGAGCAAAGAGAAGCAATCTGCACAACATCAGCAATACATCAATGCAAACGCACAACATCAACGACCACTACAACAGGTGTATTCAAATCATAATCTTTTGTTCTTTATGTGCTTTTAACTTTTGGATACATTGTTTGCATGTTCACACATAGTTGGCTGGTTTAAGTTTTAGATTAGTTGTTAAAATGTGGTGAGTGATTTCTAGATTCTTAGAGGACTTAGTAGAAGGTATTTCTATTTGAAGACAGTGTAGGATATATACCAACGGAGTATGCCAAGTTCTTATGCTCTCGAAGTATATTAGTATCCCTAGTGGTAGCTACCTCTTAGGTATGGGCTAGGTGCTAGGATTAATAAAAAAAATTACGAAAAATATGCCCTAAAAAATATATACAAGTGAATCGAGACATGACGTGTCTACAGCCATGTGGAATGCTTGGTAGGACTTGGGGTTGTCTTAGCACCTTGGGGCCGATGCCTTGGTTTCCATGGGGTGAACACTGACGTCTAAAGATTTAGAAAAAAGACCTTCAAGGAATCTATCGCCTTGATAGATGTTGGTAGGACTCTGGGGTACATTATGGGCCCTCGAGACCGATGCCCTCATCTTCATGGGGTACTCCTTATGTCAAAAAGAAAGAAAAGGGTCTGTCGCCCTTGAGATACTTAGCGGCCTTGAGATTCTCTTGGCGGAGGTCTCTTGGCCATTGCTTGGGTCTCATTGGGATGGAACCTTCCTCTTTATCATCTTTTACCAACCCAAAAAAAAAAAAAAAGTTGTCCAATCACCTTTGCTCATATTTAAGAGTAGGTTTGCCACTTAGGAATAACTTAAATACTTGTAGGACATTGAGACTGCGGTCATAACCTGCGGTGTATATGCACACTTGCCTTTGCATAGCACTATCTACCACTTAGTCTCACTTTGACTAGTCTTTACTCACCTCTTTTAGCACTCTTTAAAACTCTAATCAGCCTTTCACTTGTATGCTCACGTGTGAGATTGTCATTGCTGGTTTTTTCTTTTCTTTTCTTTTCTTTTCTTCAATAAAAAGCTTTACTTGTATCCATTGTTTTTTGCAGCTTTTGCTTCTACCGCGCTCGAGGACGTGCGCAAAATAGGAAGGGGGGAGTGTTGCGTGGACGAGTGGACGAGTGAAGATCAATGCAAGGATACAACAAAAAGATGCTTAGGGCTCTTGTAAAGAGTTCCAAGTTGTAGATGAGTGTGGGAGTGGGCTTGACAATAATCCCACATGGGAACTTTTGGGAGTTTTAGAGTTTTTGTATAAAAAGTGGCTCATTTGAGAGCTTAGACACATTGGGCTAAACTCATGTTTGAGCTCTCTTGAGACTAGCTCTCCCTCTTTTCCCATAGAGGTGCAAGCTCTTCTCTCTCCCCATCTACATTATTGTAAGTTCTATTTTTGTTAATTCAATGCAATGAGTTGATGTTTGTCTCTCTTCTCATGTCAATTCTCTAGTGTGCATGCCCCCACCCACCAACTTTAAGGGAGTCCAACGTTTCATGGGACATGTTGGCTACTATCGGCGATTCATTTTATGTATGTTAGCTCGACCTCTTTATGGACACTCTTGATCCTTTTCGAGTGGATGGAGGAATGCCAATAGGCTTATACAACCCTCAAGAAATCCTTGGCTAGTCCTCCTATTCTTAGGTCCCCCAACTTGAACATTATCTTTCATGTCCACATCGATGCCTCCGCTTTTGCTATTGGATGTGTGCTAGCCCAACCAGGTGAACACAAGATGGATTTCCCCATCAGCTTTTTTTTCTAGCCACCGCCAACTCAACGGGGCTGAGAGAAATTATACCACGACTGAAAGAGAAGGGTTAGCCACCATGGTCTACACCATTAAGAAGTTTTGCCATTATCTTAGGCGACCAAATTCATCTTCTTTGTAGACCATAAAGCTCTTCTATACTTGGTAAACAAGCCCTGCACAACAGGAAGAATCACCAAGTGGTTGCATATCTTGCTTGAGGTTGACTTCACTGTTATAGTGAGGAAAGGCTCACAACATGTCTTGGTGGCAAACCACATGTCAAGGATCCCTATCAAAACGAGCCGCCAGTGGGAGTGGATGATGATTTACTAGATGCTGCCCTATTCCAACTATGCTTAATTCATCGATGGGGCAAGGAGGTAGCACACTTTTTAGCCAATGGCTTACCAGTGGACCACCCCCTCCTAAACAAGGACCATTCTTGTCACCTAATTAAACAAGCAACCCCCTACCAATTCATTGGAGGCCAACTTTATAGGCAGGGGAAAGACAAGATTCTTAGACGTTGTGTCTGTTAAGATGAATATGTCTTCCTTCTAAAACTAGCTCACCCTGCCTATGTTGGTGGGCACTTTGCACAGATATCACTACACACATAGTCCTCATAGTCAGGTTATGGTGGCCCACCTTAATAGCGGATACAAGAAAATATGTCAAGCGGTGTGATGAATGCCAATGCACGGCAATTCCTTGCTTTTAAGGACAACATGCTCCTAAACCCTATTGTGTCCTTGCAACCATTTGAAAAGTGGGGCATTGATTTCATTGGGCCCATTAGCCCCATAGCCAAATACACTCAAATGGCTCAAAGCTCGGGATACTCGTAAAGCTAATGCGTGATCCACTACAAAATTTCTATATAAGTCAGTCATCAAACACTTCGGTTGCCCCCTAGAACTTGTGAGGAATAATGGAATGCATTTCATTAACGAGGTAATCTAATTCCTCTTACAAGAGTTCCTTGTCACTCATAGAAAGTCCTCCCCTTTTACCCCCAAGAGAATGGCCAAGCTGAAAGCACAAACAAGGTTTTGTGTGCCGTTCTAACTAAAACTGTGGAGCCCAGCCACACAATGATTGGGAACAAAAGTTGCATGCGATAGAACTTCCCACAAGGCAGCTACCAATACCAAACCCCTTCGGTTTGACTTATGGTACTGAAGCAGTTATGCCAATGGAGTTCTTGGTCCCTAGATTACACATCGCTCTACAAGAGAAGCTCATAGGGAATGTCTTAGGTTGTCACCTTTTTTAGCTTAAAAAGATCGATGAAACATGCCTTCTAGCTATATATAGCATGATTATCAAAAAGCTAAGGTGTAAACAACAGTTCGACGAGACCAGCTAAAAGATAAACAAATGAATGAAGGTGACATGGTCCTCCTATTTAGCATAAAAATGCACAAAAAGAAACTCAATCTCATAGGCTTAGAGCCCTTCCTAGTCACTGAGATAACCCTGCAAGGTGCTGTGCGCATAGAGACACTTGACGGTGTCAAAATGGCAGGATATTTCAACAGTAGCAAATTAAAACGCTACTATGGCCCACTTACCCACCCTAAGGGCCATTCATGATGACAAGAAACAACAAAAAAAGGACCATGAAGATATGAAACAACCCACCCAACAAGAGGCTAAAGTGAGGAAAGACAAGCTTTAGTAGAAACAATCATGGTCAACATGGCCCAAGTGGTCAACCTCGAAGAGAGGAAGAATGGGAGGTGAAGCCTGCTCGGTTGTAGCTAGGAATGACCACCCCGATGAGCTTCGCCCACAAATTAGCTCTCATCAATACAGGAGATAATTATAATTTAATGTCTCATGAAACATGGCATTCCTTCGGGGAACCTTCACTAAAAGATACCCTGCCACAATCCCAACATTGGCATCTCAGGAAGTTCACTGCTTAGGCACACTTTTGTTCCACATTGGAAATAATCCCTTGGAAGGGAAGTTCTATGTGATGCTTGTAGGAACAATGCATGAAGAAATACTCCTTGGAATGGGTTGGATGGGACACAATAGGTGCAACATCGATTGGGATGCAAGGATGGCTACCTTATAGCTGGCCTCCGGCCAAGTTACTATCCTCATGAGACAGATGAAGAGCATGTACCCATTGCTCCCCCATTCCAAGAAGTCACCCCTCCACTCCCCATCATCATTCCATCCTCCAATTCCCACAAATCCATCCCACTCAAAAAGAGGCCGCTCATCGTCCCTAACACACTATTGCCTCTCACACCCTCCCCACCACCACACTCGGCAGCATCCCACTCCCACATCTCAAAAACCACACAAGCTACTCGACCCCACCACAACAAACTAACTGCACTAATACTTCTAACCACACTAACACATGCACACAGGGCATGCCTTCTCCCCATTGGGTACCTAAGAAGATTCTAACTATGCAAGGCTATTATGAGGGCAAATCCACCTTGTGGATCCCTCAACGATCCAACTCTCATCCTCATGCACCGGCACCCTGAGCTCCTCGTCCCCCTTGTAGGAAACCAATTTGCCAACCACAATCCCACAGGGTATAGGAGAAATGCTGGCCCAAATGCTCTCCATGGCCCACCTATCCTCAATCACACCCTTTGTCGTGCCTAAAACCAACCTCTAGGTGGATTCCAAAACCTCTACTAGAAGCCCAACATTTCTATGAGGACAATCACCACATTTGGATCCCCAAATCACCCACGACACCAACTTTCACCTCGTGTCACTCCGCAATCACCCACCTTTCAATGGAAACCCACCAAGGTGGCCTCTGCCACAATGACTGCCCAGGAAAAAGGGAAGCAAAAGCTTCACAATGACACTCTGACCCCCCTTTTCCAACCAACAACCCTTACCCACTGATATACCCTCAACATGGTAGCTCCTCCATCCGTTATTCTCAAGTTGCCTTAGAGTACTCCAAAGTAGCCATCAACCTCTCCATTTTCAAGTACTCCCTTCTTGTCATCAACCTCTGCATCCCCCCAGGAATCAGACGTCCCCACCTCGCCATCACCTAATTGGAACCAACTCCTCACTTTGAAGAATTGGGCACAAAGTTAGTACAAAACCCGCAATGGGGTGCTAGAAGCATAGCCCAAGGGTACAAAACCTAGCTCAGTGCGCCCCACAAAAAAGAAAAAGAAAAAAAAAGTGCCATGGCCGTACTAGATTTTCCACGGCCGTACCATTTTCATCCCCCTTGGCCACAACCAGACCATTCGACAATTCAAAGTTGCCACAGCCATCCCATTCAGCATTCAAGTTTCCAGATGGCCATACCAAAATGCAACTGAGTTGCCACAACCATTCCAAAAGTGCCACTGCCGTTCCAACTTTTGCTTTAGATGCCACGGCCGTACCATTCCCCTTCTGAGTTGGCATGTCCGTCCCAAACACAAACCCAACTACCACACCCATTCCATCCTCAGCACCACTTGGTACGCCTGATTCAACAGATGCCACGCCCGTACCAAAAACACACCCAACAGCCATGCTCGTTCATTGGGGATGCCACACCCATACCATTCAGGTTGCCATAGCCCTTTCCTTCTGGAAAACTATATATATGGGCCCTACCTCCTCATTTCCTCACTTTTAGCTCTCAGCCTAACAAAACTCTTGCCAATTCTTTTCCTCAAGCCTTCTTTTTCTTCCATCCTTTATCACCCACCATTGCTGACACCTCAGATTCATCCATGGAGGTCCTCCACTACCCTACCCTCAGATTCATCCATGGAGGTCCTCCACCTCAGATTCATCCATGGAGGTCCTCCACTACCCCTTCCAGCTCGTCCACCTCCACTATCGGAGTGTCTGCCTCAACTTGCTCCAGCATAACATTTTTCTCGACGAGCCCCTCTCCTGCATGACCTACAATTATATCCTCACCAAGCTCCCCCTCTCCAGTATCTCCCTCCACCTCTCCTCTTCTTCCAAGGGCTCATTTCCTTCACCCACCCCCCCCAGATCTTCTATGAGCTCCCTACCCACCCTCTCCAAGCCACCCTCATCAACTAGTGCCACCTACTTGGATTTGGCAAACAAACATAGCTAGCTAATCCCATAAATCTCTCAATCTCGAACAGCTTATGTTCATACCCCTATTCCTCTCAAAGGACCGCAGACATTCTTCAACATCTCCACTGTAGTGGTTGGCACATAGTCAATGCTACTTATTTCTCCCTCCACCCACGGCAAACTCCCTCCGTACCCCGCATACTCATCCTTTATTATCAAAGGTTCCATGTACAGATGGAGATAATGGAAGCCACAGGCATCATCCAATTTGATGACTCACACGTGGCCTTCTCGATGGACTTTACACATGAGAAAGCTGTGGTGGCAAAAGCCTTTTTCAGATTGCATGGCCCCGAAGACTCAGATGATGAAGCTCACAGTAGAAAACCACAATGGCCCTTACAAAGGAGACGATAACTAAGGAACACAACCACCTCCACCCCCACCACCCTCATCTCTCCCACATCAACCTCCACCCCCCAGCCCCTCTTATGCAAGCACTAGCACCCAACCACCCCCACCCCCATTTGGCACCTTAACCCTCCCCCTCTTCCCCTCCCAATCATCTCCACCACTCTGTTTTCCCACCCCACCCCACCTCCCTCACCAACCCCACCCTCACCTGCATCTGTATCTTAATTTAGGCATGCCCTCAACCCTAACAGATATACCTTAAACATCAAAAAGCCTCCCCCATACTTCATGCCACCCTCGCCCCACGAGTGCCTCTTCATTACCTACCCCTCCACTACCCTTGTCCATTAACTAATCACCCTCCCCCCACCCCTGGAAGAAGGAAAAATTCCACCGATGCCACCAGTCGAGCGTGAGGAAGTCGACCCTCTTCTCCATCCACTCAATTGGCAGGGCCCCCTAGACAGAACGGAGTTTGAGTAGGCCATCCAAATCCTCCTTGGTCGACATCTCTAGGCGGCGCCAATAACCCGCATCACAAATCGCATGGACATCCATGTCCTACGTCCGTACATCAAGGCGAAGCATCGCACATGGTGGCACGAGAGCATCCACCCCAAATGAGAACATAAAACCACTGGTAGATCTTCTATCTACAATACTACCAGCCCAATCAGCATCTGTGTACCCATGCAACTGTATCTCTATACCAGCCTCATAGAAAAGTCCATAATCAACTGTGGACTTTATGTACCTGAGCATCCGTCTAACCGCATCCAAGTGTGGCTTCCTAGGGACCTGCATAAACTAACTCACAAGTCAACAGCATAGTTCAAGTCTAGCCTTGTAATGGTCATGTAGATCAAACTACCCACTATGTGCTTGTATGTAGTGGGGTCCTCTAAAAGCTCACCTGTATCTACGAAAAGCTTTGTGTTCTGCTCCAATGGCACTAAAATAGGCTTATAGTCTGTCATACCATACTTGGACAACATGTCCAAGCCATACTACCTCTGCAAATAGCAAAATCCCATGAGGTGATCTTACCACCTCTATCCCCAAGAAATACCGCAGCTCACCCAAATTCTTCATCTCAAACTTCTGCTTCAAAAGTATCTTGACATCATGTATGTCTGAATCACTATCACCAATGATAATCAAGTCATCCACATAGATGACTAATAGCATGATCCCTCTATCTGTCTTTTTCACATATAGTGAAAAATCTGCATTGGATATCTGAAATCCAATGGTAACAAGATACTCCCTGATCTTGTTTGACCATGTGCCTGCTTCAAGCCATACAAGGCTTTGCGTAACCTGCACACAAAATCTGGATGTGCATCACTCTCATAACTTGGTGGCTACATCATGTACACTTCTTCTTGCATACACCTGGATCACTGCCAGGTGTCCTCAAAACAGCCCTGGTTCTCCTTACACCAGGAGTAACCACAGATGGAATGCCAAGCTCCTCATCAAGGCTCTGCTCAGAGCCACTAGAGTCACCTGCTGATAGATCATGCACAAAAGGTTGATCTACCTTTTCCTTCCCTTTCCATGATACATGTGTACCTACATCATTCCTCAACCTGCCTGACCATGGGCTAACATTGGATCCACTACTTGAGGACTCCCCAGGTCCACTCAGCACCTATGATTGCTACTCTACATGTGGTGCAACATCAGCACTTTTTACATCTGCATCTTCTGTTGCCTTCACTACTGGTGCATACCAGCTACTCATCTCATCGAAGACAACATCTCACGAGTGGTAGGGTTATAGCATCTATAACCTTTTTGCTCCATAGCATAACCAATGAAGATGCATTTCTATGCCTTTGGATCCAACTTTGCTCTCACTTCATCTTCAGGAACATGTACATATGCAATACACTGAAACACTTTCAAGAGTGAGACACATCCGGTCTTATGCCTATAAACTGTTCGGGAGTCATACCATGAACAGTTGCAGTGAATGTCCTATTGCTACTGCTTCTACCCAAAAGTAATGTGGCATATTCTTTCCATCAAGGCAGGTGCCACTTCTGCAATGTGCCTGTTTTTCCTTTCTACAACACCATTCTATTGCGGAGTGTACCTGCACGTAAACTGCCTCTTGATTCCCTGCTTTCTCACAAGAAATCACTGAACTCATTGGAGAAATATTCTCCCCCACCATCTGATCTTAGGCATTTTATTTGCATGCCTTTTTCCTTCTCGACCAAGGCTTTAAATCTCTGAAAGTGAGCAAACACCTCACTTTTCTCCTTCATGAAATAAACCCACACTTTCCTAGTGTGGTCTCATCAATGAATGTAACATAGTACCTGCAACCCAGAATTGTTGCAGTCTTGGTCGGTCCCCCTACATCTGAATATATGATGTCCAATGGCCTTGCACTGACATGCTTTTCATGTGGGAAATCATGTTTGGCTTGCTTACCAAGTTGGCATGCTTCACATAACTTATGCATACTGTCAACCTTAAACTTTGGCAAACCTATAACAATATTTTGGGCCTCCATAGACTTCAGTGCATTGTACATTCACATGACCAATGCGCTTGTGCCATATGTCAATATATCTACAATAACACCCTAACTCTAAGGCCAACATCTGTACATGAACATCGCATCAATCTACTGACTGGTGGGGTTGATATCATCTTTTCTTTTCTTTTCTTTTTCTTTTTTTTTCTTTTTTTAAAAATATATAATGGGTAATAGGTTAGTTGGATTAAGGAGTTTGTTAGTGTAGGAGTAATCATGGGGTGTGTAATAGTCAAGGGAAGGCTGTGGCGTGAAGGTGCATGGTTAGAGTGAGTTTGTGAATCTGCAGGCCGTGAAAAGGTTAGGCATGAAAAGGTTAGGCGTGAAAAGGTTAGGCATGAGAAGTTTAGATGTGAAAATCTTAGGCATGAAAAAATGAGTTTCCATGAAACTGCAGGTTCCATGAGACTACAAGTTTCATGAAAAAGTTGATTTCCGTGAAAAGGTGAGTTTACGTGAAATTGCAAGTTCCGTGAAAAAGTTGATTTCCGCCGTTGAAAAGGTAAGTTTACGTGAAACAGGAGGTTCTGTGAAAATGCAAGTTCACGAACCTGAGTTTCCGTGAAACTGTAGGGTGTTATTGTGAATCGTTTTGTCAAGTTTGTTTGTTATGAGGGTTTTTCATTTTTCAAATTTATTGTAGAGATGCATATGTGAGAATACCATGAAGAAATTGTTTATACTAATTACAATGTATGTACACAAGATTTTGATGAATCTTTAAAGATCAAAAAGACAAGAAGAAAAAGAAAACGAAAAAAAAAAGGATCAAGCTCTCACCTCGAAAAAGCAGATAGTCGAAAGGAGATAGTCGAATAAGGCCAAAATCCAGAATGGCAGATTGGGAGATGCAGATGGAAGTGATGTGCAATCGAAGATTCAAGGCACACGATGCAAAATGACAAAAGAGGAAAGAATTTCGATTTTATAATACAATCGTTGGATAGGGCGACTGCCTTAATGAAGAACACCACGTGGCGTTGCTTGATTGGCTCGTGAGAAATCACCGTTTCATGACATGAACATTTTTTGAATTTTTCACGATGTGAACCTTTGTGAATTTGTTCACGGCGTGAATGTTTTTGAATTTGTTCACAGCATGAATGTTTTTGAATTTGTTCATGGCATGAATCTTTTCAAAGTTTGAATGCATAAGATCGATACCTTCTTATTTTTTCCTTCATGCTCAAGTAGTCAAACATGCACATGATGAGTGAATGATACCTTGCTTACCTCGTACCTATTGTGCAACCATTGGACACCCTTCTATTTTATTGCCATGAGAACCAAGGGGTCACCTGGGCACTTTTGGGAATTTGTTGATGTAGTCATTTTAGCTCTATGTGGGAGTTTTTAATTGTTCCTTCCACCCAACTGAATAATGTTGTCATTGTGTCGCCTTGTGGTGGGGGGCTTCTATCTATGTCTCTTTGCTGAACTTCTTTGTTTCTACCTTAGGTTCCTTGTTCAGTTCTGTAAACTGGAGTGGGTACTTTCATTGCTTTGGCAAGTCCCAATCCATTTGTTTAACTTGTCTTTTTCCTCCACACAAGGGTTGGCGAGGTTTTTGCTTGAGTTGGGAGTTGATGTTGTATGCTCTTACTACTCTCTTTTTTATGACTTGAACTGCTTGTGGTATTGGCCACTGAGTGGGGTTTGGGTACCCATATTGCCGTATTGCCTTGGTAGTATCCTTGCTCGCAGAGTAAGTCCTTTCAAACCCATTGCTTATGGAACCTTTGAGGTCTATTGGGATGCTTGGAGTCCTGCCAATCTGTTTGTGTCAGCAAGGTCTGACTTTTGATTTTTTTTTGCAGATTCTTCTTGTGGTCCACATATCATCCATGGTGTCCTTTTTGTCAGGTTGATTTTTAAGTTGAATCTTAGGCACCCACCACTTCTGTGTACCCTTAGATATTGGGTATTGTGTGTGCAAGCTTCGTGGGACTAATGCTGGTTCTGTTTTCTGAGGTGTTGCCACTGCACTCATTGTTGTTTGTTCATCAGTTATTATGATGTGTTTCCCTCTGTTTGTCAAGCTCCATAAGGGTATGGACATGACCTTGTCGCCTATGCTTAACAATGTTGTCCTTTCTTCCCATTGGATATTGCATTTACTTACACAGAACTAGGATCATCCTAGAATCATTTCCTCTTCCATGGAACCTGCAAGCATGACAAACACCTTCCCGACCAAGGAATTATTTTTGATGGAGATGTTAACATTTAAAAATCCCTCAGCTCTCGTAGTTATCAAGTGAACACTACGTACTTGCGCATCAGTGGGTTCAAGGTATGGTTTATCTAAATGCTACCCAGGTTTCATACGAGATCAAGTTATGACTTGACCCCATATCTATTAATGCAATTCTTGTTGCATGGCCTTTAGCTATAGTAAGTCCCACCTTGAGTCGTGCTGGCTCAATGTTTAGTTCCTATTCGTCCAAGAGAGTCACGGAATCCATGTTGACATGTATCAGTCTATTGTGCAGTAATTGTTTGGCTTTGGCCTCCCTAGCCTTAGCTTCTTCTTGAGCCTGTTGGATTTTTTCGTTTGCAAGCTATTTTTGTTGTTTTAAGAGATGTTCTTGTGAGAGCATCTCTTGGGTCAGTGGTCCAAAAATATTTTTTAAATTTACTTCCATTGACGTAACCCTACATCTGTATGCCGTCAATTGTTGCAATTTGAACAGACCCATGAGGTGTGATCTCCGATACTCGAAATGGTCCCAGGCCTTGGTATTTGACTTTCTTTTTCCTGGTGCTTCCAATACCATACATGAGGACAAGGTCCCACGTTTCCAGTTCTTTTTGCTTTAGATTTTTATCGTACCAATGTTTCCTGCGTAGTTTTTCAACCATGAGTCCATGTAATGCTATTAGCCTCGTCTCATCAAGCTTCTCTAAATCAATTAGCATTTCAGCTAATGCATTCTCCATCAGACGTTCTTGTATGGCAATCCTCAAGCTTGGGACTAAGTATTTCGGGGCATAACTGCTTCAACACCATAAGCTAGATAGAAGGGAGTGTACCCCGTCGCTACCTTATAGGAGGTTTGATACACCCATAGGGCCATTTAGCTGACGACTAGCGAAGCAGACTGGATAGTCCAATTTGAACTCACCAGGCTGGGCTAGTACACAACCACGATAGCTAGAAACTTCTCAAGCTTGAGAGGGGTTAAGAAGAGAAGTCATTTGAGAAAATTAACAAAAAAACCATAAAATTCATTCTTACCTCAAAGATTAGCTTGCTTATTTTTCTAGAAGTGAAGCCCCCAACCAATCAATTGGTTTAACAAGTGGAGAAGAGAGCTCCAAGAGTTGTTGAAGAGAGAGAGAGAAGCTCCAAGCTCCTCAAAAGTAGAGGATTTTTAAGGAATAATAGAAAATATGATTATTTTAATGTAATACTAGCATGGTATAGCTCACAGATGAGAATACAAAATAATAAGGGTCTATTTATAGGTGAGAGAGGCCACTAACTGAGTCCAACTAGGTTCTAGAATTTTCCAGCTTTAGTTTGACTGAATTTGGACAAGATTTGGACTAGTTTAGCTCCCCTTTTGATCCAGTTTGACTGAATTTGGACAAGATTTGGACTAGTTTAGCTCCCCAGTTTGATCCAGGAGAGAGGAGAGATAAAAATATCATAATTTTTTTGAATTAAAAACCCTTCCACACATGTGAAGGAGGCACCTACCTCAAAGGTCCTCCTCTCCTTACCAAGGTGTCAAAAATTCATCATTTCTCTAAAATATCTCATTTTTTTAGTAATATCTCTTAATTTTTAACTAATAAACCTTATACTCAGTCAATTCTTCATCTTATGTGAGCATTTACTCATTTTTGGGTATTTTCTTTTATTCATTGGATTTATCTCTTCCCAACACTTGGATTAATCCTATTGGCCCATAGGAACCTTAATTGGACCATAATCTAGAAATTTCTGAAAATCTAGACCCTTAAGCTAAGGTCCCTTATATCATTTTTAATTGATTCCTAATGCACCTTGGAGAATTTATTTTGAACTTCTGTTTTAGGAAAATATATTTTTGATATTAGGAGAATTTTTATATCTAAAAATATCTCAATATTGAATTACCTCTCTCTAGAATTTTTCTTCTCTCTAGGCAAAAACAAGAAAAAAATAATATTTTCTTGTATTCTGAAATAGGTAATGATTACAGGGGATTGAGGTAAAAGCTTATTCATTATTTAGGCTGAGGAGGAATCTTACATCCTCTCCCACTTGAAAAACATGAGATGTCCTCATCTCGCAAAGTGGGGGTAATCTTTTGCCAACTCTTCTTCTTTCTCCCAGGTGGCGTCTTCTAAAGGGAAGAACTTTCACTTGACTAAAAACTCTCTGAGGACTCTGCTTCTGAGAACCTTCTCCCGAACGTCAAGGATTTCTTCAGGAGGTTGGAGTACCATTTTGCCTTAAGTTGGAGAAATCAATTGTTCATCATCAAGCACGTGACTCGGGCTAGGTACATATTTCTTAAGCAAACTGGCGTGGAATACATTATGTACCTTGAGATGGGGAGGTAGAAGAAGTTTATAAGTTAGATCACCCACTTTCTTTATAACAACATACGGTCCACAGTATCTGGGAGAGATCCTCTGGTACTTCCCTCCTAAAGATAAGGAACTTCTTTTTGGTCGTACTCGAATGAAGACCATATCTGATTCTTCAAACTCTCTCTCTGATCTCTTTTTATCTGCATACTACTTTTGCCTATCTTGGGCTGCCTTAATATCTTTATAGATTGATTGCATTTGCTGGTCCATGTCATTAAGCATTTGTCTGGACATCTCGACTCTGATCAATGGGCCGGACCAAGTCAATGGTGTAAGGCAATCTTGTCTATATAGAGCTTTGAAAGGGCTCATCCCAAGGCTTTGATGATAAGAAGCATTGTAAGCAAATTCAACCAGATGCAAATGGCTTAACCACTTCTTGGGTTCCCACAGCATGACCGAAGAATATATTCTATTACCTGATTCACTCTTTCAGTCTGGCCATCTGTTTCGGGGTGATAGGTTGTACTGAGATCCAAGAAAGTTCCTACTGCTTCAAAGAATGTAGTCCAAAATTTCGATGTGAACTTGGGATCTCTGTCACTTACTATCCTCCTAGGTAAGCCATGCAATCTGAAGATCTCTTTAAGGAAAACTCTAGCAACATCCACTGGAGTGTGTGTTTCTTTCACTGGAATCAGATGGGCAACTTTGGTTAGTCTGTCAACTACCACAAAAATGGAGTTGTAACCTGATTGTACTGAAGGTAATCCAGTGGCAAAGTCTATACTGATACATTCCTACTTCATCTGTGGAATGTCTAAAGACTGCAGTTTTCCTGGCATCTTGACTCTCTCTGCCTTGACTCTCTGACACATTAAGCATTGCCGCACATAGTCAAGTACATCCTTTTTTAGTCCTGGCCAGAAGAAGCTTTTCTTCACAAACATATAGGTTTTTATAAACCCTGGATGTCCAGCTATCAGGCTATCATGGGCTTCTCTCAGAATCCTTCCCTTTATTGGGAATGCATAGCCAATTATTATAATACATGCATCCTTCATCCAATTTGTACCCAAGAACTCGACTCATTTCCTGAGGAGTCTTACTTTCCTGCATCAGAAGGGTAGCAATAGGGGAAAAGAATTTGTCCTGCATGATTTTCTCCCTTGCTTCACTGATCAATGGATTTGACACCACTGTAATTACAAGCAAGGAGGCTTTTCTGCTAAGTGCATCAGCCACCACATTTTCTTTCCCTGGCCGATACTTGATTTCAAAATTGAATTCCTGCAGGGTCTGCATCCATCTCCTTTGACGCATGTTGAGATCCCTTTGGGTGTGAAGATCCACTTCAGACTTTGATGATCTGTTCATCAAGGTAAACCTCCGTCCCAAAAGATAATGTCTCCACAACTTCAGAGTATAAACTACTAAGAGTAACTCCAAGTCATGGATGGTATAATTTTTCTCATGTGTTATGAGCTTTCTGGATTCATAGACCACTACATGACCTTCCTGCTGCCTAAGAGCACCGCCTAAGACAAACCACTGGCACATCAGTAACTACCTCAAAAGGTTTGCTAAAATCTGGCAATTTAAGGACAGGGTTGGTTACTAAGGCTATCTTCAGCTTATCGAAGGCACTCTAACACATTGCAGTCCACTGAAATAGGGTACTCTTCTTGAGAAGGTTAGTTAAAGGGGATGCTATCTGAGCATACCTAGGTATAAAGATTTTATACCATCCAGTTAATCCTAGGAATCCTCTGACTTCCTTTATCATCTTGGGTTCCGGCCAATCTACGACTACTTGGATCTTTGTGGGGTCAGGAGAAATCCCATTTTTAGATAGTATGAATCCCAAGTATTCCACCTGGTCAACAGAAAAAGAACACTTGCTCTTTTTTGCAAAGAGTTGGTGTTTCCTTAGGATTTCCAAGACCTTGCGCACATGATCTTCATGATCTACAGCATTCTTTGAGTATACCAAGATGTCATCAAAGAAGACAAAAACAAAATCATCCAAGTATTCTCTGATAATATCTTGCATATGTCGTTTAAACATCGTTGGGGCATTAGTCAATCCAAACGGCATGACTGTAAACTCAAGTATTGAATGCTATCTTCGAGATGTCCTATTCCTTGATTCTAATCTGGTAGTACCCGGATTTGAGATCTATCTTTGTGAACATTTGGGTCCCACTTAAGCGATCTAGAAGTTCATCAATCCTAGGGATAGGATACTTATTTTTAATTGTTAATTGATTCAATCCTCTGTAGTCAATACAGAGTCTTAACGTTCCATCTTTTTTCTTTTGAAAGAGAACGGGTGCACCCCAAGGTGAGACATTGGGTCTGACGAATCCCTGCCCTAACAGTTGTCTTAACTACTCTTTAAGTTCTATGGCTTCAGGGATTGGCATTTTGTATGTGCGCTGGGCTACTGGCTGAGCTCCGGGGGTTAACTCGATCTCATGATTCACTTCGCGAGACGGAGGCATCTCAGTCAGCTCTTCTGGGAACACATCTGCATACTCACTTAACCACTCTGGTTCTTTAGCCTTGCATTTTATATCTACTGGATTCATCTTAACGACATAAACAGCTTGCCTCTTTCTGAGCCCTTTTAACAATTTAGAAGCCTTGACTAATTGCAGCACTGGGGATCCAAAAATTCCAGTTCCTTGAACTTTATTCACGTGAAGGTCAAGGAAAGAGATGGTTCCATTGTGACAATGAATGGTGTTACGTTCCCATCTAGACTAAACTGAATAAGGTATGTCTCAGGGTGTGTGAAAAGAATCTTTCCACTGGCCAACTCCACTTGCATAGGTTTCCCTGATTTTTGATTTAGGACTAACTTACGCAGACATCGTGGGGAAATAAAAGAATGAGTACTGCTTAAATTAATCAAAAGCTTGAATTGCTTACCCTGGTACTCTGCTGGAGTCTGGAGGACTAAAAATTGATGATTATTCCCTTGATGCTCAATTGCCGCATAGATCTGTCCTTTTTCTTCCTCCACTTCCTCAGCTATAGTGACGGCTCTAGCTGTTGCAGTCTGAGGAGGAACTCTCTCTCTTTGGTTTCTCCAATTTTGGGAGGGAGTTCAGAGACTGCTTTGCATGGAGGCTGCAGGCTGAGCTGCTTTGTATGGAGGCTGCAGGCTGAGCTAGCACTCTTCTGGGATTGCCCTGATTTTGACATGGACCTTGATTGGCCTGATACAAAGATGTCTATCTCTGAATTTTGAGACCCTGGCTTCCTTGGCCCACAGGAGATGGGAAATCCTTGAGCTAAAACAATACTTAAATGCTCTTTTTATGTTTTTATTATAAATTTTTGATAAGAATTCATTTTTTCTTATTAGCTTTCATTTTTTCTCTGATACCAGCTGTGAGACCCCCGCCCCCTCTGCGATGCCCCCAGAAGGCACGGGTGATTCCTTTTGGAAAATCATCTAACGGGAGAATTAATCTAACAAGTCAAATTCTTAACTAACCAAACTGATTCGACCGAACCTGAAAGTCACATGGTCAGATCAAGGAAGAGACTTGCACTCGGTCCATAGAATCACCGCCTTTTTCCTCGTTTAGCGAGGCACAACCCCGCTGATTCCTTCCCACAGAACAAGGGTCTTCCTAGCACTTAATCTAACTAATGTAACTTAATTGTAACTATTTCTATCGCAGCAGCAGGAATCCCCCGATCCAACCTACCGGGGTTAGCCAACCGCCCAACCACTGTATTGGTGGGATTCCTTTATAAAAATTTGGTTATGTTTTGCTCGGGTACCAAGGAAAAGAGTTCCCAAGCCCCCTAGCCGGCGCTTCAACAAAATTTAAGGTAGGCATACCACTTACACACCCAATATGAAATTGCCATTATAACAGATTCGGCTGTCTTTAAAACAATCTTTCAATGAAAATCATAGTATTAGTGATCATAATCCTCGAAAATATTGAGTCCATTGTTTTACAAAATATATCATTCGGACTCTCTATTGAAGACCAGCTGGTCAACCAACGAGATCCAATATCAAAATTCAATTCACAAAAGTCATTCTTTTCAGTTCAGTTGGTCAACCAACGAGATCCAATATCAAAATTCAATTCACAAAAGTCGTTCTTTTCAGTTCATCTGTATCTTCCTCGACGTACGCATGGGTGTCCTAGCAATCGCAAGCCCGTGCATCACCTGGTCAGAACCCTCTAGGATCCTACTTAGGTATCCTAACACTTCACTCAGGGACCGCTTCGTCGGTCTTCGCCCATCGTACCAGAAGCGCACCATTTTAACCATATCGAGGCTGGTCAAGACCTCGGTAGGCTTTGCTGCCGCGAGCGACATCCCTCGACGACTCCCCGCCAACTATTGCAACGAGTCTCTTCTTAGTTAAACACATACCAAATACTTCCTCCAGCATTCTGGCGTAAAACAGTCCTTTAAAAGAAAACAGAGATTCTATGCAAGTAGGTAGAGGATTTTTAAGGGATAATAGAAAATATAATTATTTTAATATAATACTGGCATGGTATAGCTCATAGATGAAAATACAAAAGAATAAGGGTCTATTTATAGGTGAGGGAGGCCACTAACTAAGTCCAACTAGGTTCTAGAATTTTCCAGCTTCATTTTGACTAAATTTTGAAGATTTGGACCAGTTTAGCTCCCCTTTTGATCCAGTTTGATCCAGGAGAGAGGAGAGATAAAAATATCATAATTTTTTTGAATTAAAAACCCTTCCACACATGCGAAGGAGGCGCCTTTTGTGTGTGAGTTTCCTTGTTAGATTTGGTACCTACTCTCACAGCTAGAAGTCTCGTACTTTCCCAGCGACACCGCCCACGTCACGATAGCTCTTTGGTGAACCCGACGTGAAACTGCTAGGGTGAGAGTGTGGTGAAACATACAGGGAAGCTATGGCTGAGAATCCTGAGGGACAGGGGGTTCATTTTGACCCCGGAGTTATGCAGATGTTTCAGATGTTTACCATGTACATGCAACAGCAACAAGCTGCTAAGAGGGGACAAATTTCCTCGACCAAAGCATTACAATCAATTGTGAAAAAGGTGGATCAATTTGATGGGAAGGATATCACAAAGTACCTGCGCAACTACATTAAGGAAATGGAGCTAAACAGGGTGACTGAGGAGGATATGGTTCGAAGTTTCGAGCTGGTATGTGTTCCTGAAATAAGAGAGCGCATAAGAGGATTGCAGACAGCACATGGTGGCAGAAATTGGGAGGAGTTCAAGCTTGCTTTAAAGGATGAATATTTCATGGAAGATTTTGAGCGAGTGACCAAACGAACTTTCTTGGAATGGGTCACAAAACCTAAAATAGGAATTTCTGCCACAGAATTGCTAAGAGAGTTTGAGAAGCGCTATGCCCAGCTGCTGTCAAGGATAGAACGCACAACTTTGGACAGAGAAAAAACAGAGCTCTTCTTACAAGCAGCTGGGAAAGATCTCCAAGAGAAATTGGAAATCCTCCTTGAGGATAAGGATACAGAGCAGGGATTAAAGAGTGATTGGAATGATGTTGAGGATGCGGTCACCATGTTAGCAAAGCGGCAGCGGAGGAGAGATAAAATGGTGATGGGCTCTACAACTCCTATAACTGCTGTTACTCCTGAGAATCTGCCAAAACCAGCTGCTACAATCCCAAAGGTAGAAGGGCCGATGGATGAGCTTATTAAGGGTATGCGTGACCTAAAATTGAAGATGTCCAGGATTGAAGAAAAGGGGCTACCATTGGGGCAGGCTTCTATGCAAAGGACTCAAAGCAAAGAAGGGTTTACATATAGATGCATATGGTGTGATGACCCAGAACATGCAAAGAAGGATTGTGCTAGCTATAAAGAAGCTCTTAAAAATCAACTTGTGTTTTTCAAAGATCGGAAAATCCATCTTACAGAGACTGGTCTTCCATTGAGTACAAACTTTGGGAAAGGAGGGATGAAAAAGCTGGTTGAGGATATGGCTGCTAGTCATGCCATTTCTATGGTTTACGCAGCAACCTATGGATTAAAGGTTGATCAATCAAGGCAGGGATTTGAGAATGATGAAGATTATGAGAATGAGGATTTTTGGCCATCAACAATGGAATTAATTGCGTCAAAGAAGGTATCTAAGCAAGCTTTGCATGAGGCAGGTGACTGTATACGTCTTGAGACTGGCTGGGAGGAGCCTGTGGATTCTTTATCTGTTCATGCCTACATTGCTAAATGCCAGAATAATGAGGCACAGGTAGAGGAGAAGCAAAAAAGGGAAAATGAGGAAGGAGGGCCATCAAAAAGAGTTACACGTGGAAGTGAAAAGAAGGATCCTGGGCCATCACATATGCCTCCACAGGAAGTTTCAATGGAAGAAGTGCCAGCAAAAATGAAGGAGAAGGGTAAAGGGAAAAGTCCACTCTACAAGCTTCAATCTGATATTGAAGCTGCCAAAACAGATCTCAAAAAGGTGCTTGAAGAGAGGATTCTAAACAGCAGGGTGGAATTTACATTAGGGGAAGTCTTGGGGATTGCAAAGAAAGAATTTCATGATGAGATAATTGATATTATACGAAGAAAAAGGTAGTCCATAATTGAATCTATTCCATCTCGCAAGGGGAGGCAAGCACTTCCAAGACTCATGGAGTACAGGTACAGCAAAAGGAAGAGAGAGAAAATGTGGTAGAATGTAATCACTCTGCTGATGGGGCACGACAAGTGCGCTTTGTGGAAGAGGATGATGAAAAAGAAGTTCTTACAAAGAGTCATTACTCCAGGAGTCATTGGGCAAGAGCAACCACTGAAACCCTTGTCAAGATAGGTGATTTGGAAGAGCCATATGTCGCTCTAATTGATCATGGGTCTGAAATAAATCTTATGGCTAAAAATCTCTACAACAAATGTAAGTGGCCGATGGATGTGGATCATGGGTGGATGATTAAAGCAGCTAATAACTCATCTAGAGAGCTCTATGCAGCATGTCCAAATGTAAGGGTAACTATAGGGGATGTGAAAGATGATCAGAACTTCTTTGTTCAGGAGATGTCATCGTATCCCCTTATCCTTGGGCAACCCTACATTACAGCTGTGAGGATGGAAACAAAGGTTTTGGATGATGGCTCGGCATATGCAAGAATAAGGAGTAAAGATGGAGTAAAGATGGCAAAAAAGCTGTTCAGTTTTTGACAGTTTGTATTAACCATGAAAGGAATCGTGAGTCTCTTCGAGCATAGTCACTCCCAAAGATAAACAGAGAATTCATGAATTACAGGGAGATGAGGGATTTTGGCCAGGTGCCATTGTAAAGCGGGATTCCAATGGTACAAGGGAAAATGAGTTCTCGCAGGACTCAATCAATGTAAATAGCTTTTCAGCAAATTTTCAGGGATTCTCCAGCTATGGGTCACTAGTTTTTGTAAAAAGCAAGGATTTGAAGCGTGGCATGCGAAAACATATACAAAATGAACAAAAAAGTTTTGAGCAGTGTGGTCTTTTGGAGAAGAATGAGTTTATTTCAGGGATGCTTGATGAGGTGTCATTTGTAGATACTATGGATGTGCTTTTTGATATGGGAAGAGCATGCTTACAGGGTGGAAATGAAATGATAGAGGTGTCATCTGTGGAGATGTATGATATAATCCAGGAATTCGAGGGGGTGGAATGTAAAAACATGAATTGCGAGATGGACGCTCATGTTGATACAAAGTACAAAACAGTTGCAAAGAAGGTGAAACCAGTTGCCTTGCCTTTGCCACCAGGAAGCAAGGAGAAGATAGATGAAGCTTCTATGCAACCAAATCTTAGAGATCCGAAGAAAATTGGGCATAAGTTTACTCAAGAAACTCTAAAAGAGCTGAAGATTGGTGAGAAGGATTTTCTGTTGCCCCCAGTTGAAAGGGAATGCTTTGAGGAGATCCTTGTAAAACATGGGAAAGCCTTTGCTTTTCAGCCGCATGAGATAGGCTGTGTTGATCCAAGTGTAACAGCACCAATGGTGATCTTTACTGTTCCACATGTGCCCTGGAACCTGCGGCCAATTCCAGTACCAAAGGCTCTCTTGCCAAAGCTGATGGAATTACTAAATTGGAGCCATCATGTGCCCCATATTCCAACAGATGGTTTACTGTACCAAAGAAAAATGGGACATTGCGCTTTATTCAAGACATGCAACCTGTAAACAAAGTCACAATCAGGAATGTGGGAGCAGGTCCGATTGTGGATGAGTTTGCAGAAGCATTTGCAGGGAAAGCTATATACTCTATGGGTGATCTGTATTCAGGATATGATCAGTTCCAGCTGGATATACAAAGCAGGGACTTGACCACAATGAGAACTCCTTTGGGACTAGTAAGGATGTGTACTTTACCACAGGGAGCCACCAACTCAGTGGCACACATGATGAATGGAATGAATAAAGTCTTACGAGACTTCATACCACAAAAAACTATGCCATTTTTGGATGATGTGCCAATAAAGGGCTGTGATGAGAAAGACAAAGATGGGGATTTGGATTCAAAGGGGTGCCGCAAGTTTGTGGCAAATCATATAAAGGATTGTGACATGATTCTATCCAGGCTTGAAGAAGTGAATCTTACTTTATCTGGGCTGAAATCAGTGTTTGGAGTTGGTGAAGTGCTAATAGTGGGACATCTTTGTAGTACTAGTGGACGCCGACCTTGTCCAGCCAAGATAGATGCAATACAAAGAATGAAAGAGACATGCATTAATGTTACAGAGCTGAGGAGATTTCTTGGAGCATGTGTCTTTTATGTTATTTGGATCCCACATTATGCACATGTAGCAGATCCTCTTTATCAACTTTTGAGGAAAAATCAAAAATTTCTGTGGAGTGCAGAACATATTAAAGCTATGCGGAAGCTGAAATGTTTGCTCCAATCATCACCCACTCTGAGAAAGGCAGATTATGAGTGTGGCAGGCCTGTGATTGTTACAGTTGATACTAGTCCTACTGGGATAGGATGGGCAATAGGGCAAGATGATGAGGATGATCACAGATATGTAATCAGATTTGGAGCAAAGGTATTAAGCTTTCGACAACGAAAGTATCCATAGATCAAGAGAGAGTTATGGGGAATAGTCACTGCTCTAAAATGTGAAAAAGAATATCTTATTGGGGCATCTGTACTTGTGGAAACAGATTGCTTGCCACTTCTTGGGATGATAGCAAGTTGTACCACTCCAGATATTGCTATGCTTAGGTGGATTGCTTATATCAAGTCACTAAATCCTGAGTTTGAGCATATTGCGGGAAAAGATAATCCAGTTGCAGATATGCTATCAAGAGCCACGTATAAAGATGAGAAAGAGATGATTAGTGACATTGATGATGTAGGTACAAGGTTCTACACTACTGCATATGCAAAGGGGGGCCATATTTGCCTATCAAATGCACTTGAGTCTTTTACTGAGGAAATGTATGAAGGAGATTGGTTGCTTATTGGTCAATACTTGAGTACTCTGACAAGACAGGGAAATTGGTCTAACTTAGAATTTAAGAGGATCCGCAGAAAAGCATATGGTTATTTCCTAAAGGATGGGTACCTCTGGAAGCATCCTAAGCAGAGGAATGCTATGCCACAGAGAGTCATATGTGATAAAGAGACTCAAGGAAAGCTTGTGAAAGAATTCCATGAGAGTCTCTGGGCTGGACATAGAAGTGTGTGGGCTACGTTTACCAAAATAAAGGAAAAATATTGGTGGAAAGGAATGTACAAGGATATTTCCCAATATGTGGAAACATGCATGGTATGCCAGATGTACTCAAATGTGCGGCATCGTGATGGCTTGCAACCAACCTACCCACCTACCATGCACTACAAATGGGTAGTGGATCTAGTTACAATGCCTTTTGGAATTTGGCAGATGCGGTACATAGCACTTGCAAGAGAAGATTTAACAAATCAGGTAGAAGGGCGTGCTCTTAGAACAAAGAGTACGGAAACAGTATGCAAATTTCTCTTGGAAGATGTGATTTGCCGGTATGGTTGTGTTGGGAAAATAACAGCTGATAGGGGTGAGCTAGATGTTGAAGAAGCAAGGGAATTCTTCTCTAGAATTGGTATCAAACTATCCCTAACATGTGCTTACAATCCTGAGGGCAATGGAAAAAGTGAGCGAGGACATCCTCCAATCATTAAAGCTTTGGCTAAGGCATGCAGAGAAAGAATGCGAGAGTGGCCAAAGCTGCTACCATATGCCTTGTGGGCTGACCGTACAACTCATAGCTCAGTGAACAGGATACATGCCTGCAGAATTAATGTATGGTCAGAAGCCAGTGATGCCAGTTGAAGAAGTAGTTCTAACTTGGAATGTATTGCCCTGGGTGGAAGGATTGAGCAGAGATGACCTCCTTGCATTGCGAATAAGACAGTTGGAGAGGAGGCCTGAAGATGTAGAGCTTGCTAAAGCTCGCTTGAAAGATGCAAGGTTGAAAAATAAAGAAAGATTTGATAGAAGACACAGACTCCGGCCAAAACCTATTGAAGAAGGTGATTGGGTTCTAATGTATGATAGTAGCCTTGACAACCAATTCACTGTTCAAAGAAAATTTGCAAAAAGATGGTTTGGCCCTTACATTGTCAAGCATGTGCATGGAAATGCCACGTATACTCTGTGTGAGCTTGATGGAACAGAGATAAAGAATCTTGTGGCAGGCAAAAGAATCAAGATATTTAAAAGAAGGCATGATAGTGATCCTTTTGATTCACAGGAGACTCACGATGAGAGGCTTGACAGTGGTAGTATGGATATGGTTGAAGAGGAAGAGGATGATCTTCCTGGTAATGCAGAAGATGAAGACGACATCCAGTTATATGTGGATCTTGATGATGATTTGGCACATACCAGAGGATGTGCAGGTTTAGAGGGGGTGGATGTCGTGCCATGGCACGCCTATGGTGTGAAACCATGCTTATGAAACCATTAAATGCGAATCCAGATGCATGGGGTTAAGTGCCATGATGAGTCATTATATGATGCTTGAGTACATATGTTCATATTGTAAATGAGGTTCAATAAGATGAGCTGAGGCTGAGCCAGGTCTCGAAGCCTCTGTACATGAGTGTGGTGTGAATTATGGAGTTTTATGCATATGGTGGACCTTGTAGTAGGGAACACCCTTCTCAACATGTATGGAAATGTGAAAACATGTATGATGTAAGGATTGTTTTGAAGAATGCTTTTTTTAAGACATTGTGTCTGAGAATGCCATGATTTCTGTTCTTACTCGGATTGAGCAAAACAAGGAGGACTTCAATAAGATGCTGCTCTTACAATCCATGCCTTGATGATCATCAGATACCTTGATAGTAGCAAAGAAAACAACTAAGCATAAAGAAAGGATGCTTCATTGTGATTCTATCTTAGAGAGGGCATCTCTGGTACCTCCTTTACCAAAGGCTCAAAGCACCAATGCTGCTTCTAATGAAGGCCGCACCTTACTTGCTCGAAATTGCAGAAGGTTTCGAACTTTCAGCTCAATATAATCAGATAATCTCATCTATTGAGCAGTTTATTCGGAACCAGCACATGGAGTGGGGAAACAATATAGATCCTTATGCTATGAAAAAGCTGGAAAAGAGCCTCCTTGATGATGGCGGTAATGGATTCTACTTTTTAAAGTTTGACCAATCATTTCTTGGTCTGTTCTATGAGCCTCTCTGTCTGAGAGTATTGAACTGATGGAGGCGTTCAAGTTGATGGCATGGCGACATCCCATCTGTGTGTGTGTGTTGAACACATGGGACACCAAGTCTGCTTGTCATTTAGCAATGAGCTAGGTGTTATAAAAAAGCAATTTGATCAACTGCGAAGGCGTCCTTTGATGGATTATTCGTATCCACGTTATGCTGGGTCAGCTATGTGGGTGCTGCAGTTTCAGCGCAGGCGCAAGGTGGCAGCCTACATGGATTTTTTTTTTTAAAAGGAATTTCTGATTAATAAGCGAAAATGATGGAGGCCCAGTGTATTCGAATCAGAGGAAACTCGAAATAATAGCTGCAAAAGTAGAAGGCTCCCGAATCTCTTGCGGGAAGGGGGAGAAAAACCAGACGGAGCGCAATTGTAAGGAGAGGTGTGCAGAAATCATAACCAGGAGGGAAATACACCAGAGCTTTCTATTTCTTGAGGATGGCGACTGTTCAGGGTGTCTTGGATTTCGAATTGAAGGGGAAATGAAGAGCAATCTGATGATATGATTTTCAAAAAAAACTCACACTACGTGAAGAATTCTGAATCCGGCGCTTACAGCAAGGAAGTGAATAAAGAGAAAAGCGAAAATCATAAATTCGCTTCTTTTTCCTTTAAAAAGATAAGTGAATATTTTCCTTAACACTTACGATTTTCAAAATCGTAAGGCTTTTAAAAACCTCAAAGGGCTTTTGGATAAGGCCTTGTGTAAGCTTTTTTTTATTGCTTTGGAGAATCTTGGGGTTTGGATTTCGATTTCTACCTCAGCTGGGTTTTGGAATGCTAGATATGGAATTTTTGAAAATCACATGATTATATGGTACATATGCTATGTCATCTTTTGTTTGTGAGATGTTAGAATTTAAAGGCAGGTTTTCAGGTGATAAAGAACATCTTGAAATGATGGAATTAATGACACTGGTGGATGTGTGGAATGTAAAAGGTCACATGTATGTTGGAATTATTTGAAGGTTAAGCTATGCCTACATGTGATTGGCTTGAAGGATTTGGAAAAAGGAGCCAGTGAATCTATGCTTGGAAAGGGACAAGCACTTGGTACACGAATTCAAGGATGTATTGAGATGAATTGACACATGTATATGTCATTAAAAATCAACTTTTCCTATGCTTCTTGGGGAAATTTTGTGTGTGAGTTTCCTTGTTAGATTTGGTACCTACTCTCACAGCTAGAAGTCTCGTACTTTCCCAGCGACACCGCCCACGTCACGACAACGTAATGCTAGTCCGAAGAGACTGGCCGTAGGTGCGGTGGGTAGCGAGGCGAGAGTTAGTCCGGAGAGGCTAGCCGAGTCTTTGGGGTATAGTTTTGAGCCGGAGAGCTCAGACGTAGGCCCTTCATCACCTTTGTTTTCCTACACGGTTTCAAAGGATGATGCTAAACTTCGTCGGTGGGAGAAATATGCGACGGGTACTTACTTTACAAGGGTAGAGTATGTGTACCAACTATTGGTGACTTTCGGACCCAAATTCTTAAAGAAAGTCATGATAGTCCAAGTGCGGGTCATCCTGGGATTCAGAAGACCTATGCACTAGTAAAAAGACGGTTTTATTGGCCTAGTTTGTTTAAGGATGTCCAAACTTAGGTGCTGAAATGCAGTAAGTGCCAGGTCAATAAACATGAACGTCTTAAGGTTAGAGGACTACTCCATCCGCCGCTGGAGATTTCTCAAGGGAAATGGGAAAGCATTTCCATGGATTTCATTACCGGTTTACCCAAGACGAGTCGAGGGAATGACTCGGTGTGGGTGGTAGTGGACAAGTTAACTAAAATGGCAAAGTTTATTGCCACGAAGAAAACTGTAAAAACGCCAGAGTTGGCAAAACTCTTTATTGAACATCTCTACAAGCTATATGGCCTGCCCGCAGATATAGTGTCGGATAGAGATAGAAAGTTCAACAATTATTTTTGGAGGGAAATCTTCAAAAAGTTGGATACTACTCTGAGTATGAGTACGGCAGATCATCCGGAGTCTGATGGTCAAACTGAAAGAGTTAACCAAATTCTAGAGGATATGTTGCGTTCTTATGTTAGTAAGAAGCAATCTAATTGGGAAGAGTACTTGCCCTTATTGGAGTTTGCCTATAACAGCTCCAAACACTCAGCGATTGGATTTACACCATTCATGTTAATGTATGGATTCCAGCCGAGATCTCCGATGGCTGTAGGCCTAGAAAAGGAGAAGATTCAATTTGTCAAGGATTTCCTTGAAGATATGAATGATATGCTCAGAGCCGCACGTGAGAGCATTCGTAGCGCTTAGGATCGCGCTAAAACTTATGCGGATAAAGGACGTAGAAGAAGACCTTTGCAGAAGGTGACTTTGTATTCCTCAAGGTTCCTGCACAGTCAAAAACCATGAAAACGGGAAAGTGTGATAAACTTTCTCCGAGATATTGTGGTCCTTTTAAAATCCTTAAGAAGATTGGGGACGTAGCATATAAACTTGAGTTACCGGAGAGTTCTCAAGTCCATCCTGTCTTCCATGTCAGTAAACTTAAGAAATCAGTTCACGGGTTAGAGAACGTAGTTTCTCCAGAGATTTTGGTGGACTTGATAGAGCCACCAAAGATACCACATGAACCTGAAAAGATTCTACAGTATCGTGATAGACAAACCCGACATAAAGTGTACCAGGAGGTACTAGATAAATGGACAGATAGAGATGAGGAAGTGGCAACCTGGGAACGCCGTAGTGCAATTTCCAAAAGGTTTCCCCAGTTTGTTTTCGAGGACGAAAACTCTTCTTAAGGGGGGGGTAATGTCACGTAGGCTGTAATGCCTGTGATGACCGACGGGCAGACCGGATGGCCTTGTCCGGGGTTCAGTGGGAGAGGAAGCCCATGCGGAGTCATGGCCGGCCAGGCTAGTGTGGACGGCAGGCCACACACTATATAGCCTGGGGGATGAGGGGCAATCCTCATTCTTCCTCTATGGCTGGGTGGTGAGCCAGAGGCCGTCCCCTCTTGTGGTAATGCCCGTAGCGGCGTTACGGGAATGTAACAGCCTCCCTCTCCTATAAATAGAGCCTGAGTCCTTTGTAAAAAAATAGGAGAATTATACTATGCCAGAATTATGCTGAAATAATTATAATTTTTACTATTCTCTAAAATTCTCTCCAAATTGAAGAAATTGGAGCTTCCCTCCTTCTTTAATCTCCGTTGGTGGCTCCATCAATATACCAAACCAATTGATTGGTTGGGGGCCTCTACCGTGATCAAAGAATCAAGCAATTTGTAAGATAAAGTGTGAATTTTGATCTTTTTCCATAATTTCTCAAAGTTTCTCTCTTCTCAATCCCTCTCAAGCTTGAGAAGCTTAATTGGAATGGCTTTTTAATGCTATTGAAGTTAATTGATGAATGGTAATGCGGATGTGGAATTGGATATATGGATGTGGATGTACGAATGTGGATGTGTATGTAAAATAATGAATGCGAATGTGTGAGACATCGATATGAGTGAATGGATGAGATGTGATGACATGTGAATTGGGATGTGAATAAATGATATGTGATGTGAATGAATCTGATGTGATGAGATGGAAAATGATGTGATTGGCTGAGAATGAGTACACATATGAATGGAATGTGGAATAAGTAATGTGGACTGATGAGGAATAATGTGGAAAGACGAGAGTTCATTATAGAAACTGTATTTGTGACCTGTTTGTAAATGACTGTTTTATGTCAAGAATGCTCGGGAAGCATTTTGACCGTCTTGTGATTAAGGTCGTGGAGACCTAACTGATAAAGTTGCAACAGCTGACGGAGAGTCAACGGAGGATGTCTCGCGTAGCATGGTCGGCCGAGGTCTTGACCAGCCTCCGTTCGATTTAAATGGTGAGCTTCCCGTACGGTGGATGAGGGACCAAGGAAGCGGCCTATGAGTGAAGCGCTAGGTGACCTGCGAAGGATCAGGGTGCTGACCATACGGTGCTCGGGCTCTGGGTCGTCGAAGATACCCACACGTGCGTCATGGAAGATATTGAATCAAGGACTAAGAGTTGTCTTCTAAAACCGGGCATGGATCTGGTTGATTGACCTTGCTGGTCCTCAACGGATGAGTCCATGGCTCTTTTATATGGATATGTTGGTTGATCTTGCTGATCTTCAATGGAGATTCCATCTTGATTTTTATAAGTGATTATATTGTCGGGTACTATGAGCTAGGAACTATTAAAAAGACCCCTGAGTGGGCAGGTGGTGAGCGTTCTGGTTGCCAATGATGCCATAGATACTCCGATGAAGGAATGATTGGAAATTAAGATTCAACCGGATATTTTGGAGGATTGTGATCAGTGATACAATGGTTTCATTAAAGGATTGTTTTAAAGATAGCTGATGCTGAGAAAAAAGGCAATTTCATATTGGGTGTGTAAGTGGTGTGACTACTTTTATGTTTGCATGAACATCCAGCTAGGGGACCTGGGAACTCTTTTTCCTGGTACCCGGGACAAAACCTAACCAAATTCCTAATTGGATCCCATCACTACAGTGGTTGGGCGGTTGGCTAACCCATGGGACTGGATGGGGTTAGGCTGGACTGATGGATCCGTAAATCGAGACTCAATTTTTGTTTAGTTCGATAGATGAAGTAAATCCCGGACAAAAATTGTTCTATGGAAAAGAATCAACGGCTCTGCCTCTCAATGAGGAAAAAAGCGTTGGTCTCTATGATCCAAGTACAGTCTTTTTCCCTGATCTGACTATGGGACTTACGGGTTTGGTCAGATGAGCTCAGTTAGTTAAGGCTTTTGGCTACGTTAGGAAAAAGTTATCGTGGTGGAATAGCCCATGCTTTCTGGGCAAAGAAAGTTTTTTCGGGTTCGGTTTTGGAAAAACCGATGGATTAGTCTCTTGTCCGGATATCCGTGGGTGAGGCCCCGAGTATGGGACCCTGCCCCGCGCAAGAAGTGCTACTTCCGCTACTAGCACCCCTGAAATTGTTGCGCGGTGGGGACAGGGATCTCACAGTTAGTATCAGAGCTATTTGGTTAATGAGGATCAACCGAGAAACCAAATATGTCAAAAATTTATCAAGAAGCACTAAAAGGTTGTAAAATTGTGTGATAAAATTCATACAATTTGATATTCAAACTGAAATTCGTAAATTGGTAATTTGGTCTTCAGATGGAAGTACCGCAATTGTATGGAATCCCTGACTTGCTTGAGGCCTAGACATGATGGCATTTACCTTATAGTTCCAAGAACCATGACTACCCGTATATACCGAGGGTATGAATTTATGCATAAATTAGATGCATAAAAGAAATTCTTTTATATTAAAAGAGTGATTTTCATCATAAATGAATTGTATGCATAAACATATGCAGAAAAGATTTTCTTTAATATTAAAAGTGAGATTTTTATCATAAATGGATTTTAATGCATAAATTAGATGCATAAGAGAAATTCTTTTATTCTAAAAGTGTAATTCCTACTAAAGTGGATTTATGCATGGAAAGATGCATAAAGAATTTATTTTAACCCAAAAGTGTTATTCTCATCAATTTTGATTTTATGCATAGAAAGATGCATAAAGAAATCTATTTTTAGTTCAAAAGAGTTATTTTCATCAATTTTGATTTTATGCATGAGAAGATGCATAAAAGATTGAATTTTAATTCAAAAGTGTCATTCTCATTTAAAATGAATTTATGCATAGGAAGATGCATAAAAGATTGATTTTTATTTCGAAAGTGTTATTCTCCTTAAAATGGAATTTATGCATAAATAGATGCGTAAAGAAATCTTATATAAAAAATAAGGATTCTCTTGTATTCTATAAATAGATATGAGGATGTGAAATGAATCAGATAGATGAAAATATGAAAGAATGGATGTAGATGTATGTATGTGAAGGATGTATGTGGATGTGGATGTATGGATGTGGATGTGGATGTATGGATGTGGATGTGTGGATGTGGGTATGGATGTAGATGTGAATGTGGAAATGGATGTATGGATGTAGATGTGGATGTGGATGTGGATGTATGGATATGGATGTGGATGTGGATGTGGAAATAGATGTATGAATGTGGAATGTGGATATGGATGTATGGATGTGGATATGGATGTATGGATGTGAATGTGGATGTGGATGTATGAATGTGGAATGTGGATATGGATATATGAATGTGGAAGGTGGATATGGATGTATGGATGTGGATGTATGAATGTGGATGTATGGATGTAAATATGGAATGTGGATGTGGATGTATGAATGTGGATGTGGATATGGATGTATGAATGTGGATGTGGAAATGGATGTATGAATGTGGATGTAGATGTGGAAATGAATGTATGGATGTGGATGTGGATATGGATGTATGAATGTGGATGTGGATGTATGGATGTGGATATGGATGTATATGTATGAATGCGGATGTGGAATGTATGGATGTGGATGTACGAATGTGGATGTGTATGTGAAATAATGAATGCGAATGTATATGTGAAATGATGAGACATCGATATGAGTGAATGGATGAGATGTGATGACATGTGAATTGGGATGTGAATAAATGATATGTGATGTGAATGAATCTGATGTGATGAGATGGAAAATGATGTGATTGGATGAGAATGAGTACACATATGAATGGAATGTGGAATAAGTAATGTGGACTGATGAGGGATAATGTGGAAAGACGAGAGTTCATTATAGAAACTGTATTTGTGACCTGTTTGTAAATGACTGTTTTATGTCAAGAATGCTCGGGAAGCATTTTGACCGTCTTGTGATTAAGGTCGTGGAGACCTAACTGATAAAGTTGCAACAGCTGACGGAGAGTCAACGAAGGACGTCTCGCGTAGCATGGTCGGCCGAGGTCTTGACCAGCCTCAGTTCGATTTAAATGGTGAGCTTCCGGTACGGTGGATGAGGGACCAAGGAAGCGGCCTATGAGTGAAGCGCTAGGTGACCTGCGAAGGATCCTAGAGGGTGTTGACCATACGGTGCTCAGGCTCTGGGTCACCGAAGATACCCACACGTGCGTCATGGAAGATATTGAATCAAGGAGTAAGAGTTGTCTTCTGAAACCGGGCATGGATCTGGTTGATTGACCTTGCTGGTCCTCAACGGATGAGTCCATGGCTCTTTTATATGGATATGTTGGTTGATCTTGCTGATCTTCAACGGAGATTCCATCTTGATTTTTATAAGTGATTATATTGTCGGGTACTATGAGCTAGGAACTATTGAAAAGACCCCTGAGTAGTGGGTAGGTGGTGAGCGTTCTGGTTGCCAATGATGCCATAGATACTCCGATGAAAGAATGATTGGAAATTAAGATTCAACCGGATATTTTGGAGGATTGTGATCAGTGATACATTGGTTTCATTAAAGGATTGTTTTAAAGATAGCTGATGCTGAGAAAAAAGGCAATTTCATATTGGGTATGTAAGTGGTGTGACTAGTTTTATGTTTGCATGAACATCCGGCTAGGGGGGCTGGGAGCTCTTTTTCCTGGTACCCGGGACAAAACCTAACCAAATTCCTAATTGGATCCCATCACTATAGTGGTTAGACAGTTGGCTAACCCATGGGACTGGATGGGGTTAGGCTGGACTGATGGATCCGTAAATCGAGACTCAATTTCTGTTTAGTTCGATAGATGAAGTAAATCCCGGACAAAAATGGTTCTATAGAAAAGAATCAACGGCGGCTGTGCCTCTCAATGAGGAAAAAAGCGTTGGTCTCTATGATCCAAGTACAGTCTTTTTCCCTGATATGACTATGGGACTTACGCCGCAATTGTATGGAATCCGTGACTTGCTTGAGGCCTAGACATGATGGTATTTACCTTACAGTTCCAAGAACCATGACTACCCATATATACCGAGGGTATATTTGCAGCTCTTTATTACTGGCAGTATATACGAGTAAATCTAAGACTTGAAATTATAAGCATTAATGCTATCCACATGATGAATTCGAATGTGGTTGATATGATTTTTAAATTCTGATTGTGAACTGATGAGTTGATTTGGATTCTGATTGAAAAATGATGATTCCTGAAATTTAGTTGAAATGTAATAAACTAAGCAAAACCACAATGAGGATGAATGGGACGAGTCCCTGTGATGATATTCATAACTGGAATGACGTTAATAACTACAGCAAATCACTATGAGATTAGTGGATTATGCTGGCAGATTACTACTGTTAACTTTTGATCTCAGTGGATCAAGTTAAGGGATGATAAATTAAAAATATGAAAAATTGAAATCCCTATGGAGGACTGTTCAGATGGAAAAATTCAGTCTGATGGACCATTATTGTGTTAAAGATATGAATGAAATATTTTGAATGAATTATTAACTGATAATGCGTTCTATATGAGTATCTTTATCCCTTGATTCTGTAGAGAGTCGACCTATTTAGAGAACCCCGGAATCAGTTGAATCAAAAATCAGATTGAATCATAAATAAAGAGACTTAACAAGAATTTTCGTATTGATAGGAACATGGACCGAGGTCGCCGTGGTAGAAATGTTAACCCCCAACTCGATGAAGAAGAGCTCGACCTGGATGTTCGTAAAACTCTTCGCAGCTTGGACCTTTCAAGGGTGAAGGGGAAAACTTGGGCAAGGCTGTGGAGAAGTGGATCGAATCAATGGAAGAATACTTCAATGTCACCGGGAACAATGAGAAGAGCAAAATGGCTCTTGCAAGGCTAAAGATAGTGGAGTCAGCTAGAGTGGCATGGAGAAACCACTGCGAGACAAACCGTCTCGATCGAAATACCCAAACCTGGACTGATCTCAAAATTTACCTAAGGACGAGGTTTTGTCCTCCCGGCTTTTTAGAAACAAAGATGAACGAATTCTTAGAGTTAACCCAGGGGAGTAGAACTATTGAAGCATATCACCAAGCATTCGCCCTCCTCCTCAAATATTCGCCTCCGCTGGATGAAGAACAGCTGATGGTCAGGTTCATTTGGGGACTGAACGAGCCTTTGAATATCCTGGTGAAGAATGCCAAGCCAGTTTCCATGGCCGAAGCAGTTCAGATGGCGAAGGATTTCGCCAAGGCCTTTGATGTCAAAGTCCCGCCAAAGCCAGCACCATCACCTTTCAAAAGGTTTTTATTCCCAGAAGGTGATTCCAGCCTTCCTCCGCCTAAGAGGTATCAGGGTCAAACCCAGGATATGGGAAGTTCTAGAATGGAAGAAATGTCCTTTTCTCGAAACTTAATCCCCTCGATTTCAACTTCAGAAGGTTCCACCCTTGAACGAGAGAGTGAAATGCTTTAACTGTCAAGGAATTGGACATCGCAGCATGGAATGCCCAACTCCTTTTGGATCGAGGTTTTCAGGGCAGGAAAATCAGGGATCAAGATTCCAGACTCTCGCCCCTTCCGTCCAGAGTAATCAGGGTTCTATCTGCTAAAATCAGGGAAATCCTAGAGGTAGACCCTCTATCCAACCTGCAGTTTCAATCCAAAGTAATGCAAGACCTCTATCTCAGAATAGGGGACGTCAAAGAGAGTTGTTTCCAAATTGGCCGTCCACTTCCAAGGCAGTAACGCTGGAAGTGATTGAAGAAGAAGAAGAAGATGATGAAAGAGATCATACTCCACCTGCGAGATGAGGACATCTCGCATTTTTTAAGTGGAGTAGAATGTAAGATTCCTCCCCAGCCTCTCAGGATGTCCAGTATCTTCCCCTGTAGTCAAATCCCTCTTCAGAAATATAAAAGATCTTGTTTCTACTAGTTTTGGCCTAGAGAGAGAAAATCTTCTAGAGAGTGGTAATTCAATTTTTAAATATTTTTGGATGGAAAAATATCTCTTCTTATTAAAATAAGTTCCCCCAAAACAGAAGTTCAAAAAGATTTTCAGAAGGTACATTAGAAATCAAGTATAATCTGTTCAAGAGGCCTTATCTTGAGGGTCAAGATTTTTTCGAAATTTTAAATTAAGGTTCCTATGGGCCAATAAGATCAATCCATATGTGGGGAGGAGATAAATCCAATTTGTAAAAGAAAAATACCCAAAAATGAGTAAATGCTCACATAAGATGAAGAGTTGACTATGTACAAGGGTTATTAGTAAAAAACTATAAGTATTACTAAAAAAATGAGATATTTTGGGTATAATGATTCCATTTTGACACATGTGTAAGGAAGGGGAGTCCTTCAAGGAGGCGCCTACTTCACATGCTTGAATGAGTTTTAAACTAAAAAATAATGTGATATTTTTATCTCTCCTCTCTCTTGGATCAAACCGAATAAAAACCGAATAAAAAAGGAACCAAACTAGGTCCAAATCTAGTCCAAATTCAACCAAACTGAATCTGAAAAATTCTAGAAATCAGTTGGTCTTGGTTAGAGTCTCCCTCTCCTATAAATAGAACCTGAGTCCTTTGTAAAAAAATAAGAGAATTATACTATGCCAGAATTATGTTGAAATAATGATAATTTTTACTATTCTCTAAAATTCTCTCCAAATTGAAGAAATTGGAGCTTCCCTCCTTCTTCAATCTCCGTTGGTGGCTCCATCAACATATCAAACCAATTGATTGGTTGGGGGCCTCTACCGTGATCAAAGAATCAAGCAATTTGTAAGGTAAAGTGTGAATTTTGATCTTTTTCCATAATTTCTCAATGTTTCTCTCTTCTCAACCCCTCTCAAGCTTGAGAAGCTTAATTGGAATGGCTTTTTAATACTATTGAAGTTAATTGATGAATGGTAGTAAGGAAATACATAAAATTCCCATTTATGCTTAATTTTAATGGCTTTTATGATTTTTGTCTTCTCTAAAATGATTATGATGTTATGCCTCATTGAAAAAAGGCATTCCCCTCTCTTCTTTAGTAAATCCAACCATTCTTTATCCTAGATGAATGATTAATGGATAGAATCAAGTTTTTCATAACGTTTTTCTTAAATAAGTAGAAATTGTTTACATTAGAATGATTTAAATACTCTTGGTGAAATTTTAGTTGATTTTAGAGAGTCAAAAATTAAAAAATGGTCAGCCATACAAAGGAGGTTATGGCGAAATTTTTTAAAATTGTGTAAAATAAGTTTTATTTTTTATCAAAAAGAGAAATTACATACTAAAAAATATTTTATTAAAAAAGTGTTACTTTCTTTAGAATTAAGTTCTATGCATAGAAGGAAGTATATTGAAATTGTTATTCTGATTATAAAAGTGTGATTTTTATTATAAATGAATTTATGCATAAATTAGATGCATAAAAGAAATTCTTTTAGATTAAAAGAGTGATTTTCATCATAAATGATTTGTATGCATAAACATCTACATAAAAGATAAATTTTTTTTAATATTACGGAGGACGTCTCGCGTAGCATGGTCGGCCGAGGTCTTGACCAGCCTCAGTTCGATTTAAATGGTGAGCTTCCGGTACGGTGGATGAGGGACCAAGGAAGCGGCCTATGAGTGAAGCGCTAGGTGACCTGCGAAGGATCCTAGAGAGTGCTGACCATACGGTGCTCGGGCTCTGGGTCGCCGAAGATACCCAGACGTGCATCATGGAAGATATTGAATCAAGGACTAAGAGTTGTCTTCTGAAACCGGGCATGGATCTGGTTGATTGACCTTGCTGGTCCTCAACGGATGAGTCCATGGCTCTTTTATATGGATATGTTGGTTGATCTTGCTGATCTTCAAACAACGGAGATTCCATCTTGATTTTTATAAGTGATTATATTGCCGGGTACTATGAGCTAGGAACTATTGAAAAGACCCCTGAGTGGACAGGTGGTGAGCGTTCTGGTTGCCAATGATGCCATAGATACTCCGATGAAGGAATGATTGGAAATTAAGATTCAACCGGATATTTTGGAGGATTGTGATCAGTGATACAATGGTTTCATTAAAGGATTGTTTTAAAGATAGCTGATGCTGAGAAAAAAGGCAATTTCATATTGGGTGTGTAAGTGGTGTGACTAGTTTTATGTAACATCTGGCTAGGAGGCCTGGGAACTCTTTTCCCTTGTACCCGAGACAAAACCTAACCAAATTCCTAATTGGGTCCCATCACTACAGTGGTTGGGCGGTTGGCTAACCCATGGGACTGGATGGGGTTAGGCTGGACTGATAGATCCGTAAATCGAGACTCAATTTCTGTTTAGTTCGATAGATGAAGTAAATCCCAGACAAAAATTGTTATATGGAAAAGAATCAACGGCTCTGCCTCTCAATGAGGAAAAAAGCGTTGGTCTCTATGATCCAAGTACAGTCTTTTTCCCTGATCTGACTATGGGACTTACGGGTTCGGTCAGATGAGCTCAGTTAGTTAAGGCTTTTGACTACGTTAGGGAAAAGTTATCCTGATGGAATCGCCTATGCTTTCCGGGCAAAGGAAGTTTTTCCGGGTTCGGTTTTGGAAAAACCGATGGATTAGTCTCTTGTCCGGATATCCGTTTGGTGGACGAGGCCCCGAGTGTGGGACCCTGTCCCGCGCAAGAAGTGCTACTTCCGCTGCTGCACCCCTGAAATTGTTGCGCGGTGGGGACAAGGATCTCACAGTATGTTTCTTAATTTTGAACTTTGCCTTCGAGATATGTCAATACATTTACTTAGTTAACATGGCAAACAGAAACTTAGGAAACACAAGCCTACAAAGAAGACGTGCTGTAGAAATTAGGACTTGGAGGAAAAAAAAACAATTGCTAATACCAAAGTGTTATAACGTGGAGATGTTATATGAGTAATGGCGTTCTGAGTGTGATATTGTTGCCGGCGACATTGCACTATGTCCTAGATGCGGCATGTGTTCATTTTTGACAAGGCGACATCGTACTGAAACTAAAAGCTGCACGACTAATGTAAAGCTAGCAAGTCTACTGTTACTGGATGCTGCAGATAAATACGGTGTTAAAGCACACTGGTGTGCTTGCTACAACTACAAAAAGAACATGACTAGGCAAGCAAGTACAGTGCCCTTACTTCCAGTTTACATTCGTCGGTTGCTACATACTCAACTTCTTAGCATCATAGATCTGTCAATGAGCATCACTTCCACATAGAACGGCATTGCAAGAGGCATTCTAGAGAGAGGATCTATACTAGACAACCCCCTAATCTGTTACTCAACTGATTTCGACGGGGGCTCGCATATCAAAAGACCTAGCCTCCGAACCAGCATACTTGCATACAATATAGTGAACAATCCAATTATAAAGAAGTACAAGACACTCGCATAACATCCTCACACAAGGCTACCCAAGTTTTTGGAAATAATTAGAGCTCATTTATATTTATTAAACATCAGTTTCCCTACCTTCTCGCTGCAACGTAGGATTTCAGGTGCTTTAAGATGCTGAACTGGCAAGGATGACTTAGGGCTGACACGTCATCCATCTTCAACAACAAATGCAATGTCCTGCGATATCCACCGGCCCTCCGTCAAAGCAGCAGCCATGGCTGCCATCGCTTCGTGCTCTCCCGCTGTCCTCCTTTCCTGCAGTCCACTGCCTCAGAACCCTAACCTTTCGAACCCTAATTCTTCAACTCCTCCTCACTACGTATGCCTTAGCCCTTACTCTGCAAACCCATGCTGTCAGTACCCTAATCCTTTAAACCCTTGCTCGACCTCCTACTCGGCCTCGTCTTCCTGCTTCTCGTCAAGGCGACGGCGTTCCTGCAAGCGCATCCACTGCTCGCCTCGATCCATGGCCCCAGACGAAGAGAAGATGACCAGGCGGTCGCCCCTCGATTTCCCCATCGTAAGTCCCCGTGCTTTGTTTCTCTGATCTGGTAGGATCCAGGTCAAGGGACTCTCCATACTGTCTGAGTTTGGGCATGTGTGCCTGTCAAGAGTGATGAGGTTCTAGGAGAGTTAGATCTACAGTTATCCGGCCGTTGTTGACGCCTTGATGTCCTTCTTGTATGAGTCTATGAGCATGTGTATTGTCGTTTTAGACGTCAACTTGTCCATCTCGTCACGTCTGTGGACAATGCTACCTGATCTTTACAATATGGGCATCTGTAGGGCCATTGTTGGCTAGTTTATGCCCATCATGCCTGTGGACCACGCCACAGGATTGTTACTGCACGTGGTCCACATGCATGATGGACATAAAGATGACATGTGAGACGGCAATCATGTGGGAAGGTCCATATGCATGATAAACATAACAAGGCCTTCGATGTCTGTAATGCCACGTGACTGCTACTGCACATGGACATAAACTAGCCAACATGGTTCTGCGGATCTTATATCCTAAACTCGCCATAGGAGGGATCTCAAAATTGACAAACAGACCGGACCTACCAACTTGGTTTTAACTCAATTAATTCATGGTTAAGGGCCAAGTTTCGAGCATGCATTGTCTGGTGCATTGGATTAGTTTGTTCTCAAAGAGTCAAGGGCGATACCGTAGAAGGCGCAGCCTCTAGAAGAAAACACAGCCACTTGTAGCTTGCCCCTTGACGCCTGCCTAGCTGGAAGCTTTGCAACAGGGACAGCCCACAGAAGAAGCGCTGATGTGGAAGACACTTTGGTCAAGAAAAATGCAGCCACCTGTTGAAAAATGCAGCAGCAGATGAGGGAGGGAAGGGGTCGTTGAGAGGTGGAGAGCCAGGACCCAGATGTCTGATACCATGTGAAAGTATGCACAGGGGGAAGTAGAGAGATTCAGAGAGAGGGAGAGAGTAGGCAATGATCAAGCTCTATAGCATGAGATTACAAGGGGTTGTACAGCCAGCAGATGGGCTTCAGTCTTCAGTACATTTGCGTTGTGCTTCAGACTTCAGTAAATATGCGTTGTGATTAGATTGGATGATTACAACAAGTGGGAGAGAGGCCCTTTAAATAGGAAGGCCAAGAGCTGGCCGACTGCTATGAAGCTGGCCAACAGCAGCCCACAACCTCGTAAATATGGAAAATAAATGTGTGCCAATAAAAGAGTCTGATCCCACAATAATGAGATGCACAAAATTCTAACAATACATAATTTACAGATACATGGATGGACGGATGGCTGAGTAGGGAAGATGGACACATGAATGATACACGGGTATAAATCATAAATGTATGACCAAGTTTCCATATGTTTGGACCTTGGTGGAGAGAGAGAGAGAGAGAGAGAGAGAGAGTGAGTTATGTTAATGGTCTTATATAAAGCGTCTTATATAGAGCCACATTAACTACGGAGCAGAGCTCAGAGCTTTGGAGAGCAATTGGTGGTCCTCTTCTTCGTGTGTGGAGTGCCAATGTGGCATCTTGAGCCTGGCTCTTCTTGGATGGATCTATGTCCTTGGTGGGTGTTTTCCAGCAAGTTTTGGTAGACTGTTTGCTACCGTCCAGCCCCTTTCTCTCCCAGTTTTGAGAGGGGGCTGCTTGTTCCTCGTACCTCGTTCTGTTGGAGAAGTGTTGGAGATTGATTGTGGAGTGTTTAGTTCATCAGTGGCACAAAGGCTTGCTTGCAGAGGTTGTGCCATTGCCGTGGATATGGGTTCCCTCTTAGAGGAGGCATCTATCCTTGTTTCTCAAGAGTAGGTAAGGTTTCTTTCCCTCCTACTGGAAAGGATCAGGCACTTGCTACTTTGCAACAGGCAGGACGGTGTCACTGGTACTCTTCTGGAAAGTAGGTTCATTTGGCGAAGGATTGCATTCAAAAGGTACCGCCCAGGCCAGGACCAAGTTTTCAACGACCGGCAATGATCATATACAAGATGATGACTTTGATACTTCTAGTGTCCCCAAGGCTGCAAAAGCTAGGGAGGACTTGGATGGTCAACTTCTATAGTTGTACTGATAGTTTTCCCCCATGTGCTTCCAGCCAAAGGAGGCTTGTGGGCGGGAGAGGGGTTGTTAGTAGCTCCATTTTTGGTGCATGGGAACCGTGAGTCGGAGTTCCAAGCATTAAAATACCTGGTGAGACAAGTTCATTCTGGAGCTATGGACTAGATGTGTACCAAGTCTATTGCTTGGTGTAGCAGAGATTATGAACTAGTTGAGTTCCAAGCTCATTGTTCGAGGTTTTTTGGACGTGATGTGTTCATAGTCCACTATTGGGGGATAATGGGTGTGGTGTGTCCGGTAGCTCATCATTCTATACTTGGAGTTCATTGCACACTAGTGTGGGAATTTGGAGCCAAGCAGATTTCTTTGTTGTTCATGGTGGCATTGTGTTTCGAAGAAACAGGTTGGTAGGTGCTCTTTCCGAGGTGTATCTGGTATTGCGCAATACTAGAGTGTCGATGGTTGCATCTTCATCAGCTTATCTTCTTTAGACTTGTTTGCACACACTGAGCTGTAGAGGGGGTGTTAGAAATTGTGCATCTCAATGTTGTGGGGTCATGACTATTTATTTGTTATTTATGCCCTTTTTTCTCTTCATAGAAGGTCGTGAGAGGCTGTTGGCGAGCTCTACAGCAGTCGGCCAGCTTCCTTTGCATCACTATAAAGGGGGCTTCCCATTTTCACAACCTATTCACAAGAACATGTTCTATACCATGTGCCGGCTGGTATTGCCATTGTAAAAGCCTCTTGCTACATATCATGATGTTCATTGTCTGATGTCTCTCTCTCTCTCTCTCTCTCTCTCTCTCCTTGCTCTCCCTCTCTCCTATGTTTTGCTTCCCCATTGTGTAACTTTTATCACATCTGCTCTTCTGTTTCACCTAAATATAGCCATGCATCATATGGTCGTGAATTTGCAATATGAACCAGTGTGTGGAGCTGGAGTATCACGTGTTTCTGGTGTGCCGATTCAAATCACATCATGGGTAACCTAGGGGTGATTCTTTGTTGTTCTAGAGTCTAGATGATTCCTGCTATTCTCAGTAACCTTGGGTAACCTAGGGGTGATTCTTTGTTGTTCTAGAGTCTAGATGATTCCTGCTATTCTCAGTAACCTTGAAGAAGGAAGTCACGAGTCTCAGTAACCTTGAAGAAGGAAGTCTCTGGCAACTCATCTCAAAGAGAGGCGCCAAGGCATCTTTGGTGTGGATACTGAAAGAACTGAGATAAAGTCCCCTCTCTAAACAACCATGTCTCCCCCCCTCCCCCTCCCCCTCCCCCTCCCCCTCTTCAAATTTCACAAAGCTGGTGCTGCTGGTGGTCCGTGAATGATGTCCCCTGTATAGCCTCTCTCTTCCTAGGCGGTGAGTAGACTCTAATTTTACCAATGGTAAACCTCTGAGACGTGTCCCTCAAGAACCAACCAAATTTGTGATTATTAGCATACAGTTAATTCTTGTCTTTATTTCAACCAATAGCCAGGAGAGGAAATGAAATGAAAAGGGGAGTAAGGGGGGGTGATTTTGGTCTGTCTTGATAAATTAATATACCCTATAACAATATAGGTGGACTTGAACCCTACAGATGGAAGGTTTAATATTGCTTTGTTTCTGTTGTAGGAATGGGAACGACCTCGTCCAGGAAGACGACCGGACATTTTTCCCCAATTCAGTCCGATGAAGACCCCCCTCCCTCAGCCTCCACCGACTGATCCTCCAGAGGAAGATGAAGAAGAGGAAGAGAGAAAGGAAGAAGAGAAGCCAGAGGAAGACCCTGAGAAACCTCGAGAAACATGATTCTTTTTGAGAATTTCTTGCAAGTTAGTATGCCTACTGAGTGATGAACCGGGAACCTGCCTACCAAGTATGATGAACCAGGAACCTGGCCTTGCTTCAAAGCATTCCATGTGAAACATGTACTGAAGCTTCCATACAAGCCTGAAATACTAGCTGTAGATTACTATGTTTAATGGTGGTTTCTATCTTGCTAATTAGGTCATAACAGGTTGATTTGCTAATATTTGAGTGACCTCTTATGATCAGTTAAGCACACCAATCTGTGTCTTGATGTTTGTTTTGTCAGTTCTCTGTTGGGAGTGCTAGAATTGGGCATATGTTTTCTTTGGTGCTTTTTCATATGGTTTTACTGCATTTGTGCATATTTGAATAAACTGAGCAGTATGATTCAATAAACTGAGTTAAGTAATTTGCTGAATGGAAGCGTGGAGAGTGTAAGATTATATTTGCAGGTGTGTATGTAGCTATGATATAGGGTAGAGCAAAACCTGCCAGAGCAGCAGCTGTCTTCTGATTTTGCTTCCACTTCAGGAGGATACAGGAGTGTTCGTGTATCGCATTATGCTTGCCTGGACACACGGCTGAGGGTGGCAGTGTGGGGCATAGTAGGGTGATGCATTCCATTGATTCGTTTGTTCGTACTTGTACAAGGTCAGAGATTATGACAGCTGCATGTCACCTTCTGGGCAGTATAGACTGTAGCAAAAAAGAATGATAGAAGCTAATTGGTTGAATGATTGGCTGATCATGTAGTTACCATATTTCTGCAGTATGGTTGGCTTTTAATTGAGTTACACAATTTGCTGAAGGGAAGAGTGGAGAGTAATCCAACACCTTGATTACTCCTCCTTAGTTACCCTTCAAAGAGTGAAGTACTCACACATCCAGACAAGCCCACTGGGTCTCACACCTTATGTGGGCTTGTGTCAAAGTAGTGAGTACAGGACTGGACTTTGGATCTCAAGCAATTCTCATTTGACTGTCAATTCCTTGCTTGAAGAAGTTCCATCGTTACTTGTGGGCATTAAAAGGATGATTTGAAGTTGCTCTTCAATCGGAGATGGTGTCATAGATAGTGCTTGGACCTCATTCCATCTTTGTGAAAAGTAGTTTTGTTAATGATCCTATACCTCAACAAGAGGGTATAAATGAGGTGGAGGCTTTTAGGAGGGAGTCACCTTTGGGACGTCCATATCAAAATGTTGATGACGGGCCTAGCTTGGAATTGGTGCTTGGATGTGACCTTGAGAGAAGAATATGTATTTGATTATTAAGGAGGTATTCTATTGCTGGCCTACTTCCCTTCTAGCCGATTGATGTTAAAAGCAATGTTAGTAGTGTATGTGAAACCGACTCTTGCTGGGGCATTCAATCTGCTTTAGATGCTTGAGAGTGTTGATTTTATTGGAAATGGTGGTGCTCATTGATCATGCCTGGACAGTCTTCCAAGGATTTTCTGAATGCAGCTTTGAGAAGTATGAATTAAATTGATTAGTTGGGCATTGGTTACTTCTCTAGAAGAGGTTTACTAAGGTTATGCACACCAAACTAGGTGGTTCAAGGACACAGTTGTTCCACAATAATGAGGGCCTCTTGGTCATTGAAGGGCACCCCAAAGTCCATTATTGAAAGGTACACTGATAAGATGGCTATGTTCAAGCAGCCAATTAAAAGATTAACAGCCAGAAAGAAAGCGGCATACTTCCACCCGATATCTTACGGCCTCCTTTGCAACTCATCTCCATCCTGTATGCCCATCTTCAGAACAAAATTTTCCCTTATAAGAGAATACTTTTTATTTGAGAAAAGAAAAGAGCTATATAAATACATAATAGTCGTGTCACATGAAAGACACTCGTGAAGTATATATAACATGGCCCCTCACAGTTTCTGTATAAATACTTTTTATTGGGAAAAAGAAAAGAGCTACATACATATACGCATATGCATACATATATACATACATATATGTATACATATACATATGTACGTGTAGGCCATTCTATTGAAAAAACGTCAATTTGCTATGGATTTGCGCTTCAGAAGGGTAGGGCAAATTTGTTCCTTTCATGTTAAATATTATGCTATATGCACATGCACATGCACATGCTTGCCTCTAATGCAATACTCACTCAGACCATGCTTGCTTTTCCAACTCCTCTCCATGGTCAAACCTTTCCATATTCGAACAGCTTCTCTTTATAGCTTAGGCCATTACAATCAATCAAGCTTGGAATCCCTTTTGGCATCACCTTCAAGCACGGAACCTTGCTTGACCAAGTATATCATGGGCAAGGGGTTATCTGAAAAGACCCCTGTTAAAAAAAGCATGTTGTGCTTGAAAAAGCATGGTAGAGTCTTGAATGAAGTGTGCTTATCGCAATGGTCATTGGCTTCAAGGACGCATGTAAATTTTTGGCACCTTCGTTTCAGAGCTAAGCTACAATAACAAGTAAAGTCAAAGTAAAACTAACTACACATGAAGAATTCAAGACCACAAAAGTCTTTTTAACATTCTAAAACATATCAAAGGAAACATATAAGCATTACACACACATTGTTATCATCCGAATAGGGAGAATATGAGCGTGCCTCATCAAAAAGGGTTCCTTCCTTCCTAAGTCCCTTATGGGGGATGCAATGCAAGCATTGCAATGCTCTCTTTTAATGTGCTTAGTTTGCAACAAGGTTTTGCTTACCTAAATAGACACAAAAGAATATAAAGAGGATAAGAAAAAGATTATTGCATGCAATTTATCAAAAACAAATTTACATATATATCCACAAATTCATAACTTTATGGACTACTACTTTATTTGTACAAAAAGTAGAACTTAATTAAATTGTGGACTACTATACTGTTTTAAAGAAACACATACTAAATGGAACTAAATACCTACTTGTGGAGCTTTTTCTTTTGTCATATTTTCTACTTTCTTAGTTAGAGGAAACCCACCAATGGTAAATATCTCGTTTCCATATGTATTTGTTTCTTAAAATTTTGAAGGTTTGATCACTCATCGAATCTTGCCTTGGTCTTCTGTCTTGTGATATAATTCAATCAGTTGTACACAATCTTTGAACCACCCACATACACAAGATAGTTCCCAAAGTGTACAATATATTTCTCTTTGAATATGTTTCCAATACCTTTTTGCCATAATTTTTTTTGCCATCTCAAAGACACTTCCTAGGTACACAAAACACCTTATCATTGGCTAGAGTGAAGGCACTAGAACTAAAATCTTTTGGGCTTTTCAATGGTGAACTACTCTTTGGTGGTGAAAGTCTTCTCTCGAGTCCATGAACCCCTTGTGCTGGAGAATCATCCCACATTTCTTTTTTCTAGTTGCATTTTGAACCATTACCTCCATAAAAGATACAAAGTCTTTATTAGCATTTATCGTTTGACTAAATATAAGAGTTTCGTTAAATAATTGCTTAGTTTTCACAAAACACACAAGTATAAGACAAAATTCCATTTGTCTTTTCATTGAGACCAGTCTAATAATTAAGTCCAAATGTGACTCTTCTAAAGTCTCCTTTCTAAATAAAAAATCTGGCTCTTCAAAGTAATTTAGGCCTCTTTGCTTAGCTATGTTTGAGCATATCAATGATGAAATTTATGTCCATGAGGCTCTCTTTTTTGGATTTTTTTTTGAGTTTTCATTTATAATTAGCCTGGTTACTTTTGAAAATCCAACAAAAATTGATTGGAATGCTTCCCTCCAGGTTATCGAAGTACTCACACACTTAGCCACTAATTAGTGAAAATTAAACAAATGCTAACTACTTTTAGCCATTTATTATGGCATAACCTAAGTGCTATAAATGAATATATGCAATCAAATCATGCAAAAACTCAAGACCTAAAATATATATTTTTATAAGTCTAAGATGCTTCCATCCTAAGACACTTCCAAAGTGAGATAAAATCAAGCAAAATCAAAGCTTTTGATGCAAAGTACACACATTCAAAATGGTTCTAACTTCCCTACATGGCGTTGGGTAAGCTCAAGTCATGCTCCAAGAGATCTACTCTTCCATGGGAAGCTAGTTATATCGCTTTCATTGCCATTGTGTCACACTGTTGCGTTCTTGTCCTTCCTCTCACCTCACACACTCCTCAATTAAAAAGACAATTAGCAAGAGAGTAAGAAAGAGTAAGACTCCATTTCACAATGGGAGAGCCCCTTGTATTATGAGAGAAATTAGCTTATATACAAGGCCATAAATATTCACAAACACACTTAAAAGAGTGACCGATCGAGCACCCATGGCCCTTAAGTAGTCTATTTCTTATACAATGCTTAGTCTCATAGTACATCAATGAAGTACATGGTTTGGGAATCGTGTGGAATGGTCTCATATGAATAATGGGCCCAAGGCCAATTGACCATGTCCATGGACAACACTTATGATAGTGTGAAACGGGGGTCATGTATATAGGCCACATACACCATATTTTTTTATACCTTTTGATAATCAAGAATACAAAAGTCTTTTACTCTCTCTTCTCTCTCTAAACCTAGGCTAATTCAAGGCTAATTAGGCTAAATCTAGGATAATCTAGTTGCCACTTTCTTTCATTGGTATCAGAGCCATGTCTTTGATCCATTTTCATCCTAGTTTCAAGAGAATTTGAGGAATTCTTGGATTTCTTGATTAAGAAATGGCTATGGTGATTGTGGGATAATGGAAATCTCTTTGATTTTTGGTTTGTTCTAAGTTTTGGAGGCTATGGGTCATTGTGGACCAAAATCTGGGGTAGCTGCTCCAAATTTGAATGAGGGGACCAAAATTGAGAAAAAAATATTAATCTGGATTAGTGAGTTAATCCAAAACATTTAATCTTTTCCTTCTTCTTTGCTTGATCTTGAGGGGATTAGGTCTTTAATCTATGTGGGAGCTATATCATTGACTTAGGGTTTTGATGGATATCATCTTCATCTTAAACAAGAGCTTCTCTATGTTGGGTTTGACGACCGTTTGAAGTTGGGAGTTGCGGGTTGCGTTCGCGTTGCATTTCGCTCATTTCGCGCTAATTTTACTTCATTGCGGGCCTCAAGTGCAAGAAGAGCCTTCCTTAATCTTGGAAAAGCTTAACCAAGTGACATTGGAGGCCGGCTGTTCGTGTCCTCAAGATTGCGTTTTTTTGCATCGAATCAAGTAACAATGCTTCACAAGGGCTTCAAGTGAGTGGTTTCTCTTCAAACATTGCAATGGTGAGCCAGTTACTCTACCATAGGCTGAAAATTTATGCATCCTTCAATTAAGAAAAGGAAAAGAGAGCATCATATTTCAATACAAGCTTTGATTCTCACCATTTAGACTCCATTGAATGCATTTGTAAGCAAAGTGGTCAAGAGATATGAACAATAAGGTCTCCATGCCATTTCTTGATTGTATGGGGATTATCATGATGATTATATGCGATCTTTCATGTTCAATTGGAACATTAGGGAAACCCTAAGTAACATTTGGGAAATTTGAAGCCATTTTTAGCACTGCTTGGCAACTAAGGATTCCCATGGTTCAGTTGGTGGCATTGGACTCCTTTCATGCATTGTTACATGCCATTGGAGAGTTATAGATGCCATTCATAGCCATTTTCCTGCTCTATGAGATGTCACATGACATGCATGATTGGGTTCATATGAGTATGGAATGATTATGTATGTCATTGATCATGTGATACAAATGATATGAGGTATGCTATATGCTCTTATATGAAGAGGCACATGTTTGAGCATTGTGAATTGCAAGTGGTACTCAGAAGACATCTTTGTGAAGCTCACCCTTGAAATCCTCATTTCACCATTAAGCTCTTGTAATGATGGAAATTTGCATGCATCTATAAGTGCCAAATTATAAGTCACGTCATATACACTTTCAAGTTCATGCTATACAACTCACACACACTTGTATTCACATTTCAATTCCTAGTAATCAAGTGATGTGTGAGGGTACCTCAGCATTTGGAGTAGAGCCCCGGGGGGGGGGGGGGGGGGGGGGGAGTATGTCTTGAATCCCCCTTGCAGTGAGAGTGCCTTGGAAAAGTGGTAAGGTAGAGGATTAGGTACCGGTGGTGAAGACATGGCCCCAACTTGTGCCTAGTTTCAACCTAGGTACGAGGGTGGGAAGAGCTTGGCCGGGAGATCAGAAGCTTCAACGCTCTACATTGACTCTCAAGTGCTTATAAAGGATGCATTTTGTTGGTCAAAGAATTGGCAAACATGTGATTTAGTGTTGGAATTGATTTCAATCGAGTTTGTATTAAGATTTGGTTGCAAAAACAAAGGAGATGTCAAAATTTGGTCAAAATCCATGCATAAGTGCAACCTGAAACCCTAATTTAGTCCACAATCGACGGAGCTGATTTGAGGGTTTACACATAGCTTGAAATCTTGTACTAAAGGCTACAATTTAAGCTATCAAGCACTCAATTTCGACAACGATTGCTTGTCAAATTGGAAGATTATGCAGAAAGGTTAAAGTGGAGCCCAGTCAAAAACAACATTTCATATTGGCAAAAAGAGCATAGGGTTAGGTTCCCCATACCCTAAGCTTCCTATCTAGCCTTAAAACTCACCAATCGGACACCTAAGCTATCCGCTACACCCATTTTTCCACTAGATATCCTATTTCTGTAGAAATTAGGGTTTTTGGACTAAACTAATTTTGACATCATAGCTGGATAGTATGCTATTCCCTCATGGCAAGCTGAATACTTCAAGAATCAGACTCTGTTTGCTTAGTTAAATTACTCACCAGTTGACTTTTCAAAGAAGTTCATGCACATTCTTCTTTTTATTAGTACGATTAAAACACATATAATACAATCATTTCTTTTCTATGGCTTGATGTCATGGAAAAATATTAAATGCATCTTGTAGAATATTAATTAGTACGATTAAAACACATATAATACAATCATTTCTTTTCTATGGCTTGATGTCATGGAAAAATATTAAATGCATCTTGTAGAATATTAATTAGTAGTGTACTTAAGCTTGAGTATTCATATCTTATCTTGTGCCCTAATGTAGGCTCACATAGATAACCTTGCTCTACAGGATAATTGTGATACTAAATCCTATCAACATAAGGTAAAGAATGAGAACTTCCTGCATCTCGATATTTTGAGCTCAACAAATGTGGCTCTTATTCTCTTATCCATTCTTTTGATTTTTCATGTTTGAGATAGGATAATTGTGATGAAAATCCTACTCTAAATGAGGTAATAATCATTATCATTGAAGATAACTTCTTAAATTCTACCTTTGTATTTTAAATGGTTGTGCTTCTTGAAAACTTTTAACACTCATTGCCTTTGAATATATGAGTATCATAATATAAAGTCTTCTCTTTTTGGAGTGGATTATATATTGTGTTTCCAATTTTAGGAATGAGGACCTTTGGTATCTTACAAAATCTTTTACTTATGTAGGATAAGCAAAAATTATCTTCTTCCAACCTTGAGGTACTTAAAATTAACTACTTAAATCATCTTAATGTATAGCACAAATTATCTTCTTCTAGACTTGAGGTACTTAAAATTAACTACTGAAACCATCTTAATGTATAGTACGCATACTTGAGGTACGTCAACAAGCTCTTGAGACCAAGCAGTTCTACCCTACCCAAACGAATGGCCCCGGGTTCGAACCCTAACATGCATGGCAATGTCAAGGACTTTGTGCACAAGTTTATGAAGTTTTCACTTCATGTGGAAGGCTTGAGTGAGGAGTGCAAATTGAGGAAGTTTATCAAAGGGCTGCAAAACAACATCAAGGTTGATGTGGATGCTCAAAGGCCCGACATCATTAAGGAGGCCTCTTGTAGAGATCTATGAGGTAAAATATACACATGCTAATGGATCAAGGCATGTATTTAGGACTGACATTGGCACTTCAACTTTGGGCAAATCTTCAAATGGAGTTGCTTATCACATGGGTTCTCCTAGATTCCCAATCATCTATGGAAGAGGTGGAAGAGGAAATTTCAGATTTGATAATTCTTTTTCTCGAGTTGATGCAAAAGCATATAACAAGAGCAAGGTTCATATTAATGACTCGAAGGAAAAGGGTTTATGCTTCAAGTGTGGTGACAAATGGAACAAGGATCATTGGAAGGTTTGTAAGGCTAAGAAGATGACCCTAAGCATGATTCTTTTCTGAACCTTGCCATGAAGACATTAAGGAGGATGTGGATGAGTATGAGGAGTACTTTGAAGATGCCAACACTGAAGTTGAGGATGTAGAGAAGGATGGTGAATTTCCCTTTGATCCGTGTGGATTAAAAGAGGGAGATGTTGACTATGATGATGATGGGTTACCAATACATATGTGTGCTTATCATGACAAAGACAAAATGGCTACCCTATGCAATATCTCAAGTGATACCTATGCTGGTTGCAAAGGAGCCAATACATTAAGGTTGAAGGCATGCATTAATGGAAGGGTTGCACATGTTTTGATTGATAGTGGAAGCACACACATATTTATCAACACCAAATCCATGTGCAATCTTAAATTATAGCCCGTAGCTTTGTCTTTGTGGCATGAGGTTCAAGTGGCTAATGTAGCAAAGATTGGTTACACAATGGTATGCAAAAATGTGAGGTTGATTCTCACAAATGATTATACTTGCAAGGTTGATTTATTTGTATTGGATATGGGTCCCATTGATATCGTTTTGGGATGCGATTGGTTGGTAACTCTTGGGTTGTTTCACATGAATTTACAAGGAGGGTATATGAGTTTTATGCATGGAAACCATGAGGTTACATTGACCGGCGGAACTCATGTGCCAGGTATCAAGATGATCAATGCAACACAACTTAAGAGAGGGAGCTAAAGAAAATGGGATGCATATATGTTTTACAGCTTTGCAAAGAAGAAAGCAATGAACAAAAGGGTGAAGTTATGCATAAAGGTATGAAGGAATTGTTGAAGAAGTATGAGGATGTGTTCCAAATGCCAAAGTGCTTGCGGCCAAAAGGGAGGCGGATCATGGGATAGAGCTTGAACCGCATACCAAGCCTGTCAACAAACCACCTTATAGATTGTCAAAAGTGGAGAAGGATGAGGTGGCAAAGCACGTACAAGAACTTATGGACATGGGATGGATTACTCGTAGCCAATCACCTTTTGCATCACCCGTACTACTTGGTCAAGAAGAAGGATGGCACTTTTCGCACATGCGTGAATTATAGGGACTTGAATAAATCTACAATCAAGAATAGATTCCCCATTCCATGAATTGATGATTTGCTTGGTGAGTTGAAAGGTGCATGTTTCTTCTCCAAGATTGATTTGAGATTGGGTTATCACTAGTTGAGAATAATCAAGGAAGGTGATGAGTACAAAATGGCATTTTAGACCGAGAGAGGTCTATACCACTATTTGGTTATGCCATTTGGATTGTGCAATGCGCCGGCAACATTTCAAGCTTTAATGAATAAGGTACTTGGACCTTTCCTCTACAAATGGGTGTTTGTATTCTTTGCTGATATCTTGATATATGGGAGAAGGAGCACTAGATGCATGTAAGGGCTATTTTGGATGCTTTAAGAGCTAACAACTTATATACAAAGGAGAGAAAATGTACATTTATGGCATAAAAGGTTGAGTATCTTGGACACATAGTGAGCAAAGAAGACATTACGATAGACCCTAAGAAGGTTGAGTGTGTTAAGAATTGGCCCACGCCTACCAATACCACTCAATTAAGGGGATTCTTGGGCTTGTCATCATTTTATAGGAGGTTCATTAAGAGGTATGCTCATATTGGAGATAATATGCAAGGTGTTTAGGATGAGTAGTTGCCGCTTGCCGAGTTTTCTCATAATAGCACGCATCATGAGAGCATTGGCATGTCACCTTTTGAGACACTTTATGGATGCAAAGTTAATATGCCAATGATGGTTCAAAAGCAAGAAGGGGTGAATCATAATGCAAAAGAGGAGATGGACAAGTTGGATGCAATCTTGCAAAAACAATGCAAAGCTAATATGAAGCAAGCTCAAGAAAGGATGAGGCATTATGCTAATGATCATTGGAGGCCATTGGAGTTCATGGAAGGTGATTGGGTATTCCTGAGGATTCCCAAGACAAGATATGGTTCTCTCAAGGGCACGAAAAATACCAAGCTAGCTCGTCTCGCTACTAGGGGCCATACAAGGTGGTGAGGCGTGTTGGTGAAGTTGCTTATAAATTGGCACTTCCATCAACCTCAAAGATTTATGATGTGTTCCATGTATCACATCTCAAAGCTTACATTAGAGTAGAGGTATTTGTGTAAGATGAATTACCTCTAGTGGATGAGGAGGGAATGATCCAATATGTGCCGGAAGCGATTTCGGGTACAAGAGAGAATCCTTTGCAACCATACATTAGTGGAGTACTTGATCAAATGGTGAGGGCTACCTAAGGAAGAAGCTTCTTGGAGACCTGCCTCTACATTAGAAGGATTTGAAGGGTTGTTAGATGCATTTTGGAAGTCCAATGAGGGTCATGAAAATAGTGAATTAACTTGCTGGAAATTAGCGTAAATTTTTGGTAGTCTTTTACTCTCTCTTATCTCTCTAAACCTAGGCTAATATTCATAATCTAGGCTAATCCAAGGCTAATTAGGCTAAATCTAGGATAATCTCCACTTGCTCCTGGAGCGGGAATTCATTTTAGCTTGCTACCACTTTCTCTTGGAGTGGGAATTGCCATAATTATTTTGTCGGACCATTACTATGGGTGTCTATTCAAGTTGTATACACTATAAGAGGATGAAGTCCATACCCACAAAAGGTAGCCGCATGAAATAGTGAGAGAGTGCTATAAGTAGGGAAAGTGCTACAAATAGTTATAGTGAGAGAGTGCTACAAGTAGTGATAGTGGTGGCATTGACCATGATGTGGCTATTTCGCGGCTTATACACATGGCTATTAGCATTTTTCCACATGTATAGCCACATAGATAGCCATGTTGACTAGGAAAAAAATTGGATTCTCTTGCCCAAGCAGACCCCGCAATGTCCAAGTTGTATACACTATAAAAGAATGAAGGCCATAGACGCGAAAGGTAGCCACGTAAAATAGTGAGAGAGTGCTATAGGTAGTGACAGTGGTGGCATCAACCATGATGTGGCTATTTCATTACTATACGCATGGCTATATAAATGGCTATCAACACTGTGCTTGCATGTATAGCCACACAGATAGCCATGTTAACTGGGAAAAAACTTGGATTCTCTCGCCCGACGGTTTGCGACGTGTTGCAGTACCTCTTGTACTAGAGAATGAAGGCCCCATAACCATGAAAGGCAGCCATGTGAATAGTGAGAGAAAGTAGTGAGTGGTGCAAGTAGTGATAGTGGTGGCATCGACAATGACACAGCTATTTTATGATTATACGTGTGGCTATACACGAGATATCAACACGGTTGTGCCACATGTATAACCACACAAATAGCCACGCATATATTGACTAGGAAAAAGTAGATTCTTCTACCAGGGCCATGATGTTCTGGAGTACCTTGACCTACCTACCTTACTCTTCCTTTATCTCATTCATCTTCTTCCTTCCTTGCTCTTCCACAAGCATAGTTCTCTTACTCACAAGATATGTGTCTCCTCCCTTCTATGTTTTTCAATCAAAATGTTTGTATTTTCTATGTTCTTCTCCATTGCTCCTCTCCAATCCCCCTCTCTCTATTGATTTAATATTCTTTTTTTATTTGTTTGGTTTTGTGCTGATGTAAAGCCTCTTTAGGATATGCTCTCTTTTTTTATTTGTTTGGTTTTGTGCTGATGTAAAGCCTCTTTAGGATATGCTCTCTTTAGCTATCCTCAAGGTAAGCTCCAACCCTAAACCTAATATTGAATCAAATTTCCAGTTCCTTCCCACCCATTGACTTCCATTTTTCTCTCTTGTCCTAATGAAACATGGACGCAATTTATTTGCCCAAACTATATGTCCCACGCATGAAGACCTAACCACTCATGGGAAGGTTGTATGTGTCGTCAAGTATTGTTGCTAGTAATGTTGACCACATGATGTTTTCATTCCATGCATAATTGTTTCTTCATTTTGAGGAGGAAACTCAAACAAAATGTTTGCATCAAAAGTTGGAGGTAGTACACTTATATGAGAGAATGTAGTGACACTATTGAAAGCCTCTGTAATATTACTTCTAAAAAGGAGACTCCTCAAGTTCCCCAAAACACTATTCCATGACTGTTGATCCTTTAGCTGAATGTGTCTTTGGAGACTCTACATAATTGCCTAATATTTTAATATCTGAGTCAATGTCCACATATTCTTACTTGACTTAATTAACAATTTTTCTTTTCCATATGCCATTATGTACTTCCATGTTGCAAGCTTAGCATCAAATCCCTAGATACCCTCAATGTTTGTTCTATGAATAATTTCAGAAACCATGTCACCCTAAGTATTGTTAAAAACATCCTCTAATGATACAATCCCCTCCTCACACTTAAACTTGTCACATATGCTCTTCTCAAATAGAAAGGACAACTCTTCTCCCACCAAAACAATGAGCTCCTTCCCTGCATGTCACTTGCACATTGCATGATGAACTCTTAGAAGAAGAAGCCATTACTTCTCAGAGAAAGAAGCTCTTGTAATCAGAATGACTATAGCAACAAATAGTCAAGTACATTATCTAATGTAAAAACCATCGAAATCGATTTTGGTTGATAGGACCTACAACTCTGCTTGTGTTCACTCCTCCCCTACACTAACATCCTAAAAGGGTTGTTTTCACACAGCTTGTGTATACGTACACTTGGAGAGGATGTGAGTGATTGTTGGGCATGTTTACATGCCGGTGAGTGGAAAATATTTTTTTTGGGGAGCTTGTTTACACGTTTTGGCAAATGTTAATACTCATTGGAGAATTGTTGGCCTTGTTTGCACACTCGAGTGCATTGTGGGCTTGTTCTCACACATTGGTGCATTATTTGGGCTTGTTCACACGTCGTGGCTCTCTCATGCCTTATACGCCTTATGTTTGGTGAGGTGTATTCACACGTTTCACGATGGGCTATTCTTCCTACTATTTTTACCCCTCATTCGATCGACACTCTACACTCCATCATCGTCATCGCAGCTTTGTGGCTTTATACTCATTATCGCGAGAGCTACCATTTCGTGTCACGGATCATATTTCTTTTGCCACACTCACACATACTTTTGGCACTTTGAGGTTTAGGCCTTTAGAACCTCATTCATCGACTTCATTCTATGATGAGGCAGCCTATTCATGCCACATGTGGTTTTTCGAGCTTGAGGGATTGATGCCTAGTCACTCAAGGCATTTGTTTTATGAGGTGAATGTATGTGCCAGATGGTCCAGATGGGGGATTTCATTGTTTCATTGCTTGACTACCCGTCTTACATGAGTGTCCTACACTCTTGAGTCGTTATGATTATGTCTCCAAGGACGTAGACTACATCGATACCAATTCAGATGATGATGATGATGTATCACACCCACATACCTATGATGATGTATCTCATACACATACACATGCTGATGTACCACACACACACACACACACACACACACGACAATATTGATACTGTGACACGAAGTTGGGGTTTGGACTTCGGTCACTTCTCAGAATCAAAACACACTTGTATGAAACCTCACAGCCTCCTCACCTCCCTTTCTCTCCCTAGATTAAGATAAAGATATACACATCAAAGGTGAGATCATAATTCATGGAAGGAAAGATGAAAGGCTCCGGAGAAGCAAGAATTTCTGCCAGTCTTGCAGCTCCAAACAAGAGGGCAATTCTTTGTTGGAAGAAAATCTTCCGACTCAGGATTATGTGAACGGAAACATACGGGGAATATTGGTAAGGTTCATCCGTTCGAATTGGGCGATTTGGACGGAACATATTAAAAAAAATGAATATGGCAATCACTTACAAGAGGATAAGACACATGGGGTTTGCCTTTTGATAAGGGATTAGGAGGAATTAATCATGATTAAGAAGAAAGAATGGCAAAAAAACAGAGATACACAGAGAATTGCAGTTTTAAATCCATAAAGGCTGTGTAGGAGAGGATTATATAGATGCGTAGAGCTTGAAGAGAGCTTCGCGCCTATATAAAAACTTTCAAAAACGGGCAACCGAGCGAAAAGTTATGAGTATTTTACTGCAAGACTATAAAACTGTCAAAATTCTATAAAAACAGAGAAACACAGAGAATTGCAGTTTTGAATCCATATAGGCTGTGTAAGATATGATTAGATAGATGCGTAGAGCTTGAAGAGAGCTTTGCGCCCATATAAAAACTTTCAAAAACGGACAACCGAGCGAAAAGTTATGAGCATTTTACTACAAGACTATAAAACTGCCAAATTTCGCCTAAAAATTAGCTACTTTGGGAGAAATTCTAATCATCAATGAAGTAAGGGATTAAGAAATTAGTTATATGAGTGGAAAGAGCATAGAAAGAGCTTCCTAGCCATATAATAAATTTAAGAAACCAACACCTGAGTGATGAGTAATTACCGGTTGAAATTTGGGTATTGGATCACAAAAACTGCACTTCTCTCTCTTTGCATGAAACCTCAATTTTCACATAGCCTCTTGCCTTTCATCTCCTTCATGATTCAAGCTAGAGGGTAAGGGTTAACATTGCTTAGCGAACAATCGTAAAGATTTACCTATGGTCCCCAAAGTCTTTCCACATGCTCATTACCGCTAAAACCATTGGTACCTCCAAGGGAGGGCGGCAATAAGGCAAGGGCTACCTTGAGAAGTCACAGGCCCACCAAGATAATAACTCCTTATCCCCCTTATCATGAATCATCAAAGAGGTCCAAAATTGGGTTAAGCATGAGGAGCTAATGCTAAATGAGACATTCACATGTAAAGAGAGTGTTTGAATAAGGGTTTGAAAGATAAGAGAATGGCAATGACACAAAATGCTCAATTGAGGAGGCTCATTTCTTGATTTGAAAGGGAGAGGAGGGCTCCTTTTATAGGTGGAGAATCACCCTCTCTTCCATTGTTACAAATTACAACGTAAAAAATTTCAACCCTTCAGTGACATAAGGGTAGATGTCACCATCAATTGTCCTCTTAGGCTAAGTCTTCTATTGATTATTAAATTGAAGACTTTTTGACTTTGAGAGTGTGATGAGATAATAGCCAAGTCTAAGTGGCATGTAGGTGGAGATCCCACTTACACATGGCGAAATTCTCCTCTTCCATGTAGGCATTCTAGAAGAATCTTTTCCAATTATGCACCTACACACACTCCTCCACATGCCTTCCACACTCCCCAACTTGTAGCCTTATGGTGAATACCATATTAATAATACAATTAAAATCCATGTGAGCATGAAGGCCCACTTTTATTTTCCACATCACTAGCCTCTCTACCATACCAAAGTATTTATCAAGCATACTTATGGCATTTACAATGTGTGCACCCTAAATCAAGTGAAACCATTATATTTGAAGATAGAATGCTGTTATCGGGGTAGCTGCCAAGCGGCCGCATCACCATGCCGTTATTCCATTGTGGGCGCCGCAATCTTCTTGGACAAGCTTCCACCTTATTACCATTGAGAAACCATCAAAATATGCACAAAATTGACAATGAAAGATATCAATTTTTCACGTCACATCTTTCCCCCCAGCAGATCCTCCATGCTTGTCTGGGGAGTCTGCTGGCTATGGTGCGCAAGGGTAGAATATCTTTAGCCGGTACTCATTGGCACGTCCAGGAACCTCCTGGCCACTTGCATCCTCTAGAAGATAGGTGTTATTTTTGAACTTTTGCTTTATCCTGAAGGGGCCTTCCCAGCGTTGAAGAAGCTTCTTATTTAGCCGTTTCTCCACACGGCCATCATACCTCATGACTAAGCTTCCTTGCTTGAGTTCTGGCTTCTTCTTCTTCCTCATGAGAGTGTCATGCCTTGCCTTGCGCCGTTGTTGTGCAGCCTCCAAATTTTGAAGTGCCTGAAGTCGCCTCTCATCCAAGATCTCCAGTTGTGCTAGGCGTTGGACATGTGTTTCTTCTTCATTATTCAAGCGTGCAAAAGATGTGCGAAGGCTTGTGATTTCCAATTCTATTGGCAAAATAGCCTCCATTCCATAAACTAACTGAAAAGGTGTGAAACCAAGAGAGAGTTTGTGAGTTGTCCTATAGGCCCATAGGACTTCTGGCAAATGCACATCCCACTTTCTCTTCATAGTATCCACTAGCTTAGACAAAGATCCACAAAGCAGTCCATTAGTTTTTTCTACTAAACCATTACATTGGGGATAATAGGGAGTTGACATAGCATGCTTTATTTTTAATTTCTGCACCAAAGCTTCGATCAAGTCATTCCTGAAAGACCTCCCCCCATCTGTAAGGATTTCCAATGGACACCCAAATCGGGCACATATGTATTCCTTGAGAAAGGATGCCACAGCTACTGCCTTATTATTGACCATGGCCTTTGCTTCTGCCCACCTTGTTGCATAATCTGTGGCCACCAATATGTAATACTTCCCATGTGAGGAACGAGGAAGTGGACCCACAAAATCTAATCCCCACCTTTCAAATGGACCATATGCTGGGATAGGGTTTAAGGGTCCAGGAACCAATTGCTTATGCCCATATGCCTGGCATACTTCACAGCTTCTGTACCACTCATGGACATCTTTGCTGAGTCGAGGCCAATAATACCCTGTGTTAAGGATCCTCCGAGTTGTGCTAGCTGAGGCAAAGTGACCTGAACATTCATGACATAATTCCATAATCCTTTTAGACTCCTCTAGGCTCACCACCCTCCTAAGAATCTTATCCTTACCTTGCTTGTAAAGAACATCCCCTAGAATTGTGTAAGGATGAGCTTTCCTCTGGTAAGCCTTTGCTTCTGTTGAGGATTCAATCCAGGAGGGAAGTATCCTGTATCTAAATAGTGTTGAACATCTTGGAGCTCAGGCCAACCTGTATCCATTAATGCAAGAGTAGCTACTTTGAAAGAAGCCAAGGTTTTAGTAGCCAATTCATCAGCCTTTTGATTATCCTTCCTGTTAACATGCACAAATTTACAAAACCCAAAAGCTTCTTTTAACTCCATTGCCCTTTTATACAATTCTTGGAGATTAGGACTCCTTGCCTTATATTCTCCTTTCATTTGGCGGATGACCAATTGTGAATCCCCTTTAACCTCTACCTCTTCAATTCCATCTTTTATGCAATCTTCTAATCCCCAAATTAATGCATTGTACTCAGCCACAATATTTGATATAGCCTTTGGAAATTCCCTACCCTTGGCCCATACCTCTTTTCCTTCTGGATCAAATAAAACTATCCCCCCAGCCCCACATTGCCTAGAAGGGCTAAAGGCTCCATCAAAATGCATAGTGAAAGCAGTTGGTGGTGTCTCCAAATCTTCGCATACTTCTTCCTTTGCTCCCATTCCTTCTTCCTCTTCCTTCCTGGTAAGCAAATCTGCAAGAGAGGCCCTAGTGGTGTTTTCTGTGATAAAAGTGAAAGAGAATTCTTGAAGCTCATAAATCCACTTTGCAAACTTCCCTCCTGCAGGATTGGGCTTGCGGACCAAGAATTGTAAATAAGGTTGAGATGTGAGGAAGAAAAAAGGGCGAGGTAACAAGTATGACCTGAACTTCTTTACTGCAAAAACAAGAGACAAACCACCTTTCTCCATTTCACCATACCTCTCCTCGGCATCAGTGAGTTGTCGGCTTGCATAATACACTGGTTGCATATGCCCTTGCTCTCCCTTTTGCAAGAGTATAGCACCCACTGAATGTGATGAGACACTTGGGTTCACATAAAAGTCCTCCCCCCACCTAGGAGGCTGCACAATTGGACTTTGACTCATGCATTCCTTGAGCAAACAAAAAGATTGAATTTGATCGGGCCCCCATTGGAAAGAAACATTCTTCTTTATCAACAGATTTATAGGATACATCTTCTCAGAAAACATGTCAACAAAGCGTTGGTAGTACTTTGTTTTACCCAAAATCCTCCTTACCTCCCGTACATTGGCAGGTGGTGGGAGGGCCACAATTGCCTGCACCTTCTCAGGATCCATCTCTATGCCTTCTTCTGAGATAACATGTCCCAAGAGAACCACCTTCCTTCGTGCCAAGCGGCATTTTCCAGGATTAAGACACCCTTTTGCATCATCAATACTTTGCAAGGCCAACCTCAACTTTTCCAAGTGATCCATGCGGCTTGAATAAATGCAAAAATCATCCAGAAAGACCCTTATAAACTTCCCCAAGTAAGGTACAAATACCTGACTCATGAAGCGTTGAAAAGTTGCTGGTGCATTGGTCAAGCCAAATGGCATCACCCTATAGGCATACACTCCCCAAGGGGTGATAAATGAGGTTTTTCTTTGATCTTCTTCACAAATTCGGATTTGAAAGTATCCAGAGTATCCATCACACACTGAATACAATTCATGACCTGCAACTTGATCCAAAATCTCATCCTGAAAGGGTAGAGGATAATAATCCCTCTTTGTGCATGCATTCAGAGGACGAAAGTCCACACACACACATGCCATTTTCCACCCTTTTTAGGAGTGACTACAACTGGGGAAATCCACTCTGAATTCTCTACTGGAAAAATAAATCCAGCTTCAAGCAAATTAGTTACCTCCTTCTTAAGCACCTTTGCTTGCACTACTCCCAAACGCCTTAGCTGCTGTACCACTAGCTTACTTTGGGGCTTGAGATCAATCTTGTGCTCTACTAGGGTAACTTGGCGTACTTGTGAGTAGCTGTTTGCAAAAAGGTTAGGAAATCCATCCAACATTTTTAAGTAATCCTCCCTTTCAGTACCTGCTCTATGGACTCATCAAGAAGAAGTTCATTTTGTTGGTGAAGACTAGTGAGGTCTACATCTCCTTTCTTGCACATGGTTGAAGAAGCTTCCCCTTCCAAGGCTCCATTGTCTTCAGCATCCCCTCGATCCCTTCCCAGGGAAAGACCAAATGCAACTCCCTCCACCTCTCCTTCTGAGATGGAATCCTCGGAGCTACCACTTGTCTCTTCTTCATCGGATGACTCTGACTCTGAACTTTCGGAAGTTGAAGGTTCACCTCTTACCACTTTCTTGCGACGACTCTTGATGTTGTAGTGGACCTTCTTATTCTCACCTTGTAGAATAAGATCACCTGTCTCCCACTTTTGAATTGCCTTCACTTGGCGAAGCCATGGCCTACCCAATATCAATGGGTAAGCCCTAGCATTAGGCTTTGTAGGAATGACCTGAAAAGTTGTAGGCACAGAAATACCACATACATCCACTCCCAAATTCCTGACAATTCCTAAGGTTTTCACCCTAGTATTATCAGCAAGTTTGATGCGATAGGGAGAGTTAGTAGAAGACAACTTTAAATCAGCATCTTTCATTGTTTTTTCACTCATGACATTGATTGACGCACCTTCATCAATGTATGCATTAGAAATTGTTTGCCCCTCAATGATGACATCAATCACAGGCACATCATCTCCTACATCAATATCCACCTTCTGAACCATAGGAGTCCCATTATCCCTCTTCTTCTTTTTCTTAGATTCCCTTGTGCTAGCCAGCTTACCCCATTCCTTTCTGAGCTTTGGGGAGAGTGCCAAAAGCTGCCCAAATGTGATTTGTGCTGTTTTCTCCCTAAGATCTGTTAAGAGGTCATAACTAAGAGATCCTTGTCCAAGAGGAAAGTCAGATTGTCCAATTTTTCTCCTAGATGACTTCTTCTTCTTCTTATTTTTCTCCTCTTCTTCAGATTCATCTTCTTGTTCTTCTTCTTCCTGGCTTCTAGTTTTACGACCCCTTTTTGCCATTAATGGCATCAATGTTTCCTCTTCTTTTGAGCATATTTCCTCTAAAAGTGCTAAACTTTTATCCTCACTTTTCCTCAACTTTGGACACTCAGTGCGATAGTGTCCCTTCTCTTGACATTCATAGCATGTGACACTACTTCTATCCCTAGGTTTATCCTCAGCTCGTGGAACCCTAGGTGACCTTGCATTGACTAAGTGTAACTTCAAATCAGCAAATTCTGCCATAAGTTGTGCAATGTTATGATCCAAGGATGGAGCTTGTACCTGAGATGTTGAGGCTATCTTTACTCGTGGTGGGGTTGGCACACTTGGAGAAGATTGGAATGTGGACTCAATATGAAGAGTGGCCTCCTTCTTCAAAGCAATACGAAGAGCCTCTTTAAAACTAGTGGGATCTTTGCTAAGAACTTTTCCATGCAAGCGGGGATCCAAAGCCCTGATAAACTTGCTCATCTTAAGGTGCTCCATTGCTAAAGAACTCTTTGAATCTTCCATAGAAGGTGAAGAAGAAGAAGTAACAACATGTAATGCAGCTTGTTGATATTTGATGAATAAGGCTTCATACCTCACTGAAAAGGCAGAAACTGACTCTCCATCCTTTTGGAAAATCTGATCCAACTGCAATAGTAAAGCATTTGGCGACTCCACTTTCCCAAATCTCTCCTTCATTGCTTTGGTCAACCTTTCCCAATCATTCTTGGACTCCTCTGGCAAAGCCTCATGCCAAGTTAAGGCTACACCCTCCAAGAAATCTGGGAGTATTTCTACCCTCTCCTTCATAGACCAACCCGTCAAAAGCGGCATGCTCGGTTAAACTCTCGGAGATAACTCCCCGGGTCTTCTCCTTCCGATCCTCGGAACACCGGAATGTTGAACATCTTGCACCAAAAGATGAGTAGTGACAAGGGAAATTTACTTCTTTCAAAACAACTTTCCTTTAATCATGCGGGACCTTGAGGTTAAAATAGAATAATTCTAAGTAAAAGCTGCCCGTCAACTCCACCAAAAGATGTGACACGAAGTTGGGGTTTGGACTTCGGTCACTTCTCAGAATCAAAACACACTTGTATGAAACCTCACAGCCTCCTCACCTCCCTTTCTCTCCCTAGATTAAGATAAAGATATACACATCAAAGGTGAGATCATAATTCATGGAAGGAAAGATGAAAGGCTCCGAAGAAGCAAGAATTTCTGCCAGTCTTGCAGCTCCAAACAAGAGGGCAATTCTTTGTTAGAAGAAAATCTTCCGACTCAGGATTATGTGAACGGAAACATACGGGGAATATTGGTAAGGTTCATCCGTTCGAATTGGGCGATTTGGACGGAACATATTAAAGAAAATGAATATGGCAATCACTTACAAGAGGATAAGACACATGGGGTTTGCCTTTTGATAAGGGATTAGGAGAAATTAATCATGATTAAGAAGAAAGAATGGCCAAAAAACAGAGATACACAGAGAATTGCAGTTTTAAGTCCATAAAGGCTATGTGGGAGAGGATTATATAGATGCGTAGAGCTTGAAGAGCGCTTCGCGCCTATATAAAAACTTTCAAAAACGGGCAACCGAGCGAAAAGTTATGAGTATTTTACTGCAAGACTATAAAACTGCCAAAATTCTATAAAAATAGAGATACACAGAGAATTGCAGTTTTGAATCCATATAGGCTGTGCAAGAGATGATTAGATAGGTGCGTAGAGCTTGAAGAGAACTTCGCGCCCATATAAAAACTTTCAAAAACGGACAACCGAGCGAAAAGTTATGAGCATTTTACTACAAGACTATAAAACTGCCAAATTTCGCCTAAAAATTAGCAACTTTGGGAGAAATTCTAATCATCAATGAAGTAAGGGATTAAGAAATTAGTTATATGAGTGGAAAGAGCATAGAAAGAGCTTCCTAGCCATATAATAAATTTGAAAAACCAACACTCGAGTGATGAGTAATTACCGGTTGAAATTTGGGTATTGGATCACAAAAACTGCACTTCTCTCTCTTTGCATGAAACCTCAATTTTCACATAGCCTCTTGTCTTTCATCTCCTTCATGATTCAAGCTAGAGGGTAAGGGTTAACATTGCTCAGTGGACAATCGTAAAGATTTACCTATGGTCCCCAAAGTCTTTCCACATGCTCATTACCGCTAAAACCATTGGTACCTCCAAAGGAGGGCGGCAATAAGGCAAGGGCTACCTTGAGAAGTCACAGGCCCACCAAGATAATAACTCCTTATCCCCCTTATCATGAATCATCAAAGAGGTCCAAAATTGGGTTAAGCATGAGGAGCTAATGCTAAATGAGACATTCACATGTAAAGAGAGTGTTTGAATATAGGGTTTGAAAGATAAGAGAATGGCAATGACACAAAATGCTCAATTGAGGAGGCTCATTCCTTGATTTGAAAGGGAGAGGAGGGCTCCTTTTATAGGTGGAGAATCACCCTCTCTTCCATTGTTACAAATTACAACATAAAAATCTTCAACCCTTCAGTGACATAAGGGTAGATGTCACCATCAATTGTCCTCTTAGGCTAAGTCTTCTATTGATTATTAAATTGAAGACTTTTTGACTTTGAGAGTGTGATGAGATAATAGCCAAGTCTAAGTGGCATGTAGGTGGAGATCCCACTTACACATGGCGAAATTCTCCTCTTCCATGTAGGCATTCTAGAAGAATCTTTCCCAATTATGCACCTACACACACTCCTCCACATGCCTTCCACACTCCTCCACATGCCTTCCACACTCCCCAACTTGTAGCCTTATGGTGAATACCATATTAATAATACAATTAAAATCCATGTGGGCATGAAGGCCCACTTTTATTTTCCACATCACTAGCCTCTCTACCATACCAAAGTATTTATCAAGCATACTTGTGGCATTTACAATGTGTGCACCCTAAATCAAGTGAAACCATTATATTTGAAGATAGAATGCTGTTATCAGGGTAGCCGCCAAGCCGCCGCATCACCACGCCGTTATTCCATTGTGGGCGCCGCAATCTTCTTGGACAAGCTTCCACCTTATTACCATTGAGAAACCATCAAAATATGCACAAAATTGACAATGAAAGATATCAATTTTTCACGTCACAATACACATGCACATGATGATACATATGTAGATGATCACAGTGATCAGAATGTAATAAGATCATATGTATCCATGATGTGGTCTTTAATGAGAAGAGGATGCATAAGACACCCATTAAAGAGGTTGAATGGAGGACAGTTACATTTTAGGATGTTAATCCACCTCCATATGATGATCGACAGCAAGTTGCATGCCCCAAATGCCTCGGAAATGATGCCCCCAGGTACTCCCATTGGTACATAGTCATGGGCTGGTCATAGTACATCTATGGTTGAACGTTCACATGCACATGATGCTATTGCCACATATGTACATGATGATGATGTATATGATAGTGATGTGTGTGTGTTGGATCATGTGGGCATGATCTCGAAGGCAGCGATGGAAACGATGAACACACCGAGCATTGATACTTCTATGCCTATCTTTCTTCCTACGGATCATGTGGATACATTAGTTGATCATGGGAGCATTCTAGAGGGTAGTGTGCATTTGATTAGTGATACATCCATTATGGCACACGAGTTTCGTGATACTTCACATGTGGGTTCTCGGGATACTTATGGGCATAGGTCTGAGTTTCTTGTGTTAGATAGGCTATTCTAGCCTGGACATTCATGATTCGACCTTTACCCCTACTCCTAGTTCTCATAGCCTACCTTGTAGCATTCACGTGGATGTAGTACACATATTAGAGAAGTCAAGCATTGTGTATGAGAGTAGGGTGGATTTTAGTGACGTGAGGCTTGGTAGGAGAGGTAGGTTGATGCTTACGGATCTAGAGAGTTTCTAATTTGACTTAAGTTTTTCCCTAGATCCAATTATTGGAGAGACTGACCTAGTAGAGGGTATGTTACATAGTTTATACATAGATGCAGTGGATCATGGCATCAATTGTTCAAGTGGCACTACATGGGATGAGGGTATTGGTTCATATTTGATCCTGCATGATGCCGACCTCAAGTTGTGTTCATTCAGCCTCCAGGTGTCAACATGATCTTATGTTCTTTGGAGCCATGACATTTCTCTTTGGGTGCATTCCTCGCCACTTGCAATATATGGTGGATGATTATGTGGTTCGACATTTAGATGCACCTATGACACATCATAGTCTTAGTCTACACAATGGTTCTTTTGCGCTAGGACGTTTCACATTTTGGCTAGGAATTTTGAGCTCACTTGGTGGATCTCTTTAGTGCTGGATTCACACTCTGATTTCAGGGATGGGCTTGATAGCTTTCCCTCATATTTGAGCTTTATTTTTAACCTAGGAGCTACTTTTACATCATCTTCGGAGGTCCAAGATGTGTACTATGCACATCCATTTGATCTTGGAGGATACACTAGCTTCGTCGAGACAGTGGTTCCATATCTCCTCTATTTGATCAGGATCACCAAAAGACATTCTTTGGGAGTTTGTATGCTTAGGATTTCCTTTTTATCTAGGCGGAGGCATAGCTAGCTTCCTCATCTTGACATTAGTTCTCTACACTTTCCATTTGACCCAGGGGATGGAGAGCCATTGTCTTGGATTTCACATGGCTTTGATCGAGGCGGTTGCATCATAACTTCACTATCGACAAAACGAGAGTCCCTTATCCTTTCCATTTGACCTCAAGGGTCATACGATTCATGTGTTGGGCTTCCACGACATCGATATTCAGTTTTGGATGTGATTTTTGGCTTTTATATATAGCCTTTGTATGTGTCTTTTGTGCACTACCACCCTTCGATTTCGAGGATGAAATCGTTGTAGGAGGGGATGGTTTGTAATGAAGCAATTATATATGCACATGTATGGGTTTGGGCCTAGGCACATGGACCTTGGTTCCCTTAAGCATAGATTTGGGCCATGGGAATATTGTTAGCCAGTGTGAAATGACCAGGCACTATATAAGTGACCTTGGTCTATTGTACCTTTTTAACCACCCTTTTGATATCATTTGTTTATGATAGTAGACATCTTGTCTTCTTGGAGCTCATGCCTAAGCTTTCATGGGCTGATTCATGGCAGTCTTTCCATGTCTAGGTGCTACTCCCTAGGATGTGTGGGACCTGTGTATACTCCATGCTAATGAGTGCAATTTTCTAGGTCTCTTCATTGCAACTATAAATACATTTAGAACTATATATACGAACTATATGTACATTTAGAAGGACTATACATACATTTAGAACTATATTTACTATATATACATTTAAAACAACTATATATATATATATATATATATATATATATATATATATGAAAAACTATATACATTTAGAAGTATATATATACAAGAAAAAAATGATGTGTTAGGGTTTTCTCTCCAAGCGCTATGCCTCTCCTTTTGTCTCCGTAGCTCTCAGTGCATCTTAGCCTCTGCCTTTGTCTCTATAAGATTCCTCCCTTCAGCTTTTGATGAGGTGTAAAGGTGTAAGAACCTCCCCTTCTGCTCTTGTAATTATTATTCTCTCTGAAATAAAAGAAAGATCTTGTTTTACCCTGTTTTCACATAGAGAGAGAAAATATCTAGAGAGAGATAATAAAAAACTGATATATTTTTGGATATAAAAATCCTCCTAGTGTCTAAAATGGTTTCCCCTAAAACAAAATTTCAAAAAGAACTTTTCAATGTGCATTTGGAATTAATTGAAAATGTGTATAAAGGACCTTAGCCTAATGGTCCAGATTTTCAAAAATTTTTGGATTATGATCCAATTAGGGTTCCTATGGACCAATTAGATTAATCCAAGTGTGGGGATGAGATAAATCCAAAGAATAAAATAAAATACCCAAAAATGAGTAAAAGCTCACATAAGATGAAGAGTTGACTGAGTACAAGGTTTATTAGTTAAAAACTATGAGATATTACTAAAAAAATGAGATATTTTGGTATAATGATACATTTTTGACACCTTGGTAAGGAGGGGGGAGACTTTAAGGAGGCACCTATTTCACACATGTGAATGAGTTTTTAAATAAAAAATATTAAGATATTTTTATCTCTCCTCTCTCCTGGATCAAACCAAATAAAAAAGGGAGCCAAACTGATCCAAATCTTGTCCAAATTCAGCCAAACTGAAGCTGGAAAATTCTAGAACTTAGTTGGACTCAATTAGTGGCCTCCCTCACCTATAAATAGACCCTCATTCTTTTGTATTCTCATCTGTGAACTATACCATGCTTAGTATTACATTAAAATAATGGTATTTTCTATTATCCCTTAAAAATCCTCTACTTTTGGAGAGAGTGGATCTTCTCTCTCTCTTCAACCATCCTTAGAGCTTTCCTCTCAACACACTAACCAATTGATTGGTTGGGGGCTTCTTCTAAGATAGAGAAGCAAGCAAAATCAAGAGGTGAGGTGTAATTTCATGGTTTTTCTCTACTATTCTCAATGTTTTCACTTCTCAACCCCTCTCAAGCTTGAGAAGTTTCTAAATTAAGTGTTTATAATGCAAATCAAGCTTTTCTTAAGAGTTGTAATGAATAATTAAGAAAAGTTTACATTTATGCTTAAATAGGATGCTTTTTATGTTTATCTCTCTCTTCCCAAAAGAATGGTCATTCCTATGACCAATTCTCTATTCAAATGATGCTTCTCATTGATAAATTCTCAATTCATAAATCAAACTCTTAGCTTTGAAGCTAGAGGTTAAGAAAGTGGCTTTTTATACTTTTATGCTTCTAAAATTATGATAATCTTATGATTTAAATCCATAAATTGGATTTAAGTTTAGAAGATAGTTATACTATCATAATTGTATTACTAAGTTTATTCTTTTCAAAAATATTAAAAATTATCAGTAATAGCAGACAGCGGAGCTATGGCAAAATTTTTAAGAAATTGATACATAATTCATTCTTATGCATAACATGAAAAGAGGACTTCCTACCATATTCTAGGATTGGTCATCCTATGCTAAAAGAATGATTTTCATCACATTCAATGGAAAACTAATTTTTAAGGTTTATGCATAATTAAATAATTAGGAAAAGAGAAAATTATGGTAATTTTATTTAAATGATAAAAGAGGAATTCCCATGACATTTGGAATTCAATCATTTAAATGGAAAAAGTGGAATTCTTAGCATGTTGAATTAATGGATATTTTTATTAAAATTGAAAGAGAAATTTTAGATAAATTTATTTTATGCATGAGAAATATTCCCATGATATTTGGAATTCAATCAATTAAATGGAAAAAGTGGAACTCTTAGCATATTGAATTAATGGATATTTTTATTTAAGAAAAGAGAAATTTTAGATAAATTTATTTGATGATAAAAGAGAAATTCCCATGACATTTACGGGATGTGATAGGATGTGGTGTGATGAAAATGAATGTGGATGAGATGGGAAGTAAATGGATATGGATGTGTATGTGAAAGAATGTGATGTAAATGAATGTGGATGTGAATGATGAGATGAGAATGAGATGTGAGGTTATGTGATAAAATGTGTTGTGATGTAAATGGATGTGGATGTGGATGCGATAAGATGTGATGTAATGTAAATGGATGTGGATGCAGATGTGATGTAATGTAAATGGATGTGGATGCGGATATGGATGCGGATGTGATGTGATGTAAAGGGATGTGGATGTGATGTGATGTAAAAGGATGTGGATGTAAATGTGGATAGATAGGAATGAGATGTGATGATATGTATGGGTGTGATGTGATGTAAAGAGATGTGGATGAAATGTGATGTGATGTGAATATATGTGGATGTGAATGTGATGAGATGTGAAGTGATAAATGTGAATGTGAGTGAATGGATAGATAACGGATGAGTCCATGGCTCTTTTATATGGATCTGTTGGTTGATCTTGCTGATCTTCAACGGAGAGTCCATCTGGATTTTTATAAGTGAATATATTTTCGGATACTATGAGCTAGGAACTTTTGAAAAGGCCCCTGAGTGAGTAGGTGATGAGTGTTCTGGTTACCAATGATGCCATAGGTACACCGATGAAGGAATGATTAGAAATTAGAATTCAACCGGATATTTTCAAGGATTATGACCAGTGATACTATGCTTTCATTAAAAGATTGTTTTAAAGACAGCTGAATCTGTGAAACATGCAATTTCATATTGGGTGTGTAAGTGGTGAGACTATCTTGAAGTTTGCATGAAGCGTCGGGTAGGGGGCCTGGGAACTCTTTTCCCTGGTACCCGGGATAAAACATAATCAAATTCCTAAATGGATCCTATCACTACAGTGGTTGGGCGGTTAGCTTACCCATGGGACTGGATGGGGTTAGGCTGGACTGATGGATCCCTAAAATGAGACTCAATTTTGTTATGGTACAATAGATGAAGTAAATCCCGGATAGTCCTTGTTCTATGGAAAAGAATCAATGGTTGTGCTTCTCAATGAGGAAAAAAGCGTTAGTCTCTATGATCCAAGTGCAAGTCTCTTCCTTGATCTGACCATGTGACTCACGGGTTCGGTTGGATCAGTTTGGTTAGATAAGGCTCTTTAACTACGTTAGAGTAAAAATATCCTAGAGGAATCGCCCATGCTTTCTGGGTGAGGGAAGTTTTTCCGAGTTCGGTTTTGGAAGAACCAAGGGATTAGTCTCTTGTCCGAATATCCGTGGACGAGGCCCCGAGTGAGAGGCTCTGTCCTACGCAAGAAGTGCTACTTCCACTGCTAGCACCCCCAAATTCATTACGCGGAGCGGGCAGGGATCTTTCAGTTGTGGTTGGTATTAGAGCGAATCGACTAAAGTGGATCAACTAAGAAGCCAAAAATGTCAAAAGTTTATGAAGTAGCAGTAAAAGATTGTAATTGTGTGATGAAATTCATACAAATTGATATTCAGAATGAAGATTCATAAATAGGTAATTGGGTCTTCAGATGGAAGTACCACAATTGTGTGGAATCCCTGACTTGCTTGAGGCCTAGACATGATGGTATTTACCTTATAATTCCAAGGACCGTGACTACTCGTATATACCAAGGGTATAACTGCAGCTCTTTACTGGCAGTATATACGAGTAAATCTAAGACCTTGAAATTATAAGCAAAAATGCTATCCAGATGATGAATTTGAATGCTGGTTGATGTGATTTTAAAATTTTGGTTGAGAATTGATGAGTTGATTTGGATTCTGATTGAAAGATGATGATTCCTGAATTCTAGTTGAAAGAAGATAAGTTGAACAAAACCACAATGAGGATGAATGGGACGAATCCCAGTAATGATGTTAATAATTGGAATGGCGATAATGACTTCAACAAATCACTATGAGATTAGTGGATTGTGCTAACAAATTGCTGCTGTTAACACTTGACCCAGTGACTCTAATTAAGGGATGACAAATTGAGAACCTGCATAACTGAAATTCCCGTGGAGGAATGATCAGATGGAATTTTTAGTCTAATGGACCATTACTATGTTAAGAATATGAATGAATTATTCTTTGATAATGAGTTATGTATGTTGTTCTGTTAGAAGGGATCTTTATCCCAAGATTCTGTGGGGGGCTGACCAATCTAAAGAACCCCAGAATCAATTGGATCTAAAGTTGGATTTGAATTATAAATAAAGAGACTTAACAAGAATTTTCATATTGATAGGATCATGGATCAAGGTCGTCGTGGTAGATGATAACCCCCAACTCGATAAGAAAGAGCTTGACTTGGATGTTTGTAAAACTCTTTATAGATCACAGCCTGGACCTTTCAAGGGTGAAGGGGAAAACTTGGGTGAATCTGTAGAGAAATGGGTTGAAGCAATGGAGGAGTATTTTGATGTCACTGGCTACAACGAACCTTTAAATATCCTAGTGAAGAATGCCAAGCCACTTCCATGGCAGAAGCAGTGCGGATGGCGAAGGATTTCGCCAAGGCCTTTGATGTCAAGGTCCCGCCGAAGCCAACACCATCATCTTTCAAAAGATTTCTAGCTCCAGAAGGTGATTCCAACCTTCCACCACCGCCTAAGAGACAACAAGGTCAAGCTCAGAATGTGGAAAGTTCTAGAATGGAATTAAGGTCCTTTTCTCGGAACTCGATTCCCTGGAATTCAACTTCAGAAGTTCCACCCTTGAACAAGGAAGTGAAATGCTATAACTGTCCAAGGATTTGGACATCGCAGTATGGATTGCCCAACTCCTTTTGGATCAAGGTTTTCGGGGCGGGGAAATATGAGACCAAGATTCCAGACTCCAACTCCTTCCTTCCAGAGTTATCAGGTTCCTTTCCGCCAAAATTAGGGAAATCCCAGAGAGGTAGACCCTGTCAATCCAAGGTAATGCAAGACCTCCGTCTTAGAATAAGGGAAGTTAAAGAGAGATGTTCCCGAATTGGCTGTCCACATCCAAGGCAGTAACGCTGCAAGTGATTGAAGAAGAAGAAGACAAAAGAGATTATACTCCACCTCCGAGATGAGGACATCTCGTGTTTTTAAAGTGGGCTGATGTAAGATTCCTCCCTCCAACTTTTGAGGTGTAAAGGTGTAAGAACCTCCCCTTTTGTTCTTGTAATTATCCCCCTCTCTGAAATAAAAGAAAGATCTTGTTTTACCTTGTTTTGGTCTAGAGAGAGAAAATATCTAGAGAGAGATAATCCAAAATTGAGATATTTTTGGATATAAAAATCATCCTAGTGTCTAAAATGGTTTCCCTTGAAATAGAATTTCAAAAAGAACTTTTCAATGTGCATTTGGAATTAATTGAAAATGTGTATAAAGGACCTTAGTCTAAGGGGGTCAAGATTTTCAGAAATTTTTAGATTATGATCCAATTAAGGTTCCTATGGACCAATTGGATTCATCCAAGTGTGGGGATGAGATAAATCCAAAGAATAAAAGAAAATACCCAAAAATGAGTAAATGCTCACATAAGATGGAGAGTTGATTGAGTACAAGGTTTATTAGTTAAAAACTATGAGATATTATTAAAAAAAAAGATATTTTGGTATAATGATACATTTTTGACACCTTGGTAAAGGAGGGGGTGAGACTTTAAGGAGGCGCCTATTTCACACATCTGAATGAGTTTTTAAATAAAAAACATTAAGATATTTTTATCTCTCTTCTCTCCTGGATCAAACCAAATAAAAAAGGGTGCCAAATTAATCCAAATCTTGTCCAAATTCAGCCGAACTGAAGCTGGAAAATTCTAGAACTTAGTTGGACTCAGTTAGTGGCCTCCCTCACCTATAAATAGACCCTCATTCTTTTGTATTCTCATCTGTGAACTATACCATGCTAGTATTATATTAAAATAATGATATTTTCTATTATCCCTTAAAAATCCTCTACTTTTGGAGAGAGTGGAGCTTCTCTCTCCCTTCAACCATCCTTGGAGATTTCCTCTCAACACACTAACCAATTGATTGGTTGGGGGATTCTTCTAAGATAGAGAAGTAAGCAAAATCAAGAGGTAAGGTGTAATTTCATGGTTTTTCTCTACTATTCTCAATGTTTTCACTTCTCAACCCCTCTCAAGCTTGAGAAGTTTCTAAATTAAGTGGTTATAATGCAAATCAAGCTTTTCTTAAGAGTTGTAATGAATAATTAAGAAAAGTTTACATTTATGCTTAAATAGGATGCTTTTTATGTTTATCTCTCTCTCCCCAAAAGAATGGTCATTCCTATGACCAATTCTCTATTCAAATGATGCTTCTCATTGATAAATTCTCAATTTACAAATCAAACTCTAAGCTTGTGAAGCTAGAGGTTAAGAAAGTGGCTTTTTAAACTTTTATGCTTCTAAAATTATGATAATCTTATGATTTAAATCCATAAATTGGATTTAAGTTTAGAAGATAGTTATACTATCATAATTGTATTACTAAGTTTATTCTTTTCAAAAATATTAAAAATTATTAGTAATAGCAGACAGCGGAGTTATGGTAAATTTTTTAAGAAATTGATACATAATTCATTCTTATGCATAACATGAAAAGAGGACTTTCTACCGTATTCTAGGATTGGTCATCCTACGCTAAAAGTATGATTTTCATCACATTCAATGGAAAACTAATTTTTAAGATTTATGCATAATCAAATAATTAGGAAAAGAGAAAATTATGGTAATTTTATTTAAATGATAAAAGAGGAATTCCCATGACATTTGGAATTCAATCATTTAAATGGGAAAAGTGAAATTCTTAGCATATTGAATTAATGGATATTTTTTATTAAAATTGAAAGAGAAATTTTAGATAAATTTATTTTATGCATGAGAAATATTTCCATGACATTTGGAATTCACTCATTTAAATGGAAAAAGTGGAATTCTTAGCATATTGAATTAATGGATATTTTTATTAAAGAAAAGAGGAATTTTAGATAAATTTATTTGATGATAAAAGAGGAATTTCCATGACATTTAGAATTCAATCAATTAAATACAAAAAGAGGAATTCCCATGATATTTGAGATCCAAGAAATTAAATGGAAAAAAGAGAAATTTTTAGCATAATTCAAATTATGAGTATTTATCAAAAGTGAAATTTTGAGCATTATTGCAATATGGGTAGAATTGATTTTTGTAAATCCCATGAATTCTTTTATTCAAAAGAAGAATATTGAATATAATTCACTTGAGAAATTGAGAAAGAATATGGAAATAGCCGTCGAGAAAAAGAACCTTTATCTAGGCCAAGCAATTGGCAGAAATTTAAAAAAATCCAATTATTGGTATCGAAGTAGGAAAAGCTACTAACTGGGAATAAGATGTGAATGGGATGGGAATAAAATGTGAATGGATGGGATAGGATATGAATAGATGTGATAAGATGTAAATGGGATGCGATAGGATGTGAATGGATGTGATAAGATGTGAATGGGATGTGATAGGATGTGGTGTGATAAAAATGAATGTGGATGAGATGGGAAGTAAATGGATGTGGATGTGTATGTGGAAGAATGTGATGTAAATGAATGTGGATGAGAATGATGAGATGAGAATGAGATGTGAGGTTATGTGATAAAATTTGATGTGATGTAAATGGATGTGGATGTGGATGTGATAAGATGTGATGTAATGTAATGTAAATGGATGTGGATACGGATGTGGATGTGATGTGATGTAAAGGGATGTGGATGTGAATGTGGATAGATAGGAATGAGACGTGATGATATGTATGGGTGTGATGTGATGTAAAGAGATGTGGATGAAATGTGATGTGATGTGAATATATGTGGATGTGAATGTGATGAGATGTGAAGTGATAAATGTGAATGTGAGTGAATGGATGGATGTGAATAGATGTGCATGTGAATGAATGAATATGGATGAATGAGATGAGATATGATGTGGATAAATGTGGACGTGATGTAATGTGGATAGAATGTATGTGATGGGATGGTGATGAGAATGAATGTGATGGATATGAACGAATGTGATGTGATGGATGCAATGAGATGTGAATGAATGTGATGTGAATGGATGCAATGAGATGTGATGTGAAATGGATGTGATGTGAATCGAGATGGATGTGAATGGATGAGATGTGAGGTGAAATGGATGTGATGTGAATCGGAATAGATGTGAATAGAGGAGATGTGATGTGAAATGGATGTGATATGATGTGAATCGGGATAGATGTGAATGGATGAGATGTGATGTAAAATGGATGTGATGTGATGTGATGTGAATCGGGATAGATGTGAATGGATGAGATGTGATGTGAAATGGATGTGATGTGATGTGGATCGGGATAGATATGAATGGATGAGATGTGAATGAATGTAATGTGATGAGATGTGGACATAGGTAGATGTGGACATAGGTAGATGCGAATGGATGAGATGTGAGATAAGGATAAATGTGGATAGATGTGATGAGATGGAATATGATGTGATTGGATGAGAATGGATGAAGGATGATGGGAATACATATGATTAGACGTGGATTAAGAAGTGTAAATTGATGTGAAACAATGTGGAAAGACGAGAGTTCATTATAGAAACTGTATTTATGACCTATTTTTAAATGTCTATTTTATGTCAAGAATGCTGGGAAAGCATTTTGACCGTCTTGTGAATGAGGTTGTGGAGATCTAAGTGATAAAGTTGCAATAGCTAATGGAGAGTGAATGGAGGACGTCTCGCGTAGCAAGGTCGGCTGAGATCTTGACCAGCCTCGGTTCCGATTTAAATGGTGAGCTTCTGGTACGGTGGATGAGGGACCAAGGAAGCAGCCTATGAGTGAAGCGCTAGGTGACCTGCGAAGGATCCTAGAGGGTGCTGACCATACGGTGCTCGAGCTCTGGGTCACCAAAGATACCCATGCGTATGTTGAGGAAGAAAATGGAAGAAGGTGTTAGAGTTGTTTTCTGAACTCGGGCATGGATCTGGTTGATTGACCTTGCTCGTCTTCAACGGATGAGTCCATAGCTCTTTTATATGGATCTGTTGGTTGATCTTGCTGATCTTCAACGGAGAGTCCATCTAGATTTTTATAAGTGAATATATTTTTGGGTACTATGAGCTAGGAACTATTGAAAAGGCCCCTGAGTGAACAGGTGGTGAGCGTTCTGGTTGCCAATGATGCCATAGGTACATCGATGAAGGAATGATTAGAAATTAGAATTCAACCGGATATTTTTGAGGATTATGGTCAGTGATACTATGCTTTCATTAAAAGATTGTTTTAAAGACAACTGAATCTGTGAAACATGTAATTTCATATTGGGTGTATAAGTAGTGTGACTATCTTGAAGTTTGCATGAAGCGCCGACTAAGGGGCCTGGGAATTCTTTTCACTGGTACCCGGGACAAAACATAACCAAATTCCTAAATGGATCCTATCACTACAGTGGTTGGGTGGTTGGCTAACCCATGGGACTGAATGGGGTTAGGCTAGACTGATGGATCCCTAAAATGAGACCCAATTGTGTTGTGATATGATAGATGAAGTAAATCCCGAATAGTCCTTGTTCTATGGAAAAGAATCAACGGCTGTGCCTCTCGATGAGGAAAAAAGCATTGGTCTCTATTCAAGTGCAAGTCTCTTCCTTGATTTGACCATGTGACTTACAAGTTCGGTCGGATCAGTTTGGTAAGATAAGGCTCTTGACTACGTTAGAGTAAAAATATCCTGGAGGAATCGCCCGTGCTTTCTGGGCAAGGGAAGTTTTTTCGGGTTCAGTTTTGGAAGAACAGAGGGATTAGTCTCTTGTCTGGATATCCGTGGGCGAGTCCCCGATTGAGAGGCTCTACCCTACACAAGAAGTGCTACTTCCGCTGCTAGCACCTCCGAATTCGTTGCGCGGAGCGGGCAAGGATCTTTCAGTCTCCGCCCCTCCCTAGTGCTCAATCCATCTTCACCTCCCTCTCACCAATGCTTAGTCCATCTCCACCTTTGGTCAGTGTGCCCGTGCCTCCGCCTCCACTCAGTGCGTCCTCACCTCCACCTCCGCTCTGCGAAGCTATAAGTTGGGGCTTAATCAAAGCTTACCTTTTTTTGCCAACAAAAATTTTAAACACATTTTCAAGCATATAATTTTTGCTTTTTTCATGAAAAAAAGTCCCAAACAATATTTCTTATTTTCAAGTACATAATTCTTGCTTTTTTCATGGAGAAAAATGCTTAGCCGGCTGTGGGGATAGTTCCGATGGCCGTGGAGATAGTTTTGCTATTAGTAGAACTATCCCCAGAGCCAGCTTAGCATTTTTTATATAATAATTTATCCCAAATAAGCTTATTTTGAAGTACATGATTTTTCTTTTTTCATGGAAAAAAATGTTAAGCCGGTGGAACTATCCCCATAGCCAGCTTAGCATTTTTTTAATAATAATATGTCATACATAATAATAATGTTTTGAAGTACATGATTTTTCTTTTTTCATGGAAAAAAATATTAAGCCGGCGGAACTATCCCCATAGCCAGCTTAGCATTTTTTTGAAGTACATGATTTTTCTTTTTTCATGGAAAAAAATGTTAAGCCGGCAGAACTATCCCCATAGCCAGCTTAGCATTTTTTTAATAATAATATGTCATACATAATATTGCTTATTTTAATTTAAAAAAAGAGCATACATATCACGTACAAGCACTCATCTTTAAAAAAATAATTATTATTCAAAAGGTTATGGATAATATTTATTTATTTTAATGAAAAAGAAGAAGAGCATACACGCACTCATATACTCACACGTACACATATAGACACACACACCTATACTAGCATACATACACACATACCTATATAGAGACACTCATATACATATAGAGACACATATACAAATAAGAAAACTATTATAGTAAACTATATATAAACTATTGTAGTAAACTATATATATAAATGTAAACTATTATAAAAAACTCTCTCTCTCTCTCTCTCTCTCTCTATATATATATATATATATATATATATATATATATATATATATATAAGTAAACTATTATGTATTTATATGTACTTATATAAACAATCATACAACATGCAACATACACATACATATACACACTCACACATGGAAGCTTACATGTGCATATAAGGATCCCTAAATATAGGTTCATACATAGAAGCATGAACATTTATACATAGAAGCATACACACTCTAATAGGCATAAACTAAAACACACAAGCAGGAACGCACTAATATAGTCAAATATACGCTTATATATATATATATATATATATATATATATATATATATATATATATATATATATATGTATGTGTGTGTGTGTGTATATATATATATATATATATATATATATATATATATATATGGATAGGAACTATATATATATATGGTAAGGAACTATATATATATAAGTATTGAAGGAAGCAAAGGGAAACATGCCTCTATAGCACCCTCTACTCCCTCACTGAAAGACAACAACTTGAGCAACTCCCTCTACTCTCACCATAGTGCTCAACATGCATAGCTCAAATCCATCAAGCAAAACTCAAGAACACTCAGTGAAGCACACCAAACTTGTAAACTTGGAATCGAGTGAAATAGATGAAGAGAAAAGAGATGAAATCCCCATAGCATCAACAAATGTGGAACAAAACTTATGAAATGAGAGAAAACTACTATCATTATTTAGTTGCATCCCAAAGGGACACCCATACAATCATATGATGGGAGGAGAAAACTCCCCTTGTATAGAAATCTCATAAGAAACAACACAAATTTTAAAAAAAAACCTTAACTCTCTATCTCTCTAGCACAATCCTCTACTCTCCATGCTCTTGATGTGAAGCTCTACTCCTCTTCTCTACTCTTGAAATGAAGCTCCTCCTTCCCTCTCCCCTTTGAAATGAAGCATGAGGTGGTTTATATAGGTTTTTAAAAACCCTATCTTCCTCTCTTTTTTTGCCAAAAAAGAGTGATGTTGCTTTTATTATAAATCGTGTTTTTTTAGACTCAAGAATAGCCCCTCTTATTACAAAAAAAAGGAACTTTTTTCAGGGCCGGCAACAAGAAGAGGAAAAGTAGCCTTTTTTGAAAAGGGGGCATGGTGGTGACTTTACATGCATAGCCGATGGTAGTGCACAACAAGCGACGGGCGTCACATAATGGAAAACGATCAAAAATGGTGTGACACACTCCACACCATGGAGCATCCATGCATTGGGCACTTAAGAGCCACAAGATCCACTAGGCCACACCTCCTCTAATTGATGTAAAAAGAGGGGCCCAAAATGGCTTATAAGCCCTCCATGTTTTTTAGAAAAGTTAGCATGTGGGATTATACAAAGCTCTCCTTTGCACACGTTTTCCTCCAAGAAAAAGGTGCTTTTTCACCTCCTAAAGTTTAGTAAAAAAAGACTAAGTTCCCAATGTTATTCCAAGGCATTGAGATGCCAAGAGTTATTTTCCAATGATGATATTCTTTTTATTGTCGACATGGTGTGTGGACTCTCTTTTATGGTCCCACATAGCTGCTACTCCATCTCCTCTACAAGGTCCATGAAAGGAGAAGAAAAAAACCTAATCATATCAGCCATCCTCTTGAAAGTAAGGCATTCATGCCTTACACTAACCACAAAGGCCTCATGCCATTTAGTAGTCAACACAAAAAGGTTGCATCATCATAGCTCTTAGAACAATAGAAAAGGTTGTTAATCCCAAGCATAGAATATCTGCAATAAGCTATGCCACCATTATTGAAGAAAATGTGTTGTCTCCTATATCCACCCTCTTGTACTTCTCTGAATCCACATCCAAGTATGTCATCATAGGCATCAAATGCAACTCCTTCTCACAAAAAAAAACTACATCCCTCTTTGCATTCAAGAACTCATTCACATCATCACCAAGCATATCCACACAAAAGCAGGCAACAGGTTCTCCCACAAAGACATCACAAGTCTCAAACATTGCATAAGAAACTGGAAATAAGTCATAGCCCTATAGAAGGCCATCTAGAACCATGAAGGAGTCCAAAGCATCTTGCATCACCCTTCTACTTGTTCCACTATTCCACATGCTTAGAGGTAAGCCACAAAACATCAATGAGAAATAAAACACAACCCTCCACACTTGCAACATGATTGGCATAAAAGGAAAACACATCTAAAGCATAAACGTAGGCATCCACTACTCCAACAAAAGCTCCTTGCCACTAAACATAACACTAAAGGTATCAAACACCATAGCCAAGAATAATACAAATCATTGCAATATGAGTAGATTCAAACATAGGAAGCATAGCACCCATTTGCAACCAAGAGCACTTAAAAACTTGTTAAGAAAACACCTCGGAACCTATATAACCAGCTACACAACATTTGGAAGATTTTGACAATGCTCAGCAACCACCCTGTCAACTGAAAGAAGAGCTGACTCCACCAAGTTCACATCTCGACGCTCCTCAATGTCACCAAAACAGAGACAAAACCAACAACTAAACAATGCACCTTTAGCGGCTACTCTCACCAGCCAAAAGTTCACCAATAAAAACTCTAAAAACTAAAAAAGGGATCACTGAACATGGGCTAAGAATCACATATGTCAACATCAAAATGGCATCATTGTCTAGAGCATTCACATCCTCAATAGAACCATAGAGCTATCTTGTTTGAATTCTTCAAAAACTAGATCACCACACAGATTCACCACAAGATCCATCTCATATGGTTATCTTCAAAGGTTGCATATATATTATTGCATGCCTGATTATCACCATCCTCATCTACATCATGGAATGGCTCTTGACTCACATTGTGAGATAAATCATCATCATCATAACATACCTCTTGAATCTCCTCCCAACACACCTTATCCATTATCCTTTTTAATAGAAAATTCTTTAGTTGCTACTTCCTCCAGCAGCTCAGGAATAGGTTTCACAAGCTACATACTTATCTTCATCACATAGGGCATAGTTCACCTCTACATTGGTACCAAGTGAATTAGCACAAACACAAATACCATCATCCAAGCCACTTGTCTCCTTAGACGGCTCCAAGACCATAGTAATCTTGTCATTTGATAGGGAGCCATCTACCGTCTCCATCTCTGAAGATGAACTCAAATATGCATCCTCCTTGTTCACATAGACTTTCGAATCAAACCTGGAATCATACTTGACACAACTTTACAAAGAAACAATTTGTGGAAGAGCACCATCAAGTCCTGCAAGATTGAAATCCACTTCCTCGATACTATGCAGCTGACGTGATGCCCAAAAAGGAAGCACATATTGTTGAATATGTGGAAGCAAACCTTGAACATAAATGGCCAACAAGTAGGAGCGATCCAAATCACCAAATAATGCTACACCAAATGATCCCAAATGAACACAACTCTGTCTCCATAATCTTGAAGGGTCTCTTGGTCTTCTAGTTTCGCATCTTGAAGCTACACCCACATTCTTTCTTGCTATTGTGCAAAGCCAAACTCGTCCACAAGTGCTTGTTAAAGAAGTTCTCAATCATCTCAGATGTTCTCATCTTTCCTTTGATACCAATCCCTTGCATAATCTCATAGCACCGACTTGCCTAAATAGCCTTGTCATAATCATCATTGATCCCAATTCGCATCCCAATTCGCCAAAAGTATTGTGTAGCACAAAATATCCACTCATCGACATTCTCTTCATCTCATCCATGGAATAAGAATCGATTCGAAAAAGACCGTATATGTATAGTTTCTTTGAAGAAATATCTAACATCAGTTTGTAAACTGAAGGTTGCCAATGAAGAACTCCTTATTAGTGGGGGCATTAAAATAAACTTCTATTAGTGGGGGCATTAAAATGAACTTCTATTTATCTGATAAATTAACGGATTTCCAATTGCAAGGGAAAAAATTATGAAAATTTATTCTTTCCTGGTTACAATAGAATTATAAATAGTTCTATTCAAGAATGATGGAATTTTATAAAGATAACTCTTTTTCTAATAATCCATTTGTGAATATGCATACATCATTTTATTGATTTATTCACATAGAAATATCTTAAAATATTCTTTTCTCCTTTTTTGATCCTCAACATTAATATACCATAGATTTTTACATGAAATTATGGTGAAACCTTCTCTTTTAACACCGAAATTAATTTATGCATTTTCTAATTAAAGTACAATGAAAATCTCTCCTTTAAATAAATAAAAATACCCATATTTGAAATATGCCAAAAATTCTTCTTTTAATATTTAAAATATTTGTATCTAGAATATTATGAGAATTCCTCTTTTTGCATCTAAATTTTTATGCATGTACATATATAAAAATAAATATAACAAAAATTCCTCTTTTCTCTATTCAAACAATTATGCATAAATACTATAAAAGTATTTTCCATAAATATGACAAAAATCATTCTTTTAGCATAAAAATATCTATGCCTAGAATATGATAGGAATTCCTCTTTTCTCTATTTAAAGAAATATGCATAAATACTATAAAAGTATTTTTCATAAATATGATAAAAATCACTTTTTTAGCATAAAAATATATATGCCTAGAATATGATGGGAATTCCTCTTTTCTCTATTTAAACAAATATGCATAAATACTATAAAAGTATTTTTTATAAATGTAACAAAAATCATTCTTTTAGCATAAAAATGTTTATGCCTAGAATACGATGGGAATTCCTCTTTCTGGTATTAACAAAATTATGCATAAAATTAAATTCATTTTTAAAATATTTTTGCCATAGTTTTGCTGCTTTTTTTGAGAATTCTCAAAATTCTACTTTTAAATAAATACCCATAATTATGAAATGTAATAGGAACTCCTCTTTTAAACTAAAATTTATTTATGCATACATAACATAATTATAATCATAATTATAAGCATAATAATAATTAAATCTCTCAATTACTCTTAAATATCCATTCCTCATTTCCAAAAATGTTAGCATAACTCTCTTTCAACTTAAAATGAATTAATATGATTTTTTGTAATCATAAACAAGCTTAATTAAATTAATCATCATTTTTAACTAGATTAAATCATAAAAATACCTAATCTTTTTCTCTAGCTTGTCAAGCCTAGAGTATTGTTTAAGATAATGAGTTTATCATTAAGAACCATCCTTCTAACAAGAATCTAACCATAAAGATGATTAATCTTTCCAAAAACAGAGATTTACTGATAAAAATACTATAATTAATCATAAAGATTAGTATTAAACCATTTAAACATTATGAATTATTAGAAAGCTTGATTTCAAGAAAAAACCATTTAATTGAAAGCTTCCCAAGCATTAGAGGGGTTGGGATGGAGATAACCATTGAGAAAGATAGAAAAACCATTGGATTAAGGCTTACCTTTGATTTTGGCTTGATTATTTAAAGAAATAAGTGAAGCCCACAAAGCAAGCTTTGGCCACCAAGTTGGGGAGGGTAATCTCCAAGAGAGGATGGAGAATTGTGAAGCTCCAAAGCTTCCAAAAGTAGAGGCAAAATAGAGGGATAATAGAATTACACTAAAATGAAGATAATACTGGCATCATGTAATTACTCAAAAATGAAAATACAAAGGAATGAGGGTCTATTTATAGGTGAGGGAAGCCACTAACCAAGTCCAACTAGGATCTAGAGGCTTCCTGCTTCAGTTTGATCCATTTTGGACAAGTTTTGGCTCACTTTTTGATCTAGTTTGAAAAAGGAGGAGAGATAAAATATCCCAATTTTTTTGAATTAAAAATACAAGGTAATGATGAAAAAAAGGTGCCTCTTTCATGAGCCTTTTCCCTCCTTACTGAGGTGTCACAATTTGATCTTTTTACTAATAAACCTTAATTTTTAACTAAAACCTAGTACTTGGTCAGCTCTTCATGTTATGTGAGCATTTACTCATTTTTGGGGGGTTTTCTTTTATTCTTTGAATTTTTCTTATTGAAACACTTGGATTAATCCTATTGGCCCTTTAGAACCTTATTTGGACCTTAATCAAATTTTTTTGAAAATGTGGACCCTTACGCTAAGGTCTCTTATACACATAATCAGTTAATTTCTAATGCAGATTGGAAAATTCTTTTTGAACTTCTGTTTCAAGGGAATTCATCTTAAATATAAGGAGAAACTTTGTATCTAAAAATATCTCAAAATTGAATTATCTCTCTCTAGAATATTTTCTCTCTCTAGGTAAAAAACAAGAGAAAATACTATTTTCTTGCATTCAGAAATAGGGGATGATTACAGGGGACTGACAAGAGAGCTTATACATCTTTTAGGAGCCGAGGAGGAACCTTAAATCCTCTCCCACTTGAAAAACGCGAGATGTCCTCATCTTGCAAAAAGTGGGGGTAATCCTTTACTATCTCTTCTTCTTTCTCCCAAGTGGTGTCCTCTAAAGGGTAGAACTTCCACTTGACCAAAAATTCTCTGAGGACTCTGTTCCTGAGAACCTTCTCCCGAACATCAAGGATTTCTTCAAGTTGGAGTACCATCTGGCCTTGAGTCGAAGAAGTCAACTGTTCATCATCCAGCACATGACTCGGGTTGGGTATATACTTTTGAAGTAAACTGTCATGGAATACATTATGTACTTTTAAATGGGGAGGTAGAAGAAGTTCATAAGCTAGATCTCCTATTTTCTTAGTGACGGCGTACGGCCCACAGTATCTTGGAGACAGTTTTTTGTAATTTCCTAGAGATAAAGGACTTATCTTGGGTCGTACACAAATGAAGACCATATCTACTTCTTCAAACACTCTCTCCAATCTCTTCTTGTCAGCATACTGCTTTTGTCTATCCTAGGCAACCTTGATATCTTTGTGGATTGCCTGCATTTGCTGCTCCATAATTTGTATTCTCATTCAGATTAAGCTTCATTAATGAAGACTTTTAATCGATGAATTTGATTTTATAGATGGATGTTCCGTGTTTATCTCGTATTCTCGATCTTACTCAATCTCAGGATATGTTTGCTTTTGCTTTTGAGCATATCCTCTCCTCCGTGCTAAATAACAACTTGAACGAGCAAAGCAAGCCTCGCAAATCATTTCGAGAAATTATATTTTCAGGACCTGGTTGAGAGACGACAGCATAAGTGGTTTGCAATAGCACAATATGTCCATGCCTCTTGTAACTAGTGCCTGATGCTGCTGAGGAAGATTATCTCTTTAGCCATGGTCCTATTGAGGCGCTAAAGGTGGTTCACGGTGTTATCTTGTATCACCCCACACCTCGAGATTTTAGGCTTTCCTGCCATATTTATAGACTTCTCAATTGTTTTATCCCGAGAAGTAAGATTGTAGCACCTTTAGAGCCATAAGGGAACAATTGTATCGCGGCATGTCTATAGCCTACTATCGCCGTCTCACGCGTGTAGTACCACGGAGGTTTTGATTTTCTGGAGCCATGTTGCTTTATGTATATATTGCAAACTTTATGTAAATAAAGAATGTTTTGTGAAAAATTTCCAGTTACCTAAGTGATTTGACTATCAGATATCGAGTTTAAAGAAATATGATCTTTTTTCTCGGATGTATGTCATAGATCTCTAGTAAGAACGATTACCATGTTTGAAGTAAGAACGATTACCATGTATGTCATAGATCTCTAGTAAGAACGATTACCATGTATGTCATAGATCTCTAGTAAGAACGATTACCATGTTTGAAGTAATTAATTCTGAACTTCTTAAGTCTTAGGATCTCGATGACAAAATCAAATAGAAATTTAATAATGTATCATTTTGGTAGAATCATGAGATGCACGAACCGTGGCGGCAGACAGCTAGATCCTCTCACGGATGAGGAAGAGCTTGACCCCGATGTTCGCAAAGCCCTTCATAGATCTCAACCAGGTCCCTTCAAGGGTGAAGGGAAAAACTTGGGTGAGGTTGTGGAAAAGTGGATCGAAGCAATGGAAGAATACTTCAATGTCACTGGATACAATGAGAAAAGTAAAGTGGCGCTTGCAAGGCTAAAGATAGTAGCAACAGCCAGAGTAGCATGGAGAAAACACTGTGAGACAAACCATCTAGATCGGAACACCTAGACATGGAATGATCTCAAGACATACCTAAGGAAGAGATTCTGTCCTCCCGGCTTCTTGGAAAAACTAAGATGAATGAATTCTTGGAGTTAACCTAGGGGAGCAGAACTGTTGAAGAATATCACCAAGCGTTCGCTCTCCTCTCCTCAAATACTCGCCACCACCGCTACTAAGGACGAAAAACAATTGATGGCTAGGTTCATTCAGGGAGGAATGAACAAACCTTTGGATACCTTGGTAAAGAATGCCAAGACAGTTTCCACGGCTGAAGTAGTGCGGATGGCAAAGGACTTTGCCAAGGCATTTGTTGTTAAGGTCCCGCCAAAGCCAGCTCCCTCGTCCTTCAAAAGGTTCCAAACACTAGGAAGTACTTCTAACCTTTCGCCTCCTAAAAGACACCAAGGTCCCAATCAGAACAAGGAGACGAGAAGTTTCACAAATGAAGGAATACCTTTTCCTCGGAGCACTTTTTCAGGAACCGCCGGATTAGTCTCTTGTCTGGACATTCGTGGGCGAGGTCACGAGTGGGAAACCTTGCCCCACGCGTGAGGCTGCTACTTCCGTTGCCAGTGCCCCGGAGAAGGCTGTGCGGAGAGGGCAGGGGACTCATAGCCTCAAAATTGAATTATCTCTCTCTCTAGAACATTTTCTCTCTCTAGGCCAAAAACAAGGAAAAATACTATTTTCTTGCATTCAGAAATAGGGGATGATTACAGGGGACTGACAATAGAGCTTATACATCTTTTAGGAGTTGAGGAGAAACCTTACAGAATCCAATTCCAACATAGGGTCCAAAGGTGGGTTTCGATTTTCTAGGTCCACTCCCTTATTCTTTATAAGGGAAGTATTATATTCTTATGGCTACACAGATTATGCAACTAGGGGGTCTAAAGGCAAATGCTATAGTTAATAATAAGGTAGTGAGACTATGGCATTCATTTATCATGAATGCATATGTGTTCATTTTGAGTGTCCATTGGAAATCCTTACAGATCGAGGAAGGTATTTTAGAAATACATTAGTTAAATCTTTGTAGAGTTTAAAAATAATTCATGCTATGTCAACTCATTACTATCCCCAATGCAATGGTTTAGCAAAAAACCTAACAGTTTGCTTTGTGGATCTTTGACTATCTAGTGGGATGCTAAAAGAGAAGATGAGATGTTCAATTAGCTGAAGTCCTATGAGCTTATAGGACCACACACAAGCTCTCTCTTGGTTTCACACCCTTTCAACTAGTTTATGGAGTGAATCACTAGCCTTTACACCTCTTTTATTGCACGCAGGAATGATGATGATATGCAACTCTGTCAATGCCTAGTGCAATTAGGAATCTTGGATGAAAAGTGGAGAATCACCCGCTCTCACTTTCAACCATCTATGATATACAATTTTCCTCTTAGGCTAAATCTTCAACCATCTATAACATAAGTCTATATATCACATTCAATTATCCTTTTAGGCTAATTCTCCCATTGATTACTTAATTCAAGAGTACTTTTTGAGAGTGTAAGAGGAGAATCACCCTCTCTCACTTTCAACCATTTATGACATAAGTCTATATGTCACAATAAATTATCTCTGAGGTTGAATATTCAACAATCTATGACATAAGTCCATACATCACAATCAATTGTCATCTTTTAGGCTAAGTCTTGCATTGATTATTTAATTAAAGACTTCTTGACTTTGAGAGCTTAATGAATAGCTGAGTCTAGATGGCATGTAGGTGGGTGGAACCCACTTACACATGGAAAATTTATTTAAGGAGAACCATCACTAGACTAAATAACCAGGACCCAAGTGTTTATTGAACATGCTTGGGGTATTTATAATGTGCACCTCCATGTAGGCATTCTAGAATAATATTTTCTCCTCCATGTAGGAATTCTAAAAGAATATTTCTCAATTATGTGCCTACACACACTCCTCCCACATGCCTTCCGTATGCGAGCTTGTGGTTAACGATATTTTAATAATACATAAGTGATCCATGTAGGCATCAAGGCCCACTTTTATTTCCACACATCACTAGACCAAACAACCATACACAAGTATTTATTGAATAGACTTGGGGTATTTATAGTGTACCTCCGCACATGAAATAAAACCTTAGGAAATATAAAATATTTAAAGAGACGAGCCGTTTGTGAGGAAGTCACCAAGCCACCACACCACCATGTCGTCATACCATCATTCCAGTATGGGTGGCACTGCAAGCTTCTTGAATAAGATCATATGCAAATGTTAAAAATTAAAGATATTAATTTGTGACATTGCATCTTTTTCTCCTCCCCATGCATAACAAGGGGTCTGTTGGCCAACTTTTGCTTCACCCTAAAAGGACTTTCCCATCATTTTGTCTAGCCGCAGATATCATTCAAACCTCATCACCAAGCTTCCTTTCTTAATCTCTCGTCTCTTCATCTTCTTGGTCAACATGTCATGCCTTGCCTTGCACCACTGTTGTGTTTCCTCTAAATTTTGAAGTGCCTGAAATTGCTTCTCATCCAAGATTTCTAATTGCACTAGGTGTTGAGCATGAGCCTCATCATCACTCCTATATGCATTTGCTAATTATGTGTAATAGTTTCTTGGTGGGATCAATTCTTCATGTTTTGCACTCTGTATATTTTTAATAAATTAAAGCAAGGGATATTTAGGGATGTTGATCCCCAAAAGACTAGTAATCTCATAAGGCACCTCTTAAGGTAGCCCTTGTCTTATTACCACCCTCCTTTGAGGTACCAATGGTTTGCCCTTGTTGATAGTGAGCATGTGAAAAGATCTTGATAGAACCAAAGTCTACTAGGGGCACTGGCACACCCTTGCTCTCTATTTTGAATCATTAAGAAGCCAAGGCTAGAAGATTTAATTGTGAGTTTTCTTATTTCTTCATTTTCTTTCTCCAAAGAGCCCTTTTTTTCACTTTTTCTAATTATCTCTACTGGAGCACCAATCTTCTTAAAGGATATGATGGAATCAATCCTTTCCATAGGGGCTTCGAAACACCCACAAGATTGTTTTTTAATAAACTCCTCACAAGATAGTTTATGCAAAATAAAACTCATACAAAAAAGGGTTATTCACCTAGGTCAGCTTTACCAACCTGTATATTAAAATGGCCATAATTGTTAACCTGCTTATCCAATTTTTTATATGGATATTTGGCACCATAGGGGGAACATTCTTGCTTATTCCTTGTTCTTTGAGCACTCAGCTCCTTCCTTGCATATTTCTATTCATCATTTTCAGTTTTGGTGAAGTTTTGTTGAAGGCATGTGTGGGTAAGGTTATTGCTGGTGTGGTGAAAAGTGTGATTTTTTATTGTTTTTAAATGAAGAATTGAGTTGTAAGTACTTGAGAAGCCTAGAGGAAAACAAATCAATAATTTTTCTTTTGATTTTTACTATTTTAAGCATCCTTGCTTGTTCACATGAAAAACCAGGTTGTTTTTTATTAAAAAGACAAAAAAAGTAATGCTGTTTGGGTCTTGTTGAAGGCACCATTGATTTAGCTTAAGTAATAAGGCTTAAACTACACTTTTTGAGCAGGAAAAAACGAGTTTTGAATCCCTAAAAAGTAGATCTAAGGCCAAAATTGGTTTTTCACACGACTAGTGAGATGTTTACGTTGTGAATATCTTTAGAAATTCACACCATGAAAAACGTTCCCAAAATCATGTGTGATTTTAGAATTGCTATGCTAAAAAATATAAAATCTTATCGTTGAAATCTCTTCTTATCCAAAAATATTCTTGGCATGAAAAACCAAAAAGAAGTTCATGCATGACTATCTAAAGATATTGAGATAATCACGCCAAAAATATTTCAGATATTGAGATTGTTAAGGTGATTAAGAGTTAGAAATTGATTATTATATTTCACTAAAATTGAGTTTACACTCAGAAGGTCAAGTTTATTTAATGTAAAAATCCCATCATGACTATCCGAGGCTTTTCATGCATGACTATCCCAGAGATATTCACGTCGTGATTATCTCATAAACTAGCTCATTTATGGATTATGATTAATCAAATTAACTATGAAAACAGTGCTAGTACATATTATCACCTTGAAATTGAAGGGTAAGCAAAAAAAACTTAGCCTTTGGGAAATTAGAGTTATTCATACTGTGAACAACTTAACCTTCGAGAAATTAGAGGCTAAATTTATATAAAAAAAGGGGTCCTAAAAGGGATTTATCATGCAAAAACTTTCTTACATGCACTTGAAATTCAAAAAAATATTGGGAAGGGACAAATTCTTTCTACAAGAAATAGGTGCAAGAAGGGCCTTAGCTATGTGAAAATGCAAGCTTTAGAATGAGACTTTCAAGTAAGCATTGGAGAAGAGGCTATGATGCAAGCCCAAACCCTTGCTCAAGCCATGGGCAGAAGAGTTAAGAATCACAAATCTAGGGTGGCTCATAGTAAGCAATCAAATCCATGGTGAGGCTTAACAAAAATACTAATACAAGATTATGCTAGATAATAAGCACACAATAATAAGGATATAAAATTAATAATCTCATTGCAATAATCAAGTTCCATACACCCATATTTATAGCCTTGGGAAGGGCTCTAATCCATGCTTTGTGTGCACCCTAGTGCCAACCACGTGTTCATTAATGCTCACACTACATGTGCCTCCTAGCACTTTCCATGTGCTAACTTTTTGACCTTTGACTCCACCTTTTGCAAACGACCATACAAATCAACCTTTGCCCGATGTACCCTTAAGGAGTCTATCCTTTTTTAATGTGCATGCTTCTTCTCTTGCTCATGTGACTCACTCCCTACCTTGTGCTCCATGGCACCACATTTCCCAACACTCCTGCTTGGTGCCATATTTCTTTGGGCTACTCAAGGTGGTTGGATGCGTATTCTTGGCTGGACCCTATGATCTTGTGACCCTATCTCTATAATTTTTCATTCGACTCCTCTTGGATAAGGACTAGTGATTCACCCTCTTTGCCTACCTTTATATGAGTTTCGCAATATAATATTGCTTCATAGGGTATCTTGGGGCATTGGTAGTTCCCAACTCTCTTTCCACCCCCTACCTATTTATATTGCCATTCTTAACAAATCAGCTTAACAAATCAGCTAGGGTTGATGTGGTTATGACTGGAACTGGCTCATAAGCAAGTCTTGTGGGGAGTGTTACTCCTCCTCTTCTTCCCCTCCCCTTCCCCCTTCCTAGGTTTGTTTCTCGGTGGTGATCATCTATGCCAAGGTCATGGGGGAAGGTGGAATTTCCATGTTTAGTGCATCATCCTCCAAGGGGGCCATTTCTTGTCCTTGTTGTAGTAGCAACATTGACTACATATATGTGAGGAAATCTGGGCCAGTCATCATTTTATTGATGGTATCCCTTGTAAAGGGATGTTCCTTAGGCTTTTCCTCCTTGGATTCTACTAGCCCGTGAAGGGTAGTTATCTCACATTCTTCCTTAAAATATTTCCCGATTGGTTGTAAGGGTACCATTCCTTCTTGTTGGGAAATGTGGTGCCATGGAGCACAAAAAAGGTAGGGAGTGAGTCACATGAGCAAGAGAAGAAGCATGCACACTAGAAAAGGATAGACTAAGACTAAGGGTACATTGGTAAAGGTTGATTTATATGGTCATTTTGCAAAAGGTGAAGTCAAAGGTCAAAAAGGTAGCACATGGAAAGTGCAAGGAGGCTGAGCATTAATGAACACGTGGTTGGCACTAGGGTGCACACAAAGCATGGATTGGAGCCCTTCCCAAGGCTATAAATATGGGTGTATGGAACTTGATTATTGCAATGAGATTATTGAGTTTATATCCTTATTATTGTGTGATTGCTTAACCTCTAGCATAATTGTGTATATTAGTATTTTTGTTAAGCCTCACCATGGATTTGATTGCTTGCTATGAGGCACCCTAGATCAATGATTCTTAACATGGTATTAGAGCCACTAGGGATGGCTATAGCAACCGTTTAATTTGTGATTGAGAATCAGATTAATAAGTTATTGGTATTTTAAAAAGATAGATAGAGAGTTTCTACTTTGCAATCCATATATGTATTTCACCATTTTGTTGTACTCAGTCATTCCCCCAACAAACATGGAGAGCTTTCTAAATTGGTTACTATACTCCTTGATGGAACTCCCCTTTTGCTCCAAATCATACCATTGTCCCACCAATTGAGCTCATTCAAATGGAGATGTGAAATTTTGGAACATGGCATCCTTGAATGCCTTTCAAGTGTTAAATCGCATACCCTCATGTTGATTAAACAAAACACCGTGAATGGGCATAATCTTCCAAATGCAACACGACAAATTGTACTTTGTCCACCTCCTCTCACGGGGATACAATGCAAAGTACATCTCCATCTTGCTAATCCATTCCTCCAATTCTTTGGTGGTTGTGTTCACCCCTTGAACTTGGGAAGTGTAATTTTATCCTAAAACATCTTTAACCCTTGGTGACTCCAATGTAGTACGTCCATGGGAAGTGTGGTGTATGTCCCATAAACCCCTCAATACTCCATCCAAGAGTCTTCTACTCACATTGTAATCACCCCTTGAAGAGCCCTCCATTGGATCCAAAGCTGTGGGCTGCCTCCCAAGCCAAGAAACTGAAGCATGCCCACCTTGATGGTCTCTTGAAGGCACATTTAACATTCCTTGTATACCACCAAGATTCCCATGTGGATTTAGTGCATGGTCAAATCTGTCCACACCATTTTGCACACCCAAAATCTGGTCTTCAAGAGTTGCAAACCTTTCATCCATCTTATCCACTATTTGATGCATCAACTTGGCATTCTCATTGCCTTGATGCACGAGCTCACTACTAATGTAGAGCACCTCATTTTGGGCATCTCTTTATGCATTCTTGATTGCATCAGTGAGAGAAATCCTTAACATATCTAAGTGATGTTCCCCAATGAGATTTGATCATGTCCACTAGTGTGCACTGGTATGCCTTCATTCACTATTTGCCTACTAATGTCATGTAGAGGTACCCTTTCTTGTTGCATTTCCCTTGAGTTTTGCCCATGTTCAAGAACCAAATGTGGTGCCACATTTTGATCATGTGGTTCATCTCCCAATGGGGTGTCGACCACATGTGCTAATCTATCACTAATCCCCTCTTTTCCAACATTTCGAACTTGGTTTCCTTCCACGGGCACTTGTGCTTGAGCTTTTGATGGCCTTCCATAGTTTCCCATGCTACCAAGCGGCTAGTAGGGCAAACGGCAACCAAATTGGGAGTTCTTTAGTTTTCGCGTTCGTCTTGATGAGAGTCCGAACACTCCTACCACCCTTAATTACCACTTTGAGCACCCCATATATTTCTGTATTTTGACTTTTAGCTAAAAGTCAACTATGTGAGGTTGACAACCCAAACGGTAACGGAATCGGGAGTTTGTTAGCTCGTTTGGAAGATCTTGGATAGTGCTCTTAAGCTATGTAAACACCTTGAATTCAGTTCACACTATTTTGTACTGAATTGAAACTTTTAGTCTAATCAAACTAGCCCTTTTGCACCCTAAAACCGTGTTCAAATCGACCACCTGATGGGTTGTTAGATTTTCGTTACATGCCCTTTCAAGGCTTCTCAATGCCCTTGAGAGATCTTGAATGGTTTGGGATTGAATTGCACTTTTGTATTCAATGCAGGGTGTAGGCAAACCACAAAAATTTGGGCATACTCTCTCCACAAAATGGACCAAATCTCAATAGCAATCCATTAGCATTTGCCCAATGTCCATTCATGAGCAATGTCCCAAGTGTTCACAACCATAAGCATTCACTTGCCAATTTAACTCCAATGCTTTGATCACATCCAAGTGTCCAAGGCATGCCCAATCAAGTGTTATTTGGCTTCCATAGCCTCGGCATGCTTGCAATGTAGCCAAGTTGTATGCCGAAGGAGCGCTTTATGCTTACCGATCTCCCAGCCAAGCCTTCCCACCCTCATACTACCTAGTCCGATTCTAGGCACAAGTTGGGGCCATGTCTTCATATCCAATGTACCTAATCCCCCAATGTACCACTTTCCCTGGAAATCACAACACGATGATTTCACTCCATGCTTCTCCCAGGCCTCTCCTCCAATGCCCGAGGTACCCTCACATACGTACTAGATGCTAGGAAATTGAAGTGAGAGTACAAAGTGAGGTGGATATGGATGTAAGATTCAAAAGGAAAGGTAGGGGCACTTACAATGTGTTTAGCATGAACTCATGCCACTTTCATTTTATCAATTACAATGAGCATGTACTCATGCTTTCCTTCAATCACCATAGTAGCTCCAATACACCAAATCACATCAAACCGACATCCAAGTAGCATCCAACATCATGTGAATCAAAAGGCAAAAGAACTTGCAAGAAATAGCTCCACACATCCCTTATTTCACATATGCATCATGTGATAACATCAAGGGATGCTTTAAAGGTAGATCCTTTACCCCCTCCCAGATTCTTGGTATGATCTTGTCCAACCTGAAGAGCATCGTGGAGAAGAACTTGCACACTCGTAGTAGCAGGACAGAGCATCTCCAATTCTTGGTATGATCTTGTCCATCCTGAAGAGCATCGTGGAGAAGAACCTGCACACTCGTAGCGGGACAGAGCATCTCCAATTCTTGGTATGATCTTGTCCATCCTGAAGAGCATCGTGGAGAAGAACCTGCACACTCGTAGCGGGACAGAGCATCTCCAATTCAAGTCTTTGGGGAAAAACCCTAGCTCTTTTGATGTGTTTGTTTTTTAGCCTCAAAGAAAACTCGCACTACTTCTCAAGTTGTCTTTCCCATGGCTCCTCCTGATGAAACAGCTGTTGTGGAAAAGCTTTATGAGTATGGGCAATGCCTCGCCGAACCCTTGGGAACCCTTCAATAGCCAAAGGGAGCAGCTTGCTACACAACTTATTCCATGTTCCTTAAGAATTTTCCCACTCTTTCATCTGAAGCCATCAATGCACAACTGGATTTATGCGAAGAAGATGAGTTGGGATAAGACTGCAGGTGATTCGAGGTCTTCCTCTATTGTGCAAGGATACCCCTCGACATCTACCAAAGATATCTGATGTTCTTGGTCAACTACTTCTTGCAGCAGAAAGCTTAGAGAAGGACTCAAAAGCATCCTTGACAGCTTTGTTTGAGCACTTTGAGAGCTCTGATGCAACTTCTAAGCCATCCTACACCAAGCTAGAGTAAGGATCTAAGGATTTCTTGAAGCTATGCCTAACATTTAGGGTTTACCAAGCTTGAGATGAAATTAGGGTTTCAACCAAAAGCCTTGGCAAAAAGAAAGGGGTCAAAGCTAGCTCTGATACCACTGTAGTGATGGAGAAAGAGAGAAAGAAAGATGCACTCATAACGGAGTACCACATGGACTCAAGGGAATACCACCATAGCCATGGAAAGCTTGAAGCTCCAAGAAAGTATCATTTGATTAGTAAAAATTATTAGCTGTCCCTAATTATAATTAGTTCACTTATATACTTGCCCACCTTTTCACACTTTATTAATGTTGGGCTCCCACGCTTGCCCGACCATATCCATGCCCATGGGCTTCCCTTATGTCCAGACCATGTTCAAGGCTCTAACCCATGCCCAACATTATTAATATTTTTGGCCAAGCCCCCTTCATTACACATTCGATCTGGACTATTCCTTCCACAACAGTAAGCTAACAAGCTCCTAATAGTTAAGAGTGGCTGCATTGCCTCTCAAAGAAAGCCAGAGGGAAATATGGAAATCCAAATAAGATTCATGCAAAGAGTTCGTGGTGATGTTAACTAATTTCCTATGAAAAATGATCTCATCAATGTCAAGAAGTTGTTCACTTAAGTCCTACAACTTTGTTAAGTGTTCATTCATGGAGCCCTTACCCTACATTTTCTCATTATCAAGTTGCCTTTTGAGAAAAGTAACTCGAGCATCATTTTTAGTCTAATATAAAGTTTCTAAAGTGTCCCAAGCAAGCTTGGATGTTTGACAAGAGCAAATGTGTGGAACAATAGACCTTTTACTGACAAGGCAATTAATGCCAAAGCCTGAGCATCATGTGAATCCCATCTTCTTTGATCAGTACTAGTTTGAGAAACTTGATACATGGTCTGTTGACCCTTGACCTTGAGGAGTAGCAAACGCAATCGTGCTAGGACTGGGCTTGTCACCATTGACCATTGACCAGACCCCATAAGCCCTTTACACAATAAGAACATTTCTGACCATAAAACTCCATAGGGACTAATTTAACCCATCTAATTTATTCTCTTTGGAAAGAATACCAAACAAATCATTAGTATAGTTGATGGGCATACCTCACTGTAATTGCATTGGCAAGGGAAGGATGCGGAAAAAAAGCTTGAACTAAAATCAGTAGCTGTTGATGAACAATTCGCAAACTGCTAGAAGTTAGCAATTGAATCAAATGATCCTTGAAAGTAGAATCGATCGATCCTTGAAAGTGAAATTGGACGTTCTAAGAAAGTGGAATCGACCAATCACAAAAAATAGAATCGTCGAGCAGAAAGTAGAATCAGACGATCCTTAAAAATAGAATTGGTTGATCCGAAAAGTAGACCTACCAATTGAAAACTGGAACAACAAAGCTTAATCAAGTGCACCAGCAAAGTCATTGATGGTGACGTGAAAGCTTTCATCAATATGTAACATATGTGTATATATGTAACATAATACACCCTATCAATTGTATAGACACATATACTTGGGAACGATGAAAAAAAAATGTAAATTTTAAAACAAAAACAAAACAACCAAACAAAACCAAAAACCCCGCTCTCTATCCCCACACAAACCACACAACACACACACACAAAACACCACTCTCTATATCCCCACACACAACACAACACCAAACATCTACACACACACACACACACATACAACACATACCATCCCCACATGCACACTCTCCTTCCACACACATAAAAACACCCACACACACACACACCCTCCCGCCCACCCCACGCCAGCCAGCCAGCCAGGGCCAAGCATGCAGGGCGGGCAGCATCCAACGACGAGACAAGGCGGGCATCCAGCAACGGCAACGGCAACAGCGCCGGCATCCCATGCAGGCCCAAGTACGCCGAAGGGCGGGCTGCATAGCGGGTACCCCGTGCCTTACAGCGCTGCGGCAGAGGGGCTCCGGGCGGAGCTATGGGCGTGATCAACGGCAAAGGGGAGTCCGACAGTACAGGACCTCGCATGGGCATGGCGATCTGGCAAATCGCGGGCTAGCACGGGGAGGGCTGATCGCCGGGTCGTCCCGGGCAAGGCGTGGAGGTGTGGTCAAGCGGCTCCAGCAGAGTTGTCCGGTAAGGGCGGAGGACAGGACATGGTCGGCACGGTAGTAGATGGGGCCACACACCTGCATGCGCAGCAGGGCGCCAAACAAATGGAAGAAAGCAAAAAAAGAAAAAGAAAAAAAGAGAAGTAAAGAAAAAGAGTGAAGACTGAAAGAGGAGGAGGAGAAGAAAGAAAAACGGACAGAAACTCAGGGTTTTGGGTATTTCTGAGTTAGTTGGTGTGAACACCTTTTAGGGGTGTGAACAACCCTTATTAAAGTTTAGGTTAGAAGATAAGACTTGATGTTTATAAAAGCATGTGCTTGGAAGGTTCTCCAATTACAAGAGTATCATTTGAGTTGTGCAACATATTCATATTTCTCTTGTGCTTGCTATCACATCTCTCTCTCTCTCTCTCTCTCTCCATACGGTATTTCGAGGTTGGTGTGAACACCTTCTATGGGTGTGAACAACCCTTATTAAATCCTAGGTCATAAGATAAGACTTGATGCCTATAAAAGAATGTACTAGTTCTCTAATTACAAGAGTATCATTTGAATTGTGCAACATCTCTCTCTCTCTCTCTCTCTCTCTCTCTCTCTCTCTCTCCACAAAAGAATCATAAAAGTAACATCTATCTTTCTCCACAAAAGAATCATAAAAGTAAGATGCTATCTTCCGGATGGATGCAAGATCTGCAAGGCTGGTTCAAACATTGGAAAGTAGACGAATACCTAGAACTGCCACATGAAAATATGGATATGGAAGTTTTCCATCATGCCCTCCTAGAGACACTCCGTAACAAGTGGCAATCAGCTGAGAAAAAGGCTAAATTTGAATACTATTATGATGCCACTAATCTTGATTTTTGGTCATTCTACACACAAGGAGAGGACAACACGCAAGCATACATAAGCACACCAATGCCACCCCATGCACGCAGGAATATAGCATGTCTTCGGACAAGATCACACAAGCTTGAGATTGAAAAGGGGAGCATGGCAGAAGGTGCCAACGCAAGAAAGAATCTGCAAATTTGTGACATGAAGGCCATGGAGACAAAAGAACATATGGTCATGGTTTGTCCTCGATATACACATTCAAGGTGATTTCAGCAAACTCCTTAAAGGCCACACACATCCGCCACAAGTATTTCTTACAGCCACACCCCCACTGTTTTGGGGGCATTCATCACTCGACTCTTCAAACATAGAGAGGAGCTTCAGTCACATTATGCACACTAGCTTGCTAGTTTTACCCTTCATAGTAACAGAAGGAGACTTTTTTTTTTTTGTCTTGTACTAGTTTATTGGTCCCGTGGGTCATATTTGGCCCTTAGTGGATGATAATACAACCTTCTTCTTCTTCTTCTTCTTCTTCTTCTTCTTCTTCTTCTCTCTCTCTCTGTCTCTCTCTCTCTCTCTCCACACACACACACACACACACACTCTCACCATGGCTATCCTCCATCCAGCATAGTCATGGCTTAATCCTTCATCCCTCTCTTTGTACTACATGCTCCATTCTGGCAACCATGAATGCTAATAGATGGAAGTGCACAAACAAAGAAAAAGTAAAATGGAAAAAAGAGAAGATAGAGACAAAGAAGGAGAAAAGACAAAGAAGGAGAAAAGACAAAGAAAAAGTAAAATGGAAAAAAGAGAAGATAGAGACAAAGAAGGAGAAATGACAATAAAAAAGAAAGCAAAGAAAATGTGAAGAAGAAGAAGAAGAAGCAAGAGTTTCTTCCAACACACGCATGAAAAGCAAAGTTCAACAAAGCCAAGGGCACACGACAACAACCCAAGCAAGAAAGGGCAGCAGGAGGAGTCAAGAGCTAGAAAGTCCACTGTCAAGCAAGCAAGCTGATAAAACGAAAGCTTCCAAAGCACACTTCGCTTCACGGCCCCACCATACAAGATCTGCTTAGAGGATGTCTTCGACATTACAAACCAAGAGTGTACAAGAATGATTTTCACTCTTATTGGTTATATCGGAGTATCAATGTGTGTATCCTCATGTGTCTGTGTGTGAACAACCCCTAAAAGACTATTGTTCTTTTATGTGTGTGTGAGCACTCACTTATGTAAGTGAGTAAAGAGTGTGTGAACCCACTCTTAGAGTGGAATAATATCTAGATATTATATACCTGTTTGACATAATCTATGATGTCGCTGAGAGGGGCCTCTAAGGCTATAGAAGCATGTACTTGGTGAAGCTATCTATCACATCAAATTGAGTCATGCAAACATATCTTTCTCTTTAGTATTGTCTTTTTCTATCTATATCAATAGCATGGCTCTCTATCAACCACCCTAGTTCAGCTCACCTTGCTAACCCTAAACCATTAATTGGTATCATAGCCATGGGTTGAAGTGTAATCTCTGAGCCACTAGAGAAGCCAAGTTGAAACATGGTCAAGGTCAAGGTCAACCTTTGAGCTAAGAAAAAGTAGACAAGTTGGCACCAAGGGAGGGGTGTTGAGAAAAGTGGTGCCAAAGTGTATGTAGCATTAGGCAATTTTCACAAAATTGATAGAGCTAAGATCTGGCATCGCCTTAAGGTTTTGGGGTCTGGATAGGTAGACCAATTTGTAAAAACCTCCAAGCATTGGCGTGAACACAACTAGGATGGGTGACCTCCCAAGACTTGTCCCCCCACCCAATTTCCAACAATTGTACTCTCACCCCCTCAACAAGTTGATGCTCTTTCCCCCCACCCAATTTCCAACAATTGTACTCTCACCCTCTCAACAAGTTGATGCTCTTGCTACCATTCAATAGTGCAACTCTTCACCATGTTAAATTCATGTCCTTCATAGAGTCATTGTTTATGCTTGAATCATCCCACTTCTATCATGAGTACTTCACACAAATGTTAGGAACATTGACCTCAAACTAAGGACATAACCCTTGTACAAGTAACACAAGTACATCACAGAAGCTTCTCGTCCAAAAACACTTCTAAGAAGAACATGATTGCTCACCGAACTACTATAGAAAAGGTGCATGCACCCTCATCATCGATATATGTCCACATGCATTTTTGGATGGGGGAGGCATGGTGGGAAAAAGCATGAACCCATCGCCATGATTCACTTAAAAGGTGCACACACGTGGTTGTTTTGTCATTCTTCTGAACAACCCATTCTTGTCAACAACCAAACCCTCAAACGACAAACCTCAGCATTTTAAAAAAAGGGCCCTCAATTTTCTCTCAACCTAAGTGAAAATATGTTAAGAAACCAAAAATAAGAGTCAAAGAAAGCAGAGAGTTGGAGTTGTCACATGGAGAAGAACATACCCCGGCACACCTTCAGCCCTCATGGCCCATGCACGACACCTACATTACTCACAAGGGCTTTGCACTTCATAAGCAAATCTTCCATACATAATACACTCACAATAGTTAACAACTACACCGACCCTTATCATCCATAGCCATCCATGTACATCCTTGGATGGGGGGGACCATAGTAGGGACGAAAGGCTAGCCCATGGCATGACCCATCACCTGGATCCTCTTTGAATGTACAACCACCTCCAAAGATCTTCCTTGTGGTCTCCATTGGAACATTTGACTCTTCTTCGACTACCTTCACCATTACAACAAGAACCTCACCATACCAAAGATGCAACACACAACAAAGCAATCCAATATCTAGCACCACCAAGAGATTTGGGAATCATATTGCACCAAACAATTCTTGATCCCCACCACCAATATTCGAACAAATGAAGGTGGTCATGGTATAAGAATCCACAAAGCAATGCCACATGCCCTCTTTCTTTGTACGGACCTAACCAAACTCTACCTCCAACAGGCCCTGACACTCGTGGATTGGTCTCATCACTGACACATCTTTGACCATCCACATCTCTCTGGAACTGGTAGCATCGTCACCACCCAAGCTTGCTGATGCAAGGACATTAGGAAGGGGATCATGTTAACCACTTTGCATATTAACATGGTTTCATCCACCCGTGCCAAATAAGGTAGTCACAAACTTTGTGCATTGCTCGAGGCTAGAACTAGTGGTGTGAGACTATTTTTAAGGTACAACGACCGACAAAGTGTGAACACTAACCATTTGTATATAATTCATTTTTTATGTTGAGCAATAGCAATACACATTCATTCCCTTGCAATAGAGTACTTGTGAGCTCCCCCTCTTCTCCCTACCCTCTTGCTTGTGTTCTATTGAATCTTGCTTTCTTGATGGATGCTTGCTTAGATAGGTTAGATTGTAGCATCTCTCTTGCATGAGCTTCTCCTCTCTATCCACCTCTTGTGTGTGATTGATCCATAGTGTAGGCAACCTTCTCCTCACCTCCATCAAGGTGATTGAAGCTCTCGCTTCACCCACTTACCATGGAAGCATTCCGGCGTGACACTGTAGAGCGAGGATGCGACAGACGAGCTAGCCCATCCAAATCGGGAAGTCGCATAAGGAGAAGCTACCTCTACTCCAATGTCTTCTATTGCTCACAAGGTGGGGGGGTAAGAAGAGAGAGAAAGAGGGAGAGAACAGCATAATACCAAGCAAGCAACACTCAACATGCACAAATGAGAGAAAGCAAGCATGCAAGCAACTATCCGAAGAGCACCATAGAAAGAGCACAAGAGAACACAGTCACAATTGTGATTTGCTTGTATCTCATTACTTCAAAAGGTTACAATGTCCAGCCACCCATGGAATGTCCCAAGGGCCACATGCTATGTATATAAGCTCAAGTAAATCCCAAAATCAAGTCACATGAAGCACTTAGAACAAAAAGCGCAATTGCACATATAAAGGTCATGTGGTTAACAACATTGCCCTCAACAATCTGCAACTTCATGTATTCTTTAACAGCCAGCTCACGACCTCCCCTCGACAAACTCCCTGCCTCTGCTATCCCCTCTTTCACACTATGTTATATTTCCAGGAAGAGGTGAACCTTCTCAACTCCAAACATCTATCACGTCGCCACACACCCGATAGTCCAATCTACTCATGAGCTACACCAAGTTTGAAGAAGACAACTCCTTGAAGCCTAGCCAATCTACCATATACTCAGCAAATATAGAGATCCCTAATAAAGGAGGAGTCTCTATACCCTCTCCCTCCTCGTATGTCCATCTATCCACTGACAAGAAGCAAGCTTCCTTCTTCGAGAAGGGAAGCGTAGAGGAAACCTATATTGATCCCACCATATTGCATGCCACAAAGAAAGCACATTAACAACACAGAAAGGTTGGATTTGGTTGGCTTTGACCCCCTCCACATGGCCATCTTCTTTGACATCAACCCAAAGCTTCCAGACGAGGCTAAGGAAGAAGATACCAACAACGCTATCCCTCAAAGTCAGCCAACTTTCAAGGCTGGGGCCTAGGCTCTCACAAAGGTTTCTACTGAAGAAGCTAAATGAACTATTTCTCACCTTTGCTCAGGACCCTGCTCACAAAAGAGTCTATGGAGAGCACCACGGATTTATGTCAACGAAAATACTCGTCAAGACGGCTCACAGGTCTTTGAGGTTCTTCTTTTTCTCTTCTCCCTGAGCTAGTCAATTTTGCTATGCAAATGTGCATGAGGAGTGTCTCCCCTCTTTACATCAGGTTTGGATTCAGTTTGCTTGGACCCCTAGGGGATGGATAGTAGAGAAAATCCATTTCCTGCCTAGTGGCTAGATCTCTTTCAAATTTGCCTCTAAACAGGAGTGTCCATACCTACTTCTCCTCAACAAAGTATCCCCAACTCAGATTTTCCTTTCAATGAATAGCCTCTTCTACTCAACCCTAATAACTCAAAACAAAAGGAAACCCCCTCCTCCTCCTATAATAAGAGACAAGAAAGCTAAATAACCTGTTGCTACTAACCCTCTCAAGGAGAAGTCAAAGACATCCCTATTCTCAAATAAGATTGGATGTTTCCTTATCCCAAAAAAAGAAACCTCTCCCAAGTCATGAGGGCTCTAAAAAATATATCTTACGACACCCAAAGGTTAGCAAACCCCTCAAGGCCAGGTATTATTTCCAACAAAATGTAAAATATAGAGGGCTTAGACCTGATTTCATTGCCCTCCAAAAGCTTGAAGTTGGAGGTGATGGTCTGAATAAGAGACTCCTTACTCTTCACAAGTACTATTTGTGGTTCTTCACTGAGCACAATCAGGGAAAGGAGGAGCTTGCTTTGGGCATCCATTCTAAGTGGAAAGAGAACATTATCAGTACTAACTTTGATCCCCTAAACAGGTGGATCTCTGCTACTATTGATTCCCCCTTTGGCCCCTTCAGCTATAGCCCACATTACGAGACCCCAACTCGGGCAATCGCTGAATGCACAGTAATTTTCTACTCACATGGCAGCTCTGAACTAAGATTCTGAAACATAAATAAACTCTCATTACAAAAGAATCAAAAGCCAATGCAGCATTTTGAAACACAGTTCCACAGTACCACCATACTATTATGATACATATTATACGAACAGAGGACCTACGGCCACTAGTTTGTAAAGAACCTGCAGCAAGAAGTCCAACACAACTTTTCTTGCCTGTTCTTTTAGTGACCAACTCATAGAAAACATTACAGCCCCCACGCCTTGTCTAACAGTTGCACCACCATTACTATTAAATCAGTACAATACTTGTTTAGTGAATCCAGTAGCACTTCCCAAAACCACAAATCAATGGCCAACACCCACGAGAACAGTATGAGGGCAGAAGTCTGGTATCTATCAAGTGGCCAACCTGAGATCTTAGCCAGAGAGCTCAAAAGGGTCGAAAGCCAGCCCTCCTCTATCTGCCGCCTACTTTTGATCGACCAAGCAGTTTGCCACTGCACCTTTGTGGGAACAAGACCAAACTCCTCACGCAAACGGCGATCCATATCAGGCATATGTCCACCACCGTAAAAAATAGCAACCCTTTTACAGCCATCCTGAAATGCTTCCTTCAATTCCTCCATGGCAGCTCTATTCCGCTCTCCAATGATAACAGACCTCTCAACCATCAAAGTAGCACCTTCTGTAAAACTGCAACATGAGATATGAGGTTACAAACCCACACATATGGGCACTGCATACCAGCACGTGTTTGTAGACAAGCTACTGCAAACATGCGATGGCAAAACAATCATGCACGACCACACACACCACTACAGGATACTTGAGAAGCAACAGGCGCGATCACCACGCACAGCACTAAAACTCCATTCTAGGGTGGGATGAAAAGCAAACAAAGATCACATACTCTGTTGCAATTTGCTTGGCCAAGATAACCTTGATAGCAGCAGACAGATCAAGGTCTAATAATGCCTTCACCTCCGGTGATCTGTTGAAAGGGGCATCTGGGGGAGCACATACACTCTCAATCACAAAAAGCCCAATTAATGGCATGGGTAAGGCCTTGGACACCCACAACAATCTGGCTCGCCAGGGATCAACATTGCCGGGCATCATACTGGCTCGTGTGATGGTTTTCAATGAAATAACAGCCATGTCTCGAGCAAAGCTGAAGAGGCTCTCTCCTCGGGCAAGCTGCAGCAGAATCGTAAAAGGCTCAGAGATCCACACCCATACCTGACGAACAATTATCTTCCACTTCTGCTCATAAAGGAATTCAAAAGCAAAGTGTGCTGCACTAATGCTGACCTGCAATGTTGAGAACGTCTTGTAATCAAGATCTGCATGATACCAATTCTCCTTTCGATAATCCAAGCATTCTAGCTGGAAATCTAGTTTCAGTAGACAGGCCATCGAACGTTGTATCAGTGCAAAAAGGCTGAAGTTGCGACTGCGGCCTCCCGGCAACCTTCTTGAAGGCCTCCATCGAGTTCTCGGATTTCTATTGGTTTGCCTAGGATCCTTGTCTGCCACCATCTCATACAAAACTCTATCATACGCCACGAGCTCCTCTTGTAAAGCTGCAAAATAACTGACGTGAAAAAAATAAAATTAGATCTGTGTTCTGCAGATTTAAAAACCCCATTTGAATTATTCTAGATATAAATCAATCAAAAAACATTGCCAATATACACCAATGGAGACTGACACATATGTGCAAAGATATACAGACATATACACAAATATATACATGTACATAAATACTAACGTACATGCATACACAGCATATATATGGACAAACATAATACATAAATATGTGTATGTATCCTCTCGTACATGGATGCCCTCCATGCTTACAAATATAAGACTATTTTATCAACAACAAAAAAAGGGGGGGAAAATGTAAAGAAGATCTCAAGTAATTTGTTAATAACAATTTCAACAAAAATTGGCTTGGTGTCTAGCTATTTTAAAATGCAAGATCCTTGGTGTTCACAGCTGTCTTGACTCTTGACAGACCGTGATACACTTTGACAGTGGCATTAACATGCTTCCTTGGCACCTTACCCATCATATACTACTCTATTTTCTTCCATGGTTCCTTTTGCAAAGCAGTGGACAACTTGAAAAGACATGGCTTGTCCTCCAGAGTCCAGTCTTGCCACAACTGCCTCTTTTGCTACGCAGATGCTAGTCTTCCAGTTAAAACCCCAAGGCTTCTCATCATTCTTGCTGATTTCCAGCTTTTACAACCAAATTGCTTATGTATGTATATATAGGTATATATATACGTACGAACATCCGTATGTATGTACATACATTACATACATACATGCGTGTTTATATACATATTCTCATCATTCTTGCTGATTTCATGATTTTATAATTAAATTGCGTATGTATGTATATATAGGTATATATATACGTACGTACATACGACTGTATGTACACACACACACACACATATATATATTCTATGAAGAGTTCCCATAGAGCCCCTTTTTTACCTCTGCCCCCTGCCGAATAGAGCACAGCAACACCTCGAACCCACTCCTCTGGAAATCCTATCCAGCACATCGTCCCCTCTTGAAAGCCCCGATCCACCCTATCATAGGCTTTCGCAAAATAAAGAAGGAGAACTATCAAATCCTGCTGCCTCAACCTGGCCCCAGCGGTCGCCTCCCAAAAAGTGAAGATGTTGTCCAGAATGCTTCGATCCTAAACAAAACCTGCTAGTGTGCCATGAATCAAATTGGGGAAAGGCTGCAGTAACCGGCTGATGGATTTGGCTAAGATTTTGTATGCAGTCCCTAGGAGGGTCATGGGTCTCCACTGCCGAATCTCCAATCTGTCACCACCCTCCTTGGTAATCAAATGAATCAATCCCTTTGATAGCCACTCTGGCATCGAACCCGTGGTCATAATCTCATTGAAGGCAGCTTTGAAGCCACCTTCCATGAGATCCCAATGACAAAGAAATAAGGAAATGGGAAGCCCATCCTCTCACGGGCATTTTCCCCTCGGGAGTGCCAATAGAGCCTCTGCAAGCTCCTCTGAAGTAAAGGGTGTCAACAAGAAAGTCTAGAGAGTGGGGGGGCGGACCACCTCTCCCATATGCCGCCAAACGTGCATCCATCACCTGGGAGCATGGGGGGGTCCCATGAGGAGGAAAGTTGCTATACTGGAGTTCAACCAAGCTTTCCTTAGCCAGCCAGGTCGTGGTGGCAAACGAGGTTCTTGTTGCCACTATGTGGTACATCAGCTCTTGCTAGGCCTTTTCTCGGGCTTGCATTGGTCAAGTTCAGCGGTTGATCCGCAACTTTCTTTGGGTTGGTAGCGATGGGCGGCCTACGCAGGCCAAAGTGGCTTGGAGAGAGATCATCCAACCTCAACATTGGCCTCTATTAAGAGCCATGCCCTTTTGGGCAAGTTGATAGTTTGTGGACTTCTTTCGAGTGGCGAGCCTTGGAAGGATATTTCCCTAGCTCGGATGTTTGCCCGCACCCCCGTTTTGGGAGGTCCCTAGCCCCAGAGTACAAGGAGGTTCTACAAAGAAGCCCACCAATCAAACATCTCCATCTATCAACCAATCCCAGAGTTCCCCTGTCATGTGCACAGTGTGTATCTACCATGTGCTACACGCACGCAAGACTAGCTTCGAGGTTTGGGGAAGCTTGGAGCTAGGCAGGCTGATTGGCGAGCTCAGTTAGGGATAGACTAACGGACGGAAGACATTGACTACTCTTCAGAGAGATTACCTTGGCCTCTTAGTGAGCTCAGGAGTGAGCTCTTAGAGGAAGGGGAGTATGTCATGTGCACAGTGTGTATCTACTGTGTGCTACACGCACGCAAGACTAGCTTCAAGGTTTGGGGAAGCTTGGAGCTAGGCAGGTTGATTGGCGAGCTGAGTTAGGGATAGACTAACGGGCGGGCACCCAAGTATGGACGGGCGGGCGCCCAAGTGTGGACGCCCGATGACCGGCCAAGAGCCTATAAAAGGGTGGCCAAGGTTGGTCATTAGTCGTATAGAGTCTCGCGAGATTTGTGAGAGCTCTATGGTCTGGAGCCTGGATCTAGTGCAGACGTGCACCTGCTTTACGCAGCCGAGGCCGGCAGCAATCTCGAGGCCCGCAAGGGTAGCTTCGTGGCGGTATGGGACGTTGCGAGGTAGAGATTGGACAGTACGTCAACCTAGTTAGCTCAGCTCGTGGCTCGGCGGGGACAGCCAAGACCGTGGGCTTGCCCACGGCTGTCGTGGTTGGGAGGTGAGTCAGGCCTACACCCCCTTCTTGTTTATTTGTTTGTTTGAAGGTTTCGAGTCTCGAACCAGGAGCATTCTACGAGGAGATCCTTTGGGGTTTTGACATCCTCTTTCACCAAGGAGATTGTCTTCATCAGCATTGAGGAGCTTCCCACGGACTCACTTGTTCCTGCCACCTCACGTCTTACGGATTGGGTGTGGGTGCACTACTCACATCATTCATGACACGTCCATTCTAATTTCTGCATGATATTTGGCCGAGCTCTTCAAAGGTGTCCATTGGCGATGCTTCCAACATTGAGGCCTCTTGTGTGGGCAACATGCGACTTAACTCTTCTCCTGGCCAGCCTTCTACTATCCGAGATGTGCTTAATGTTCCCAAAGCTCTCTAACAATCTACTCTCAGTGTTTCCGATTATAGAGAAAGGCTATGGTGTCTACTTTGACAATTCAATTCTTGAGATCATTGACACTAGCACCCTGCAAATTGTTGCCAAAGGTGTACAAGAAGGCAATCTTTATAGGTTGAAGGACTTTGGTGGCTCTTTGAATGAGTCACTATCTCATTTGCTACAACTTCTTCAAAGCTATCATGCCTTGGTAGCTCAAGAGGATACAACGTTGTGGCATGCTCGCTACATGAACTTGCACCATGTTTTTCTTTAGTAGTTGTCTTCTCAACAAATGGTCAAGGGTCTTCCATAGTTGAAACCCTCCCACTCCACTTGTGTGGCTTGTTTGCATGGCAAGCAACACAAAGAACCTTTTCTTCATGAGGCTACTCCTCAAGCTTCTCACATCCTGGAGCTTATCCATATGGACTTGTGCGGTCCCATGTGGACTACTACCCAAGGTGGTGCCGGCTACTTCATGCTTATTATTGATGATTTCTCACGTAAAGTTTGGGTGTATCGATGTCACGTGCACACCCGTGCCATGGTTGAACGTCTACAAGAACAGTCTTAATCCGTGACTAATCATCAACATTAGCATCTATACCATTCTCTCTCTTCTTCTCTCTTCTCTGTCTTTAATCATGTTTAATCAACATCAATGGTCTTAATCAAGCTTAGGGCTGTGGATCAATACAGCAAGGCTTCCGCGCATGCAACATTGGTATCAAAGCATTCAAGCTCAGCCCACTAAGCATTGTCCCAAGGAAGGTGCACAATTCCAGCAGAAAGGATGCAACAAGGTAGCAAATGGAGTGGTTTGCAAATAGGCGAAGCCAGAGGAAGCATTCAATGAGGGAATGTACACAGAACCAATACATCATTAAGCTCTCATATCAATTCCAAAGGCCTAGCAACATGCATGATCAATTCCGACAGGTGACCCACTGTTGTGTTAAGGGTAAGGGAAAGCAAGCATGGAAAAAACAGTTGAACAGGTGCTCAATTCTTCAGCAAGACTTGGAAGTGGAGATCATGAGTGAAGGTGTTCACACAAAAAGATCAATCAAAGTCAACATCAATTAAGTAGATGTCAAAGTCGGTAGCAGTAGTCCAAGGAGGGAGGGTGACAGAGTGTCCACCCCATCACCAAATTTAGCGGAAGGAAATGTCACATGCATGCCCGTGCCATGGCTAAACATCTAGAGGAACACTCTTGACTAATCATCACCATTAGCATCTCTACCATTCTCTCTTCTTCTCTCTCCTCTGTCTTAATCATGTTTAATTAGCATCAATGTTCTTAATCAAGCTTAGGACTGTTGATCAGTGTCATGTGCACAGTGTGTATCTACCATGTGCTACACGCACACAAGACTAGCTTCGAGGTTTGGGGAAGCTTGGAGCTAGGTAGGTAGATTGGCGAGCTGAGTTAGGGATAGACTAATAGGCGGGCACCCAAGTATGGACGGGCGGACGCCCAAGTGTGGACGCCCGATGACCGGCCAAGAGCCTATAAAAGGGTGGCCAAGGTTAGTCATAAGTCATATAGAGTCTCGCGTGATTTGTGAGAGCTCTATGGTCTGGAGCTTGGATCTAGTACAGACGTGCACCTGCTTTATGCAGCCGAGGTCGGCAGCAGTCTCGAGGCCCGCCGCAAGGGTAGCTTCGTGGCGGTATGGGACGTCACGAGGTAGAGATTGGTCGGTACGTCCATCTAGTTAGCTCAGCTCGTGGCTCGATAGGGACAGCTAAGTCTGTGGGCTTGCCCACAGTTGTCATGGTTGGGAGGTGAGTCAGGCCTGCACCCCCTTCTTGTTTGTTTGGTTTGTTTGCAGGTTTCGAGTCTCGTACCACGAACGTTCTACAAGGAGATCCTTTGGGGATTTGACAGTGCTCTCATTGCACCTGCTTTATGCAGCCGAGGCCGGCAGCAATCTCGAGGCCCGCGAGGGTAGCTTCTTGGCGGTATGCGACGTCACGAAGTAGAGATTGGTTGGTACGTCCATCTAGTTAGCTCAGCTCGTGGCTCGGTGGGGACATCTAAGTCTGTGGGCTTGCCCACGGCTATCGTGGTTGGGAGGTGAGTCAGGCCTACACCCCCTTCTTGTTTGTTTGGTTTGTTTGCAGGTTTCGAGTCTCGTACCAAGAACGTCCTACGAGGAGATCCTTTGGGGATTTGACAGTGGTATTAGAGCATGCCTCGTGAACGAGCAAGTCGGTAGGTAGAGAAGATGAGGTCGAAAATAGGTATGTGTTCAAGAAGCTTGCTGTTTTGTTTATGCATACTGCTGTTTTTTTCAGATTAGTATGTGCTTTTTTCATCGAAGAAACCCGTGATGATGGAGATGGTGGTCTAGGAAGGGTCGATTTGTTTAACATGAAGAAGGTTAGATGTGTTTAGCAGTCGCATCAACTGTTGAGAGAGAAAAAAGAAAAAAGCATGTCGGCTATTTTTGTGAGAGAGAGAGAAAGAGAGAAGTTCGGTCGCTGTGTATGCGCAGTCGAACGCTGGCCGGGTGCTGCTGGTCGCGTGCAGGTTGGTTATGCCGACTGTTGTGGGCGCATGCGTATAGGCAGGCGGGCGGCCAGGCCTACGCAGGCAGGCAGCCGCCCAAGCCTAGGCAGGCGGCCAGGCCTACGCAGGCAAGCAACCAGGCTGGCAGGCGGCCAGGCCTAAGCAGGCAGGTAGCCGTGCGCAAGCCGCAACGCCTATGCGCAGCCAGCCACAACTTTTCATAGGCAGCAAAGCAGTGTGCAGGCGGCGAAGATTTCAGGCCACGCAGGCGTTAGGTGGTGCTGAATCCAGGTGGGTGGAAAAAAAAACACAATAAAAGCTTTCAAACGCCGAATCGAGCTTTTGTTTTTTCTTTAATGGATTAAACCTTTTTTTTTAAGTGTTTAAAGTCCCACTTAGTGTTAAAGGTGTTTTTTTTTTCAGAAACCAGAATATATATATATATATATATTTTAACACACACAAGCAAAAGCTCAAGACTGCTTTTGGGAAAGATTATATAAACCCCTTAAGTGGGCTTCTTGCCACACATCTCTCAAGTTTTCAAGCTCTCGAGTTCCCTAGCACTCTTATTTGTGCAAAATTAATTTTTCTCTCACCTAGCCCTCTTCAAGATGTCGACCCAAGAATCCGAGTTGGAGCCCCTTATCGAACACGAAGGCCTCCCGGCTACAGAAGATACCGATGCCGATCCTTTCGACGATTATGTGTCAAAATCGGATTTCCAAGAGTTTAAAGTGGCTCTTGAAGCTTCTTCTTCGAAACGTCAGGCACAAATCGCCATGCAGATGCAGGCTTCGCAGAACTCCATCTCTTTGTCGACCACTACCCTATCTACTCTTTCGGGTATGGATACCTTGGCCTCTGCTTTAGGCCCCAACATTACTCCGGAGCAATTTGGGGGCAAGCAAAAGCAGCGTACCAAGGAGATAGTGGACACTTGGCTACATAAGTGGCAAGTCCATTTTGAGTTCCATTTATACGACGATGGGAAAAAGATCCAGTTAGCAACAGGTTTCCTCTCACGCAAAGCTTTGCTTTGATGCAGTGTTGCCAGGCGTTTCAGAAACGGCAGGTATGAAACGGGTTTCATACGTTTTGAAACGTTTCATAAAAGGTAAGAAACGGGTACAAAAAGGTTTCATACAAAATAGAAAAACATGTATATTTTTTACTTGAAATATACAAAAGAAAAAACTGTTGGCATAACTTATAAGAGACCACATTGAATTCATTTCAATAAAAACAAAATACATGTAAGATATGATGATATCACTGATCAGTGATGACTAAACAGAAATCAAAAGGATCACCACGTGGGTGATGAGTCATGACTCAAAATCCAAGATCAAAATAAATAACATGTCCAAAGTTCAAACTAAATAACATGTCCAAATAAAATGATACTGGCAGCTGCTAGCTACTATCTGCATCCTCATCTGCATCCTCATGCTCATCCTCATCTGCATCTTCTGCCTCTGCAGCCTCACTCTCAAGGTCACTGCCGGTAGCCGAGTCCTCAAATGCCTCATCCTCTAGAGGTGCAGGTGCACCACTAGTACTAGCCTCTCGAGAAGATCGTGTAGTGCGAGCCGGAACCATGATCTCCTCATAGAGCATAGAATAGATGTCTCTCTCCTCCTGAGGAATGTCGGGAATCTCCTTGCACTTCATGATATCAATCTTATCTGGATTCACTTGGCGAGGCTCAATGGGATGACCCTTTTGTTCTAGCAATCGGAGATTGCAATGACAAAAGACAAGCCTCTCCAATTGTGCTGAGGAGAGTCTATTTCTCTTTTTCGTGTGAAAAAGAGCCCATGTACTCCAGTTTCTCTCACAAGGCCCTGAACTGCAATCCTGGGAGAGAACTCTCAATGCAATCCGTCTCTACATTGTAGAAAAAAGAATGTTAAGTTAGAGTCAAAAAGAGAGTAGCATTTGAATGTAGATTTTGAAAGAATAGGACTTAGAAGACAAAGATACAAGATTCAAGAATCAAGAAACCTTACCAAGTTGGGTGTCCCAATACCGTATTTCTCCCACCAAGACACTGGCTCCAACTGTGTCTCTCTGAGCAATGCAGTAGCTCGCCCAAACATATGGCTACCGTTGCGGTAAATGAGAAGCTCATCCTCGAGCTTTCTCATAAGCTGTATATCACCTCCCGCTCCCACCAACTTGGTAATGTACTCGATCCATCCTGACTCTAGCTCCTCATTGAGGTATTGCTCCTCATTTCTCCAAAGGGGATGCAAAATGTGAGCAACAGCATGGATTGGCCTATGAAACCAATCCCAACGCCGATTCCAGATCTCCTTAATATCTTGAACTCTACATGTAACATGTGACATACATAAGAGATCAAGATTTATAAAATAACTTATAGGAAGACTCAAGAGAAAGACTCAAAGACTAAAGTTAAAGCCCAAGGGTGAGCACCTGTCACGCGACAAGGTAGTGAAATCATTGAGAGCTTCACCAATTCTGTCCATGAACTCATAAAGCAGCCCAATGGTACTCCCCTCCATGTCTGTGAGCAGGACACTATACATGGGCTGAAGTGCCTTCACAAGTCCCTCTGCATCCTGCCACCAAGTATCTCTCATGACCATACGAGAGAATGCTATAGACTTGGGCTCATCCTTGTCCTCCCATGTTGTCCATTCACGACACACAATAGTGCGTAATAAGCCATGTCGCACTCTCACTAGTCTCTCCACCACAATAAACATATATGCAAACCGAGTTTTGGAGGGCTTTAGAAGCTCAAGATCACTATTGGCCCTGTACATGCTCAAAACCTTTGGCCTCTTTGTGACAAAGTTCACCATGGTGGATGCAGCTGAAAATACATGGCTCACCCAATCAAGCTTCCCCACATCCTCAATCATCAAGTCAAGGCTGTGTGCTGCACAAGGTGTCCACACAATCTTGGGGAACTCCTGCTCTAACATCCTGCCCATGGATACACAATTGGACCCATTGTCCGTGATCACCTGCACAATGTTATCAGGCCCAATTTCATTGATTGCCTGGCGCATGTGGGACATAATGAACTCCCCTGTAACCACTATCCCTGGCACCGATGCATCTATGGCACGAATGAACATTGTGCTTTTGCAGGAGGACTGCAAGAGGACACAAGAATGTTGTACACATTTCTCTTCCGCACATCTGTCCATCCATCACAAAGCAAAGTACAACCATACTTTGCCCAAGTGGCCTTGAGAGGCTCCATCTCCATCTCCACAGCCAGTTGCTCCTTGCGAAGCTCAGTAGTGCGCAATGTCTCGTAGGAGGGGCCATCCCACTCACACCCAATGCGGGAGATAGCTCTCATTGCCTTCTTCCATCGAGGAGTCCTGACAATGTGGAAGGATAATCCACATTGAATAAACAACTTCATCAACTCCCTCGTTGCCTCTTTCATGGCAGCCTTTTGTATCCCTGCCTGTACATGTCCTTTCTTGAACACTGGAAGACTAGTTCTTTTGGCTCGAGGTGCCGAGCTAGAACCACCCGCAACACCACCTGCAACCTCACCACTGGTATCTTCCTCTCTGATACTGCGAGTCCTCTTGGAGACACTTTGACGTGCTTCGGGGTCTCCCAGATTGGGGATATCCTCAAGGGGGATACCTAGCTGCATGGCCTTCCAAGCCTTGAGGCTATCATAGATTTCTTGTGGCACATGCTTACATGGCCCAATGCCAAAACCCTTTGTTTGTGACAAATGTGCCTTCAGCCTGGTGACACTGCCATGGTGCTTATCAGCACAAAAGTTGCATTTCCACTTTCCGGAGCCCGAGCCACCATATCTAGACTCGAAGGTGACATTGTTCCAAGGAGAATCACCTGTTCGAGGCATCCTACAAGGCGGGGATAAATGCAGATTGTTGGCCCTGCAAGTGCGACACAGCACATAAACTAATCTCATTATATGATTCATGATTTTAACTTTCATCTTGGCCAACAATAGAGCAAGGGGAAGAGAAGGTAGATAGCCTTAGAAGTCAGCCCTCAATAGAGCAAGGGTGGACCGTGGAAGATATGCCAAAAAATTTATGGAAGAGAAAAAAGTGTGCTGCTTTGTGAGTTGTGCAGAGAAAACCAACTTAAAGCAAAACATGACATTACCCCTTTGGAAGACCTCCACAAGGCCCAAAGACACCAAGGAGCAGGCGGGCTGACACAAGCGATGGAAGGATGGCACACAAATCGGCGAAGTCACAGGCGGCCGCCACTGGGAAGCGTGAACGAAATGCGCCGTACGATTCACGAAAGGATTCATTTTTTAAGGTTTTTACAATATGCATGATGAAAAAAACGCGTTTCATACAGGACGAAACGTTTCGAAACGTTTCGTACGTTTCGAACCTGTATGTAACGCGTTTCTATGCAACTGTGCTTTGGTGGAAGGAACTCAACCCTAAGCCAACGACTTGGTCACAATTCGAAGATGTCTTCAAGAAAGAAGACCTCAAGAAAGAGGATGATTATGATGTGGTTGCCCGGTTTACAGCTTTGACCATGACCTCGCAGCACCTCACTTATGGGGTCTACCTCCAGAAATTTAGGGACTTGCAGATGAAAGCTATGAAGATGGATCCCATAACTCTTTTGGGGTTCTTAGTCCTTTCATGCTTATGTATGGTTTTCAACCTAGATCACCTGTTACAGTAGGATTCTCACGACTTCAGTATGATGCAACACGTAATTTTTTGCAAGATATGCAAGAAATGTTACAAGTTGCGAAGGAATCTATTAGAAGTGCTCAAGACCGAGACAGATTTTATTCTAATAGACATCGTTCACCCAGAGAGTTCTCTGAAGGAACAATGGTGTATTTGCGAGTTCCGAAAGATTCCGGGACTTTACGGACAGGTCGATCTCCGAAATTATCCCCTAGATACCGTGGACCATTTCGTATTACACGACGGATTGGTTCAATTGCATATGAACTGGATTTGCCTTCTCGTGAAAGTTCATCCTGTATTTCATGTCAGTAGACTTAAAAAAGTACTGGGTGAAACAGACCAGTTAGTTACTCCTCAAGAAATCATAGATGTCGAAGACATGACATTTGTTCCACACGTACCTAAAAGATTCTTGGATTTCGTGAAAGAAGATTACGTAATACGCTTATCAAGTGGAAGGATACAAGATCAAGTGGAAGGATACAAGATCAAGTGGAAGGATCGTGTTGAGGAGGACGCTACATGGGAGACATTGACTACTCTTCAGAGAGATTACCCTGGCTTTTTAGTAAGCTCAAGAGTGAGCTCTTAGAGGAAGAGGAGTATGTCATGTGCACAGTGTGTATCTACCGTGTGCTACACGCACACAAGACTAGCTTCGAGGTTTGGGGTTCTCATGCCAGTTTTCTTGGTCAAGGATATATCACATGGCTCTAGTTTCACATGCCAATTATGGGGTCGTAACAGTAAGGACATACAAGAGAATAGGTCGCACAAAAGAAAACAACACACACAATGGACCTAAAAAGCCAAATCATCAATTCCACAGTTCCTGTGTGGAAGGCTCTTTAACAATATTAGCACTGTTTTTCTTGGAATAGCAATCTTTTTCAAGATGATTGCTTTTCTCACAAATACCACAAGGATTTAGGCTAAAACGTTTCTTTTTCGAGTGATTGCTTTTCCCACAATCTCCAAGGCTTTCCTTTGTCTTGTCTTATGTATGAGCTGTTCGCTATCAGAGCACACCGCATGTGATGATGGCGGCTAAGAAGGATGGAGCTCCATCACATTTGGAGTGAGAGAGGAAAAAAAAAACAAGTCTAGAAGAGATGTCAACTACAAAGAAGGGGACTGGGTGTCTCTCTGGCTCATGAAGTAGAGATTGAAGCAGGTGGGCAAGCATTGTCCCAAGTTCTTGTTTCAAAGTTTTGGTCGTTTTCTCATCGCCAAAGAAATCAAGGACGTCTCTGTGAAGCTAAAGCTAGCATACAGTTGGACTATCCATAACATCTTCCATGTTGCCCTATGTCGGACCAGCCTTGCAGGTGGTCTTAGATGGGCAACAGCGTGAGATGGTTGACAAAGCCAAAGCCATTGAGCCCGAGCAGATTCTCCTCCACAGATGTAAGCATGATTCCGGTCGCAAACAGAGACAGTTCTACACGAAGTTCAAGGACCGAGGCACCCATGAAGCAGTATGGCTAGACGAAGAGTTCTTCCAAGAGTACCCACAGATATTGTTGGACTACTTGGAAGCCATGAACCTACCGCCAAGCTAAACACGAGGTGCACGCCTCAAAGCTACGGTGGGTGCTACTATGGGATTACCAATGAAAAGGAGGAAGAGAAGTTCATTTGGGAGAGAGAGAATCAATAGTTGCACGATTCAAAACGATTTTATTGATTGATTTGATTTAAGATATAAGCCCTTGTTACCAACTATTTGAGCCTTATTTAATGCATGCTTATCTACCCTCCTAAGAGGTGGTTCACACATACGCACTACCAACCTTTTAAGGAGTTGTTCACACACTATTACACATATACAAGCTCTGACTTATCCCAACAATCCCCCCTTCAGAGTGAAGGTAGTGATGTTGGGTTTTATGCTGTGTATGCACCCAGAGGAGTGCTAGTGATCATCAGTAGATTACTGGGGCACTTTTTACTTCAGTTAGTGGAGGTTTTTCCCCCCCAGTTTAGCTCAGTTTCACTTATATGCAATTTATAAGTGTTTTGGTCCACCCAGCACATTTTATGGCCGGACATGTGAACACTTATCTTTAGGGTCACTATTATGTGGCTATTGTACTTCACTTTTCTATCTAGCAATAGACTGAAGTCGTGTTCTCTCTCTCTCTGTTGGTTTCCACGCTTGCTTGAAGCTTCTGTAAACCCTAACCCTAACACTTCATTGCCTTCATTTGGTATCAGAGCATTGAAGGCTTGACTATCCCTGCCCGTACACTGCCAGGCTTCTATTGCTGCTGACCGTACAACTCCGTACGTTTTTGTTGCAGCCCGTACACCTGTGCGCCGCCTGAAAATCGTCGCCTGCAGCCTGCCGTAACTGTTCGCAGCTGTCAGCATCTGTACGTGGTCGCCTCAACGCTGGACGTCTTGCTCTTGTCAACGCTGGTTGCTGTCGACTGTACTTAGTCGACTGCTGCAGCCCGTATACAGTACCTGGCCGCCTTCAAGTACTGTACCTGCCCGTACAGTAAGCGCCGCCTTCAAGTACTGTACCTGCCCGTATACAGACAGCGCCGCCTTCAGTACTTGGTCGCCTTGCTCAACTCTGTGCAGCTCTGCACTGTGCAGCTTCCGTACCTATCAGAGTTGACCACAGTACCTGCACAGAACCTGCCTGCAGTCGCCATCAGTACTGTGTAGTACAAGTCAACTGTACCTGCACAGAAACTGCACCTGCAAAAGTACCACAAGCTACTCAGACAATCTGTGGTAAGCATTAAAATTCAGTTTTTGGGCAATATTATTTTCTCTGTGAAAATATACACGCACAACAGGCAGACTTTCTAGCAAAGAAGTCTACAGGTTTTTTGCACAGTTTTGTATGCAGCAAATTTGGGCATTTTTGGGGCATTTTGGCATTGTGTACGCCATTTGCTGCTCTACTCAGTCATTGGTGCTTTGAACTGCACATTCAGAGGATTGAGAGTGCAGGCATATTTGGGGTGAACTGTATTCAGTGGAGTACAGTCATTTTCAGGGTTTCTGCTATTGGGTTTTTTGATAAACAGGTACAACATTGTGCGTAAGCATAATGGCAAATCAACAGCAAAGTGATGTATTCACATATTTGTCTAAGGAAGACAAATTGGATGGCACGAACTACTCCTTGTGGAGTTTTATGCTGAAAAATGTGCTTGTGGCAAAAGGTCTTTGGGATTTTGTTAGTGGTGATGAACCACGTCCAGGTCCATTGGCTCCAGAGACTCCTCCCCAAGGGGGTGCTCGTGGACGAGGACAACAGGTACAGGCTCCAGGACAGCCATTGCCTGTTCAAAGAACAAATGCTCAAAAGACATGGGATGCCAGGGATGCACAAGCTTTGTCACTCATTGCATTGTCAGTACAGAGGTCCATTATACCTCATATTCGTTCAGCTGGCTCTTCACAGAATGCATGGGTGACTTTGGAGCAGATGTATGCTGCTCGTAATGAGGCTAGGATCTCATTTTTGAAAAGAGAGCTGGAAAATCAGAAAATGAATGAAGGAGATGATATGTCTAGCCACTTAAACAAGCTGCAGGATTTGAGAGAGCAACTCATCAATGTGGATGAGATTATTCCTGAGACACAGCTTGTGTCCACCATCTTGCACTCTTTGCCAAGATCTTACTTAGCTTTTCATACCTCTTTGAACCTCAGCATGAGGAATGCTGTTGAACCCCTCAAGTATCAGGAACTTGTTGCTCTCTTACTACAAGAGGAGCAAATGAGGAAGAATATGAATATGAACACAAATGCTGAACAAGCATTTACTACAGGTCAAAAGGGGAAAGGAAAAACTCAGCCAAAGAGTTCAAATCAAAATTCAGGTGATGGTGGTTCTTCACAGGATACCAAGAAAGGTGATGGACAGCCCAAGAAGAAGGGCAAATGTCATTACTGTAAGAGGCCAGGTCACTACATCACGGAATGTAGGAAGAGGATTGCCAAAGAGAAGGCAAAGGAAGCTGGGATGTCTGTTAATGATGCTTCTAAAGCTCCTCCAGAGACTGCTTCTTTTGTTGAGGACAAGGATTACTGTTTTTATACATGCAGCTATGATGCCTCTTGGTCTTCACAGGCACTCAGTTTGACAGAGCATGCATGTACTTGGTATTTTGATAGTGGTGCCTCAAAGCATATCACATCTCGCAGGGAATTGTTTAGTCATGTTGGCCCTGCCCCTGTTGGCAAAACTGTTCAGTGTGCCAACAATGCTTCATATCCAGTTCGTGGCATTGGGGAGATTCAGCTCACAGCCATTGATGGCTCCATTCTCCGCCTTTCAGATGCCTTATATGTACCAGGGATAAAGAAGAATTTGTTGTCCATTTCTTCTTTAGCACATTGTGGAATGCAAGTCCACTTTGATGATGATAAATGCATGGTCAGAGACAAAGCTAATGCCTTGACCTTGATGCTTACTGGTACATTAAGTCATGGACTTTATCAGTTGGATGCATTTCAGTCAGTGGATCAGTCTGCTTATAATGCATTCACTCTTACTCCAGCTATGGTTGATGCGGAGTTATGGCATGCTCGCATGGGGCATGTAAATTTTGGTAGTCTTATGCTTATGCAGCGACATAACATGTTTACAGATCTATCTCTCATGGAGAAGCCTCCAGATCACATTTGTGAAGGATGTATTTTGGGAAAAATGCACAGGTTTTCCTTCCCACGTGATCAGGCTCTAAGAGCAACTACAAAGTTGCAACTTATACACAGTGATCTTTGTGGTCCCATGCAGACGAAGTCATTAGGTGGTTGCTTCTATTTTGTAACATTTATTGATGACTTCTCTCGTATATGCTGGGTCTATCCTTTGACACAGAAATCACAGGTATATGATGCATTTTTGGCCTTTGTAGCACTTGCTGAGACAGAGTCAGGATGCAAGGTGAAGACTCTCCGTTCTGACCGAGGGGGGGAATATATGTCACATATGCTGAATTCCTTTCTTGGGAGTAGAGGTATAAAACATCAGTATACTACTCCTTACACTCCACAGCAAAATGGGGTTGCAGAAAGGAAGAATCGGTCACTCATGGAGATGGCCAGATGTATGCTAAAGGCAAAAAGGCTACCACATATCTTTTGGGTGGAAGCAGTTATGTGTGCTTGTCATATTTTGAATCGATGTCCCACAAAGGCATTGGTTTCTATTACTCCTTTTGAGGCTTGGCATGGCCGCAAGCCTTCTGTATCGCATTTTCGTATCTTTGGGTGTCTTGCATATGCACACATACCCAAAGAGTTGAGGAGGAAGCTGGATGATAAAGCCACAAAATGTATTTTTGTTGGGTATAGCCGTGAGAGCAAGGGCTACAGGTTATATGACCCACTATCCAGGAAGATATTCACTAGTCGGGATGTGATTTTTGATGAAAAATCAGAAATATCCATGGCTGGTTATGAGGCAAATCAGGCTGAAAATGATGTGTTTGAAGGTCTACTACCCATGGAGTTTCATTCCACAGTTGGTGATCCAACTCATGAGGGTACAGGACAGCCAGCAAATGATGTAGGTGGTGCAGAAATTCAGCAGCCAAATGAGCCAGAAGCTGAACCAAATATGGGGCAGCAGGCACCACAGGTCAGACATATACCTAGATGGTATTTGAGGACATTACAGGACAGCCATTTAGAGGGTCCTCTTGCTGGTCGTACTCGTAGGGAAACAAGGACCAATGAGCATGCACACATCATGGATTTGAATCTGGTTATGGCAGCCAGTTTACAGGATGATGATGAGCCTGATTCATTTGTGGATGCACGAGATAATGTGCATTGGAACAAAGCCATGCAGGATGAGCTTGATTCTATTAAAAGGAATCAAACATGGGATTTGGTTGATCTGCCTAAAGGCAAGAAAGCAATTGGTACTAAATGGGTCTATAAGTTGAAAAGACATGCAGATGGATCCATTGACAGGTACAAAGCCCGTCTAGTTGCAAAGGGCTATGCACAGAAGAAGGGCATTGATTATGAGGAGACATTTGCTCCTACATCCCGTATGTCGACACTTAGGTGTGTCATTGCATTGGCTGCACATCGTGGTTGGGTTGTTCACCAGTTGGACATAAAGACTGCATTCCTACATGGGGACCTCGAGGAGGAAGTTTATGTATTTCAGCCCATGGGATTTGCAGAACATGGTCATGAGGGGAAAGTTTGCAGGCTGAAAAAAAGCCTTGTATGGTTTGAAACAAGCTCCTCGAGCTTGGTATGCAAAAATAGATGCTTTTCTACTCACTCAGGGATTTGTGAACAGTCCATCAGAAGCCACTCTATATGTAAAGAAAGAAGAAGCAGATCTGCTGGTCATCAGTCTTTATGTGGATGATCTCTTGCTCATGGGATCAAATGATGACAAAATTGCAGCTTTTAAGGAGATACTGCAACAAACATTTGACATGTCTGACTTGGGGCTTGTACATTACTATTTGGGCATACAGTTTGTGCAGGATAACAGAGGCATTGGGTTGTTGCAATCACGGTATGTTGCTAAACTTCTGGAGAAGTTTAAATTTCAGGATTGCAAGCCTATTAGTACTCCTATGGGGCCTGGGATGAAACTGTCTCTACAAGATGACAGTGTTTCCTTTGATGCCACTACATATGCTCAGGCTGTTGGGTGCCTCATTTACTTGTGTAATACAAGGCCAGATATTCAGTATGCAGTCTCTCAGTTGAGCAGATTTATGCACAGCCCGCGGTTGTCACATTGGCAAGCTGTGAAGCGTGTATTCCGTTATTTGCAGGGTACCTTGTCTCTTGGATTGCTTTATCCTGAGGGGGGTGACATGCAGTTATACGCTTACAGTGATTCAGATTGGGCTGGTGATTTTGATACCAGACATTCCACTAGTGGAAATTGTTTCTTTCTTGGCTCTTCATGCATTTCTTGGCTAAGCAAGAAACAGACCACAGTGGCCACTTCGTCTTGTGAGGCAGAGTACAGAGCAGCCTACACTACTACTGTTGAGTGTGTTTGGCTGCGTCGTCTCATGACTGATATGGATATTTCAGTGGAGGAGCCTACACCTATCTATACTGATAGTCAGAGTGCCATTGCTGTGGCCAAGAATCCTGTGTTTCATGCTCGCACGAAACACATTGAGATTCACTATCATTTTGTTCGGGAGAGACTCCAGGCAGGAGATATCAGTCTGATCTACTGTCCTACAGATCAGAATGTGGCAGACATCTTCACCAAGGCATTACCACGTCCGAAATTTGAAGCATTCCGCAATGCTTTGAATTTGTTTCCTTTTGGTGGATGATGTACAGTGATCACATATCACTCCAGGGGGGTTTGTTGGGTTTTATGCTGTGTATGCACCCAGAGGAGTGCTAGTGATCATCAGTAGATTACTGGGGCACTTTTTACTTCAGTTAGTGGAGGTTTTTCCCCCCAGTTTACTCAGTTTCACTTCTATGCAGTTTATAAGTGTTTTGGTCCACCCGGCACATTTTATGGCCGGACATGTGATCACTTATCTTTAGGGTCACTATTATGTGGCTATTGTACTTCACTTTTCTATCTAGCAATAGACTGAAGTCGTGTTCTCTCTCTCTGTTGGTTTCCACGCCTTCTGTAAACCCTAACCCTAACACTTCATTGCCTTCAAGTGAGACCCTAATGCAAAGAGGATGCTACATCCTACCCAATCCATCCTACTTAAGAGCTAGATTCACCATCTGCACCTCCCATGCTATGGTAGTCTCTCATATTAGGGTAAGACCAAGGTAGCGAAGCCAGCACTTAGCCACCCCCCGGCTCCTAACTGGGATAAGGGAAACTTGAAGCCTTATATAAATCAAGGCACACAAAAGAACATAGATACAATTACGTTTTCAGGAGACTACCCAGGGCAGAGAACCCTTTCTAACTCAAATACATAGGGTAAAGAACGAAAATGCCCACTCTTGGTGTACCTCGTCAAGGGAGACCTCGGTTGCTGATTTTATTACCGAAGAGAGTCTCAAATTTGTTTGGCAGATTGCTTTGAAGTGTATGTGATGAATGAGAGTGTCTCCGAGTTTAGGCTGATCAATGCAATAGCTCTTTCATTTCAATGCTTCCACTGTATTTGTTTGTCAGGCTCGGTTGTTCCAGGATCCTGGCCATCTACAGAAATCACACTCCACACTCCTCCTCACATGAGAAGTAGTTGCATCTTGGTCTGCCAAGTAGGGAACCCAGTACTAGAGCACACCAGTCTATTGCTAGTAATGATAGGGCCATGATGTTGAATGCAATCCTCAAATGAGCAAGGCTAAACATGGGTAGAGCTCTGTTAGAAAAAAGGATGTACAGAGAGGGATGCCTTTAGAGTCCCCAACACATGAAGCTTCAGAGGGCTGCTGGAGGGCCAACGCGTCATGCAGGGCTATAGGGAACCCCACGTACAGGCAATCTGTCAGGGGACAATGCTGCCTGGGAGAGGCAAAAGAAGAATCGAGAGTTCAAAAGAGGCGAGGGAGAAAGCCCAAGAGCCAAAGCCAGGCGGCACAGGGGCTGAAAGGAGTCGGGCACCTGAATTGCTTGAGGGGCCAAAAAAACACGCACCTCCTATTAGCAGTCATCTCCTGTCTGTATATTTACACCAGGGCCTTTGTTGTGGGTGTGCCCGCCCGATTTAGGTGTTTTCTCATTTTTCCCTACTCCATATATTTTTTCCCTATTTTTACCAGGTGTGGGAGGATGTTCTGTGGCTCCTCGTCTGGGTGTCCTGGATGCTGGCCGACTGCCCCTACTGATCCCCAACTTGTCCTGTGTGCTGGCCGAATCTGAGAAGCTGGCCAACTGGGGACATGTGCTGGTCATGGACATTTTGGTCCTGTCTGCTGTCTTTTGAGCAGGCCGACTGCTCATGTGGGGCCATATAAAATGGCCCCTTCCTCCCCCACTTCTTGTATTCAGTATTCGGGATTTTCTTGTGTATATATAGCAGAGTAACATGCCTCTCTCTCTCTCCTTCTCTATTGTTGTGTTTTTCTGCAGTGCACTTGCTCGCGTTTTTCAGATTTTGTCTTCATCTCCGCTGCATATTCTAACATGGTATCAGAGCTCTAGGCTCTTGATAAATCTTGGGAACTGTGTGAGGAGGAGGGGGGCTGTTGTGTTGCTGATTGGTGGACTGTTTTGGACCGTCCGGGAAGAGGAGAAGCAAGAGGAAAGCGGGCTGATTTACTAGACAGCCACTTGCAGGTTTAAGTTTTTTTTTTTCCCCACCCATCCATCCTTTTCAGTTACATTCCCGCAATGGCAGATTTACTTGAGATGGCTGAGAAGCATGTGAAGATCCCGACACTCCCCATGTTCCCAGTGGACCGTCAGTTGGATGGAAACAATGTAACTTGGTTGAACACAATGCTAATCAATACACTTAAATACACTAAGATTTGATGGACACTTGCTCAAATACAAGTCGTAAATTGCTGAATTGACAAGAGACACACAATGAGCCGGAACGGCAGACCCCTCCCTCAAATAAAGTATATTGATCTTGGGAGAATCAAGTACATAGTGTCATGGGCATTTCTGACCAGATTTCCATACCAATGCATATGAATACAGTATTGCAAACAAGTGGTTGTCGATGTAGACTTTCAATCCACACTACCAAGTGCCCATATTCCCTACCATCTGCTCTCTATTGTTCTACCAACACATGGTAGCAACAATCTACAAGAGAGCACGTAGGACAAGAGAACACTACACAGGGTATGTGATCTTGTAATCCGGTTCCTCCCTCCTGCTACTTGCTTCCATATTTAAGATTTAAAGCTTATCAATTGCAAGTAGAGTCCATGACTGCGGAAGTCTTCGTGATGGAAGTCCTTGGAGTGAAGAGATCTTCGATTTGTCACATTTCTTCGCAACAAAAGTCTTCAAGAGGATGAAGGGAACCTTGGGAAAGCTTCCCCTATGGTTCAACTTGAGAAAGGAGGGCTGAAATTAGGGTTTTTAGCAAAAAGACCAGAAACTATAGCAATAGAGAGAGCTGTTTTGCTGAATTTCAGTCATTGGGAGTGTGTAGGAGAGTGATTAGCATCCGGAAACACTCTTAGAAGCTTGAGAAACACCTTAGCAAGCTTGGAAATGGAGTTGGGAAGGAGAAAGTGCAGAAAATGCAGCCCAACAGTCCTCATGAAGGAGGCGCCAATCTCTAGAGAGAGGAGGAGGAGTGAGGTGGTCAGTTGTCCAGTGTAGGTGGCAGGCAGGTGCTTTGTGAAGCAAGCTAGAGTAGACACATGGCTGGTTACTCCCTTTGTACAAAGGGGATAAGGTCTGGGCGGTGGACATTGGGTTATGTCCACCTCGGGACATCAGTGTGTGTGAACACCGGGCTAGTCATAATTTATAAGTGAGTTTTGGTCGCCCAAAACTTAATGAAGTGTGTACACACTCACTTATAAATTAGTGCTAACTCCTAAGGCTAGGTTTATGACCAATACTTACCACATGTCACATGCCACATAACCATGTCAGCAGACAGTTTCACACGTGTCACGATTGTGACGTGTTTATATATCAGATTCTCTCTTCATTGCTGATTACTGTTCTTCATCGAATAGCCACATCTCTTCGACGAATGGTTGTATCCCTTAGTGAATGGTTGTGCCTCTACATCGACTAGACACATCCCTTAGCCTAAAAGTTGTACCCTTTCGTCTAAGGTCATGTCCTTTCATCAAAGGACATGCCTCTTCAAATGTGTCTCTTCATCTCCTATATAAGAGACCTATTGTACTCAGTTTAATAACAACAAGTCAATTCAATCTTGTCTCAAGTGTTCTCCTGAAGGTTCTTGTTCTAAGTTAATTACTTAAGTAGTAATTAGTACACAATATGCAAGATTAACAACATAATCCTCACAACACGCACGGTTCACGGGCGGGCGTCCCCTTACTCAGAACTACACATTGGTCAAGCAAGCATGAAAACAACATGCAATTTCAATTGCAAGCAAGCACATAAAGATGTTATGCAATGCAGCATTGGTATGGACAATCCCCGTTCATGAGACTATACCAAATCCAAGCAAGTATACGAGGTACCAGACCCAACGGAACACCAATCCACCAAGCATTTCCGGGCATGTACATGGAGGCATAAGTCCCAACGGAAAGCCAAGTCCACAGTATCACATGAGTGGCATCAATCCCCAACATATACAACTGTCATGGACACCAGTCCAATGTACATGCATGATAAGAAAGCATGGGTGGCCAAATGGTAACAAACAACTACAGCATATGGAAGGTAACGATGGAATCTGTTTTGGAGTCTTACGACCTTGCTGATTTCATTGTTGTTGGGATTCCACGGCCGGAGTTAGAGGAAGGGGATTTACCCTCAATTCGGAAGAAACGTGAGGCACATGCACAGTTATGGGATCGTGTCAACGTCAAGGTCCGTTCTCTTATAGTCCTCAACTGCACACCGCAGGTAATCAATCATATCAAGCATATGACGCTGGCCAGAGGTATATGGCAGCATTTGGCTTCTCTCTACAACAGGGTATCGCCCATGAAGAGGATCTCCTTGAAAGTACAGATGCGGGTGATGAATCGTGCAAAGTCGTTGACGATGCGGGAGCACATCAACAAGCTGCGAGCTCTTCAGCAAGAAGTTCTCCAGGCTGGGAAAGAGACATCGTCGGAGGATATGGCCATAACATTGATGTCACATTTGCCCTCTCAGTACTCAGTATTTTACTCCTTTTTTATTACTAGTGGCAGGCTCACCACCATCACATGGGAGGAGCTTGTGCCCATGGTCTTGGACCAGGAGGAAAGATTCACGAACCATCCACAGGGCGAAGGTTCCAAAGCCTTAACTGGCCAACGGTCGAAAGACCGTAACAACAAGGGCCAAGGGAAGGCTTCATTAAAGAAGTCTTCTGAGAAGATGTCCGACTCAGACCACCAGAAACTCAAGGCAGAAAGGACCTGTAATCATTGTGGCGAGAAAGACCACTATTGGAGGAAGTGTCCCAAGCGGAGCACCGAGAAGGGTGCCGAATCCTCGGCAGCAACCGCCGTGAAGACTCCAGCTTTTGTGCACATGGAGGTTATGGACACTGGTGTTTCATTTTCTTCGTGCAGGGAGGAGGTTGGAGGACTCTCCGCTACGGATACTCAGGAGTGGAATCTAGACAGTGGTGCTTCCAAGCACATGACTCTTTCCCGTTCGGCTTTACAAGATCTCTACAGGTATTCTAGTCACATTCTTACTAGGGATACATCCACTATCCCCGTTCATAGTGAGGGCAGGTTGGAGATAGTTCTTGATGGTGGCAGAGGGGAGAAGTATTCCTCCCAGGTGTTGTATGTTCCATCACTTGGTTTTCATCTATTGTCAGTGCATCAGGTTTGCAAGACTGGCATACGGGTGGAGTTTGATGAGCATTTTGTTGCTCTCTGGGACAAGGCAAAGCCAGGTAGTTTGGGAAGGCAAAGTGGAGAATGGAGTTTACAAACTTTCAGCACTCTCTCCCCCAAGTCCTCAGTTTTGTGATGAGTGGCAGTCTGGTAATGGCCACTTATGTGTGGATACGCTGCAGGTGCAGGCTTTCCCGGACCAGATGGTGGATGGCTTGCTAATTGATGGCAACAGTTGGTAGGAACTTTCCAGTACAGATGTTGGTAGTTCTTGTGTTCGTCAGTCAAAGGAAACTTTACAGGTAACCTATGCTTTGATGTCTCGTAACATTCGGGACAAAGAAATTCCTGTAGTTGAGGAAGCTCTTTCCACGGGGACCTATTGGAAAGCTAGGCAGATGGCAGTTGATTACTTGCAGAAGGAGGTGCATGTTGCACATTCTCCACGCTTTGTGGTTCCAGATTCAGAGGGGGTGGTTTATAGGTTTACGAAGGCCTTGAGTGGTCTTCAACAGGTTTCCAAGACTTGGCATCCCACCGTAATAGGTGTTGATCCTTGTGAGCAGTATGATGCCTCCTTGACTCGGAAGCAGAATGGTTCATTGATCTGGTTGCTGGATACCGAATTGGACGGGTGCTTTCTGATGAGGCTGTTGAGCTCATGTTTGTAGAGGACTCTTTGGGAGGCAGGATTGCGTATCTTGTGGTTTCTGCAGCATGCGAAGGATCTTTACACAGGAGGGGGATTGATGGATGGAGTCAGACTCCACGGTTGGAGTGACTCAGATTGGGGAGGAGAGCCAGACACGAGGACCTTGACATCAAGCTACAGTTTTTCCCTTGGCTCAGGAGCAGTTTTATGGAGCAGTAAGAGGCAGCCATCTATTGCCTTGTCATCGATAGAGGCAGAGTACCGGGCTGCTTGTGCTGCTGCTTGCGAGGTGGTGAGGTTGCAGAGGTTGCTTGGCAGGATTGGGTTTCCACTCGTGGAACCCACGGTCATCCAGAGGCATTTTGTTCATGAGAAGAACATTGCTGATGACATCTTGCTAGAGTTCTGTTCGACGGAGGACAGTGCGGTGGACCTCTTCACGAAGTCTCTATCTCAGGCCTTGCTCTGGCGGCACTCCAGCTCACTGGGGTTGGTTCCACATCCAAGAGCTGAGAGGGGTAGCAGTCATCTCCTGTCTGTATATTTACACTAGGGCCTCTATTGTGGGTGTGTCCGCCCGATTTAGGTGTTTTCTCATTTTTCCCCACTCTCCATATTTTTTCCCTATTTTTACCAGGTGTGGGAGGATGTTCCGTGGCTCCTGGTCTGGGTGTCCCGGATGCTAGCCGACTGCTCCTACTGGTCCCCGACTTGTCCTGTGTGCTGGTCGACTCTGAGAAGCTGGCCGACTGGGGACATGTGCTGCCGTGGACATTTTGGTCCTGTCGGCTGTCTTTTGAGCAGGCCGACTGCTCATGTGGGGCCATATTAAATGGCCCCCTGCTCCCCCACTTGTTGTATTCAGTATTCGGGATTTTCTTGTGTATATATAGCAGAGTTACATGCCTCTCTCTCTCCTTCTCTATTGCTGTGGTTTTCTGCAGTGCACTTGCTCTTGAGTTTTTCAGATTTTGTCTTCATCTCCGCTGCATATTCTAACACCTCCAAGGTAGGACATGGGGGAGGAGCTGCGCCACGGGAGCCGGTTGCTCAGCCAGAGTCTTTGGCCCCCAAGAACGCTCAGCTGGTGGGGCAGCCCGCACGACGACGAAGGTAGTGGGGGCAATCTGCCAGGGGATAGAGATGTGAGTAGCCCGTAGCGCCAAAATGCCGGCGGCGCTAGTAAGGCAGTCCACCAGCGGGTGGAGCTAGCGGGAGCAGTTGGTGGCGCTGAGGTGAAGCTGGCAGGAGCGACTGAAGGCGGAGCCGGATGGCGATGGCAATGGGAACGGTGGCGGCATGGCAGGCTCTGATACCATTTGCAGGCCTCAGAGCTAGGGTGGGTGCTCCTGCAAGATTACCATTGAAAAGGAGTAAGAGAAGTTATCTTCAGCCAACATATGTGCATATCCTCAGCAATTCTGGGTATGCATAAGTGGCTTCATAGAGTCTTCTACAGTGCTATTGGTTCAGCCTGTGTTCAGTCTTCCTCGTCCTTGTGTTTGGCGCTCCACAGTCATCATTCACGTCATTGTACAAGGTTCTCCAAAGTAATACAAGCAAATACTCTTGCTTGCAGTGCTTGCAGGGGGGAGGGCCCTTTAGTGAGTAATTGGGACCGAATCTGGTGTTGACTCTCATCTTCTCTCTTAAAGTGGATCGCATAAACTAAACAGGTTTAAAGAAGGCTTTATTGCGTGTTACAACCGTCAACCCCATTGCATACTAATTCTTAGGAGAGACAATCCCAGATGGAGCAACTCCAATAGGGATATCAATGCCAAATATGCAATTGTCAAGCCAAAATCCCGATAACGGGCTGATTCCCAAGGAGGTGGATCTCTACCAACCCCATGGCAAGGAGGATGAGGTCAGCATGTGAGTCTGTGAGGAACTTTAGAAGATTCTAGGGAGGAGGATAAGGCTATAGAATAGTAGAATAGTACAGGCAGTAGTATGGAGACCGAGCCAAAAGGCTTGGAGAAAGAGCAGGTGAGTTTGGTGCAGAGCCAGAGCCTTCCATTGGATGCAACCGTAGAGGAGCAAAAAAGTATAATTCTCCAACTTTAGTGGGAGAGGGATGTCATGTGCATAACTTAACCAGGATGCATACAGTAATTAGCCAGTAAGTCTGAGGTGATACACCCATAATGATGGCTTATATGATAGCATCCACAAAGGTTATGATGGAAATGCCTAGGGATGAGGAGCAGCCCAAGATCGAGAGTGTTATCCTCAATAATGGAGAGCTTTCAAGGGAGAAAGAGCGATGCAATCCCAAATGGAGCAGTTCCAATAGAGATATCATTGCTCGAGATGTACTTGTTAGAGCAAGATCCCGATGGCGAGCAGATTCCCAAAGAGGCGGATCACTCCCAATATTGTGGGGAGGAGGATGAGAGAATCTCCCCGACTCTGGTAGGGAGATGGATGAGGTTGTAGAACCAACAGTGGTACTAGGGTTACGCTTGACCTGGCATCAATGTAAGCGACGGCGGAGGCGTCGAAGCTAGGGCAATGGGAGATGAAGCTCATCAAGGTCACAAAAGGGTTCTTAAGAAGCTCGACGAGCTTGGCTTTGCTATAGAAAATACCACTACTATGCAAAAGCCACTCTTTACCTTGATGGAGGCAGAGACTGAGCTAGAAAGCTTCGAGATAGAACTGGTGAGTTTGGAACATAGACAAAGAATGTGCCCCAATGCACTAAGTTTAGCAAGACGGGTTATCACATGCATACCTTAACCTGAATGCACATGAACATACTTCCCAATTGCAAAGATCCCATAGCACGTGGACCGGAGCAGTTTTGACAGCCCAATAGGTGCTCGGAGATGCCCAAAACATGCACTAATGGTTGGGATATTTATTGGGCATGATCTGAACATGTTTGGTGACCTTTTTGATGATGCTGTATGACCTGAAATGAATGGTTAACCTGAATCCAACCTGCCATCAGATCCCCATATAAAAGGGAGGTCAAGGATCATTCATGGGCATTCGGAGACCAAGGTTGCAGAGCCAAGGCCAAGGGCAACAGCAGCCAAGGCGTCTGGATCACTAGAAAAGCTGTGCATCAGCAAGACAAGCAGTTCTCTTGTGTGTTAAAACCATGAGGACAGCCTTGACCCTTTGGTATGCATACTGATACAACTAGGTTTGCATATCATGCACGACTCAGATCTAAGTGTAGATATGTAAACATCATTGTATATATTGATAATTTGGCAATATACAGTAGTTTAGCTCTCTCTCTCTCTCTCTCTCTCTCTCTCTCTCTCTCTCTCATCCATCACACCCCCCAACTAGCTCAGTACTTTCATAGTTTATTTCATGTTCATTTTGTCCTCTTTTTTTTCTGGACATCCAGAAGACATTGACAGTTGTACATTGATTTGTCTCATAGGTCGAGTTCGGCCTCTAGTAAACGTTAATACAGCTTTCTCTCTCTCTCTCTCTCTCTCTCTCTCTCTCTCTCTCTCTCTTGTGTCTCACAACACAGATTAGCGTTAATCTCTTATGTGCTTCACTACTTAGCCCTAACCACGATTCAGCTTCTGCATGCATGTCACTTTTGAAGAGCATGCAATAGCATCGGGTTGCCTTCTTTTGCACTTGCAACTCGAGTTCCAAGGGGATGGCAGCCTAACTTGGCACTTTGGGCCCCCAATGTAGGTAATTCACCCCTCCTTTCTTGATGTATTTTAAACCCGGCCTTCAGAAACTTGACGGGCGGTGAACACACTTAATCACACTTAAATCTCTTAACGAACTGGAATAATAATAAATTTGGAAGAAGAAGAATAAGTGGACCTAGAGTGCTCCTTCACAAAAGACCAATTGGCCCCAAAGCGTGGCGCCCCCGCAGGTATCTATTTATCAATTGAGGTCGGTATAGCCCTTGTACAATTCCTGAGAAGAAATCCCCTTGCTCCATGTAGAGGAGATCTCCTTGAAGCTTTCACCCAATTTGTGTTGTGGTGAAACAAGGGCCTTGGCCTCCTATTTATACAAGTTGGGGGGCGGGGGGGGGGGGGGGGGGGGGGGGGGGGGGGGAAGCATAGCTTAGAAAAAAAAAAACTATTACAAAGGCTTTTCTTTTTCCAAAAACTATCAAATAGCTTCTCTTTTTGTTTTTTAATATAAAAAAATAACATAGCGAATAAGCGCTTACCAAAAACCCACATTGCTTTTCTTCTTTTTTTTTTTTATAGGCTGCCCGGTGTTTTCTTCCGCGCTTTTTTTTTCCTTGCGCGTTTTTGCTACCTGGCGCTTTTGCATTTTTCTTTACTGCCTGGCGCCATCGCATCTAGTTGCCCGCCTTGCACTTGCTGCCTTGAGCTTCGCTTCTCTCTCCCTTGCGCTTGGGTGCAGTACGGCTGTAGCGCCTGCCACGTCAGCTGCCTACGTGGTAGTGCCTGCAGTCTTGCAGCCTGGCTATGCAGTAGCCAGCGGCCATGTGTTAGCGCCACACATTTGCTTCTCATCAATATATATATATATATATATAAGAAAAAAAAACACAAAAGCAAAAGCTCAAGTTGCTTTTGGGGAAGATTATATAAACCCCTTAAGTGGGCTTCTTGCCACACATCTCTCAAGTTTTCAAGCTCTCAAGCTCTCAAGTTCTCCACTTGCCCTCTTCACGATGTCAACCCAAGAATCCAAGGTGGAGCCCCTTGTCGATCGCGAAGGCTCGCAGGCTACGGAAGATACCGATGCCGATCTTTTTGACGATTATATGACCAAATCTAATTTCCAAGAGTTCAAAGTAGCTCACGAAGCTTCTTCTTCCGAACGTCAGGCACAAATCGCCGCGCAGATGCAAGCTTTGCAGAACTCCATCTCTCTTTTGACCACTACCCTATCTACTCTTTCGGGTATGGATACCTTGGCCTCTGCTTTGGGCCCCAACATTACTCCATAGCAGTTTGGGGGCGAGCAAAAGCAACGTACCAAAAGGAGATAGTGGACACTTGGCTACATAAGTGACAAGTCCATTTTCAGTTCCATTTATATGATGATCGGAAAAAGATCCAGTTAGCAGCAGGTTTCCTCTCAGGCAAAGCTTTGCTTTGGTGGAAGGAACTCAACCCTAAGCCAACGACTTGGGCACAATTCGAAGATGTCTTCAAGAAAGAGTTCCTCAAGAAGAGGATGATTATGATGTGGTTGCCCGGTTTACAGCTTTGACTATGACCTCGACCTCACTTATGAGGTCTACCTCCAGAAATTTAGGGACTTGCAGATGAAAGCTACGAAGATGGATCCCATAACTCTTTTGGGGTTCTTTGTAGCCGGTTTACCTGACTCATACCGTTTACAGGTTAAAAATAACAAATGCAAAACTTTGGACGAGGCCATTCATTCAGCTCGTATCTATGATGATACAATGGTCTCTTCCAAGTCTAAACCCGTTACCGAGCAGGGGAACAAGCACAAAAGAAAGTTCTCCGCACCAATGGCTAACACGACTAAAGGAAAGTCTTCGGACCAACCTTCGAAAAATTCCAGTTCGACATCAGCGAAGAAGAAACGACTCCTTAAGGCTTTGAAGCTCAAGGAGGGACGTTGTTTCATCTGCGAAGAAAAAGGACACATGCGTAACGAGTGCCCGAAGCAAAAGGGTGCAAAGACTAACGCAGGACCCAAGCCAAAGGCAACTAACCAGTTGTCTTTGACAGGTACGTCAGTTACTGTACTTTCTCGCCCTAGTACATGTTCTGATTGTTTGTTCAACTCTAAAGTTTTTCACTTGCATGATCTTCTCCGAGTTTATGGAGAAGTGAACGGCCATAGAATTCACCTTCTTCTAGACCCTGGCAGCTCACACAACTTTGTTAGCTACAAACTTGTGCAGAAATTGAGTCTTGATACGACACCCAGCGATCATACCTATGAGGTACGCCTACCTGCGGGTCGGCAAGTATGGGATCGAAAGGTGGAGATGCTCCGGATTCAGGACTACAAAGATACTCTGGAATGCTATATTGTGCACCTAGAACATGTAGACTTGTTGTTAGGGATTGAGTGGTTTAAGACTCTTAAAGTGAGATAGATTGGTCTAGTCATATTTTTTCTTTTCAACATAGGAACACCCAGTTTAGTATCTTTGGTGACTGTATACATCCTTCTAAGGGACCTCTTGTAAATACAAGTGATTTTGGAAATATAATGGATTCTTCTTTGTATACTGCTTTCCATTGTGTATTGATTCCACTTTCTTCATTTCTCATACATTCTATGGATGTCAATGAATTAAGTGTATTTGAAAGCAAAGAATTACAAAATATACTTGATTCATTTCAAGATGTATTTCCTAAGGAACCGCCATCGGGCTTACCACCTGAAAGGGCAGTAGATCATCGTATTGAACTCATCCCTAGTGCTCATCGTGTTAGTATTCCACCTTACAGGATGAGCCAAGCTGAGGAAGATGAGTTGGCTAAACAGCTCAAAGATCATCTCAGGATGGAGTTCTTTGTAGCCGGTTTACCCGACTCATACCGTTTACAGGTTAAAAATAACAAATGCAAAACTTTGGACGAGGCCATTCATTCAGCTCGTATCTATGATGATACAATGGTCTCTTCCAAGTCTAAACCCGTTACCGAGCAGGGGAACAAGCACAAAAGAAAGTTCTCCGTACCAATGGCTAACACGACTGAATGAAAGTCTTCGAACCAACCTTCGAAAAATTCCAGTTCGACATCAGCGAAGAAGAAACGACTCCTTAAGGCTTTGAAGCTCAAGAAGGAGGGACGTTGTTTCATCTGCGAAGAAAAAGGACACATGCGTAACGAGTGCCCGAAGCAAAAGGGTGCAAAGACCAACGCAGGACCCAAGCCAAAGTATTGAACTGATCCCTAGTAGATCATCGTATTGAACTGATCCCTAGTGCTCATCCTGTTAGTATTCCACCTTACAGGATGAGCCAAGCCGAGAAAGATGAGTTAGCTAAACAACTCAAAGATTATCTCAGGATGGGCTAGATCCGTCCAAGTAAATCACCTTGGGGTGCACCTGTGTTGCTTAAGAGAAAGAAGGACAACACTTGGAGAATGTGTATAGATTACAAGAGATTGAACAAGTTGACAATTAAGAACCGTTATCCTCTCCCTCGATCAGATGACCTGATTGACCGGTTAGCAGGAGCGAAATATTTCACGAAGATAGATTTACGTACTAGCTATCACCAGATACGTATTCATGAAAGGCATGTTGAAAGAACCACCTTTCAGACTAGGTATGACGAGTTTCTCGTATTACCTTTTGGGTTAACCAATGCTACAGCCTCTTTCCAGCATTTCGTATTACATGACGTATTGGTTCAGTTGCATATGAAGTGGATTTGCCTTCTCATGTGAAAGTTCATCTTGTATTTCATGTCAGTAGACTTAAGGAAGTATTGGGTGGAACAGACCAGTTAGTTACTCCTCAAGAAATCATAGATGTCGAAGACATGACATTTGTTCCACACGTACCTGAAAAGATTCTTGGATTTCGTGAAAGAAGATTACGTAATACACTTATCACGAAATACAAGATCAAGTGGAAGGATCGTGTTGAGGAGGACGCTACATGGGAGACATTGACTACTCTTCACAGAGATTACCCTAGCTTTTTAGTGAGCTCAGGAGTGAGCTCAAGAGTGAGCTCTTAGAGGAAGGGGAGTATGTCATGTGCACAGTGTGTATCTACCGTGTGCTACACACACACAAGACTAGCTTCGAGGTTTGGGGAAGCTTGGAGCTAGGCAGGCTGATTGGCGAGCTGAGTTAGGGATAGACTAACAGGTGGGCACCCAAGTATGGACGGGCGAGCGCCCAAGTGTGGACGCCCAATGACCGGCCAAGAGCCTATAAAAGGGTGGCCAAGGTTAGTCATTAGTTTTTCAGAGTCTCGCATGTTTTGTGAGAGCTCTATGGTCTGGAGATTGGATCTAGTGCAGACGTGCACCTGATTTACGCAACTGAGGCCGGCAGTAGTCTCGAGGCCCGTGAGGGTAGCTTCGTGGCGGTATGGGACGTCGCGAGGTAGAGATTGGTCAGTACATCAACCTAGTTAGCTCACCTCGTGGCTCGGTGGGGACAGCCAAATCTGTGGGCTTGCCCACGGCTGTCATGGTTGGGTGGTGAGTCAGGCCTGCACCCTCTTCTCGTTTGTTTGTTTGTTTGCAGGTTTTGAGTCTCGTACCAAGAGCGTTCTACGAGGAGATCTATGGGGATTTGACGATACCCCCCCTCTTAAAACAAAGCAATCGTCCTCGATTGTTCATTCAAAGGATCTGCCAACTGAAACAGAATCTAAGAGAGCAACAAGAAAGCTATGTCCTGCCAACTGAAACAGAACATCTGAAAAACATAAATCAAGAGCATCCACCTCGTGAATAGTCATGTCCCCCTAGATGCTTTACCTGCTCCGCTCATGGCCATCCCACAGGACCCACGATCAGCAGTACATCATGAACATGAGTAAACACTGATGCATATCAAACGAAAGTCTAGAATAGGCGTCCCCATTCTCTCAAAAGATTCGAATATCCATGAATCAAAATCATGTGACTAGTACACATATATCATAGAAATCCCATAAACATATATTGTCAGTTCAGTATCTATGTTGTGCTGATAAGAACACCAAGCGACTTCCAGATCTCATCCAAGTGAACTCTGTGACAAAGGAGTGGAGTCACCCCCCTCTTGAGTAACAGGTAGTATTCCAGAATCCACAGCTGAACCTGTTGAAGCACTTTCTAAGGCTTCAAACCAAAAGCCTCGAGGTAAAGTTGTAGTATCCTCGGTGAATCTGCCAAGTCACCCTCCTCCATCCACTTCGAATCCATACGTGAATAGTTCACAAACTTCACCAGATATCGGCGTGAAACTTTCCCTCTGACTTTTCTTTCTTTATGTGCCAAAATCTGTTCCGGTTGAAGAATCTCATCAAGTTCTACCTCTGGTTGTGACTCATCAACCTGATCTGTAGGCACCTCAGCTCTGAAAGGTCTAAGAAGACTCAAATGGAATGCATTATGAATCCCTCAATGATCCAGCAACTAAAGACGATAAGAAACATCACTCATCTTCTCAATCACCTAAAAAGGCCCATCGTACCGCATACTCAATTTAGGATATAAACTCTGTTTACCCTTCATTTTCCTGAGTCTAGCCTTCTCAAATCTCAAAAGCACCCAATCACCCAAATCAAAAACCAACGATCGATGGTGAAGGTTTGCTGCTTTCTTCTGTTTCTCTTGAGTCGTTTGAAGAGCCACCTTGACCTTTTTGTAAGCCTCATCCATATTCTCCACAAAACGATCTGCCTCAAAGATCTTATCCTTTGTATGTAGGATCGGAGGTACTTTCTTCCCGCCTTCCACAATCTCGAAAGGTGCCTTACGAATGGAAGTGTGAATGGTTTTGTTGTAAGCAAACTCCACCAAAGAAAGATACTTTTCCCACTGTTCCTTATGATCCGAAACATAACACTTTCGAAGATCCAATACAACTGAGTTGGCAATTTCCGATTGCCCATCTGTCAACGAAGTCTTCATGTTCTCGAACAATGCTCTCCAAAATAAACTCGTCATTTGAAGATCTCGATCACTGACAATAGATGTGGGCATCCCATGGTACTTGAAGATATTTGTCAAAAATATCCTCACCATTTGCTCTGCATTAATCTTCTTCCTGACGCAAATGAAATGTGCCTGCTTGCTGAAACGATCCACGATAGTCCAGATGCCATCATTCCCACTCTGTCCTAGGAAGATCAAAGATAAAATCCATAGCAATACTCTCCCACGGTCTATCTGGAATAGGCAAAGGATGAAGTAACCCAGGTGTCTTTTGACGGTCATACTTCACCTTCTGACAAATGATACAATCACGAACAAAAGCATCAGCATCCCTATGCATAGTAGGCCAATAAAAGAATGCCTCCAAAGCCTTCACTGTAGCCTCAATACCACGATGGCCTGCATAAGGCAGAGCATAGCACTCTGTCAAAACCTTCTGCCTCAACTGAGATGTAACACACAATTTGTCATGCATCATCAGAAATCCTTCCTTGAGAGAATAATGATCAACTCACTCTCCTTCAGTCAAACGATCAAAGATACGCTCAAAATCTGAGTCATGAGCATACTGTTCTCGCATATCAACAAGTTCATGATGAAAGATAACAGAGACAGCGGCCACATGTGGTTTCCTTGACAAGGCATCCACAACCACATTCTTTTTACCATCCACATGAACAATCTGAAACTGAAACATGGACAAAAAGTTTGCCCATCTCATATGCTTCTCTGAGAGCTTCGTTTGAGTAAGTATCGAAGAGTCTGATGATCACTCTAAACAATGAAATCAACCCCAAGAAGGTAATGTTTCCAAGTAGAAAGAGCATGAATAATCGCAAGAAGCTCCTTCTCATACACTTGTAGATTCCTTTCTACTGGTGACAAAGTTCTACTCTCATAAGCAATAACATGTCCTTCCTGCATAAGAACAGCTCCAATGCTATTCCCGCATGCATCACACTGTACCACAAAAGATTTATGTGGATCTAGTAGAACCAAAACTAGACCAATGGTTAGCTTTTCCTTAAGCTTATTGAAAGCTTCCACTTCCTTTTCTGTCCACCTGAATTTTATATCCTTTTTGGTCAAGTGATGTAAAGGTGAAGCAATCTCTGCAAAGAATCGGATAAACCTCCTGTAATATGAACAAAGTCCTAAGAAACTTCTCATATCATGTATAGTCTGCAAATCCGGCCAATTCTTTATTGCTTCAATTTTTGCTGGATCCATCCTGATGCCATCCTTAGACACTATGTGCCCAAGAAAGTGAATCTCCTGCATGAAAAATTCACTCTTCTTTCTGTTGACAACCAACCTATGCTTTCTGAGTTCCTCAAAGACTTTGGTCAAATGCTCTTGATGCTCCTTCTCTGAATGAGAAAACACAATCATATCATCAAAGAAGGTGCCCACAAAAGCATGGTGGGGTCGAAAAAACCGATCCATCATCCTGTTGAAGGTCGCTGGAGCATTTGTAAGACCAAAAGGCATGACCAAAAACTCATAAAGTCCAAAAGTTGTCCTGAGAGCTGTCTTGTACACATCTTCTGGCCTGATGCGAATTTGATGATATCCACTCTTCAGATCAATGTGACTGAAGTAAGTTGCTCCCTGTAATTGATCCAAAATATCATCGATTCGAGGTATAGGGAATCTATTCTTGATGGTAATCTTATTCAGTGCCCTGTAATCAATGCACATCCGCCAAGAACCATCTTTCTTTTGTACCAAAAGCACTGGTGAACAATAGGGCGAAGAGCTCGGCTGAATCAACCCTTTGTCCAACAGATCACGCACTTGGCTCATAATCTCTTCTTGTTGGGCTGCACTCACTCTATAGGGTGGCTTATTCGGTGATGAACTTCCAGGAATCAAATCAATCCCATGATCCTCAGGCCTAGGAGGCGGCAACTCCCCTGGCAAAACCTCTAAAAAACAATCTTGAAAACTTTTGAGAAAGTCCAATCTTTCCTTGTCCAACTCAAACTGGTTAGAATCTGTGGTATCCTGATTCTCTTTAACAAACACTAAGTAAACAGAAATATGTTTCTTTATTAAAAGAGAAATGGCCGAAGCCGATACAACAAGAATAGATTCCCCTTTAAGCTTTACATCAAGAGTGTGTTCCTGATTCTTGTGAGTGAGAGAGATTTTCCTGTTGAAAGTATCTACTACCGCTTGAACCTTATGGCACCAAGGCATACCCAACAAAACATCACAACCCACCAAAGGCATGATGTAGAAATCATTCTCTCGGTCCGTTCAAGTCTGCACACTGAGACGCAATAGCACCTAGCACTTGGGTGGAGTTCAAGCAAATCTTCTCTTCTTTATGGTTGACACCGACTTTTGAGGTGGATGTTATGATAGCTTGGCATCGATTAGATTCCAGAGATTGTAGCAATCTGGAAGAATATAACAAGAAATTTTGGGATGCTCTGCTACCGGTCACATCCTTTAGGCCCGTGTCACTGGTTGAGTATGTAGAGACATATTACTGTGGGTTACTCAAGGAGCTTCGTGACAACAAAGGTCATAAGTATGACTCAGATGATAGAAAATGCTTAGACTGGATATGCCATGCTTACTGGTCAGATGTCAGGATTCAAGGATCAACGTCTCTTTTCCAAGAAAGCATCAAAAGAGGCAAAGGAGTCAAAGGAGACCTAAAACACTGAACCACGAGAGAAGGGGCAATCCAAGAAGAGAAAATTTCAGCCCTTACCTCAAAGGACAAATGAAGAAAAGAAAGAGCTTATAGCTGGCAACAAATGTTTCTCTTGTGAAGAAGGGGGACATCGATACTATAGGTGTCTGAAGAGAGCACTTAAAAACGCAGATGACTCACAAGAAGAGCCTAAAGCAAAGAAACAAAAACCGTCTGCTGGACTAGTACCTGACTTGATAGGGATGAAGCAAGGGGATGCATCTTCAGAGTTGTGCAGAGCATGGGGAAGACTTCAAGATCAGCAGGTTTTGATCTTTTTCGATCCAGGGGCTCGTGCAAACTTCATCACCCCCAAGCTTGCAACAAAGTTGGGCATCAAACCAGAGGAGATGGGTTTGTTGCATGAGGCTACTTTAGCTTGTCCTGGACATTCGGTTGAGGTTACACCGATCATTGAAAAACCACCATTGAAGAGCATTTCCCTTTAGAAAAGAAGCTGTCTTTCATATCTTAGATGCCTCTGTGAAGTTACCACCAGAAAATGCCGCATCAAACTGTTGAATGAAGGTGAAAGCATTCAAACGATCCTTTGCATCACTAAAAGTATCAAACTTTACTGCAGTACCACCCTCTTTATAATCTTTTGGATTCTCGCCCTGAACAAGATTATCATATGGATGTGGTTTGAGAAAAGAATTGCCCACAACATTAGATCCCATGCCCATCATACCACTTCCCATACCAGGCATACCAAAAGCACTTCCACCACCACCACCATAAGTTCCATACATACCTCCTGGCATACTTCCATGCATACCTGGTTGCATACCATAGCTCCCATTCATGCCCATGTTGGGTACACCCATCATGGAATGAAAGACTGAGCCTTCGCCAAAGTAACCAGGATGAGAAGTATTTAAAGGGTTTCCATGGGTAGATGGGGAAAAAGAAGAAGAAGAATCAGGGTATGGCTGAAAATTTGGGTGGATGGGAGACGAATGTTGAGGCTTAGCTTTCTTCTCAGACCCCTGCTTCCGTGGTTTAGAATCAGCTTTGAAGTTTTGTTGAAAACGTGAGTCCTTCGCGAGTTCTATTAATCCCTCCATCAAACTCTGCATCTTTCGTTCATAGGTGGCATCATCATCTTCAAGTTCTGGCATATCGGAAGGTATTTCTTGCTCGCTTTCCTCATCTTCATAGAAGTAGTCGTCCTCTTCTGAAGATAAATCCTTCATCTCCGCATTAGTTCCATCCATATAATTAAATGTGTCGCCCACAAGCTCGCCCTCTTGAAAAAGTTGACGATGAATCCCGGCAATGGAACCTTGAAACTAGCCTTCAGAAACTTGACCAGCGGTGAACACATTTTATCACACTTAAATCTCCTAACGAACTGGAATAATAATAAATTTGGAAGAAAGAAGAATAAGTGGAGCTAGAGTGCTCCTGCACAAAAGACCAATTGGCCCCAAAGCGTGGCGCCCCCGCAGGTATTTATTTATCAATCGAGGTCGGCGTAGCCCTTGTACAATTCCCGAGAAGAAATCCCCTTGCTCCACGTAGAGGAGATCTTCTTGAAGCTTTCACCCAATTTGTGTTGTGGTGAAACAAGGGCCTTGGCCTCCTATTTATACAAGTTGGGGATAGCTTTTCCCCCTCCCCCTTAGAAAAAAAAAACTATTACAAAGGCTTTTCTTTTTTCCAAAAACTATCGAATAGCTCTCTCTCTTTTTCTTTTCAATATAAAAAAAATAACATAGCGCATAAGCGTTTTTCGAAAACCCATGCTGTTTCTTCTTTTTTTTTTTATAGGCTGCCCGGCATTTTCTTCCGCACTTTTTTTTCCTTGCGCGTTTTTGCTACCTGGTGCTTTTGCGTTTTTCTTTACTGCCCAGCGCCATCGCATCTAGCTGCCCACCTTGCCCTTGCTGCCTTGAGCTTCGCTTCTCTCTCTCTTGCACTTGGGTGCAGTACGGCTGTAGCGCCTGCCATGTCAGCTGCCTACATGGCATGCCTGCAGTCTTGCAGCCTAGGTATGCAGTAGCCAGCCGCCATGTGTCAGCGCCACACGTTTGCTTCTCATCATCTGCAACCAGCCACACATCAACACGTGCAGTCCAGCCTGTGCAGCCGCCACGTGGCAGTGCCACAGTGCCAGTACTTCTTGTACTTGCAGGGCTGACCCACAAATAGCCTTGAGAGACAGATTGCTATACCAGCAGCAAAGTAAGAGAAAAAACAGAAACATGCACATATGCACACACACACACACACACACCAAACACGTATCTGCATCCACACATGTGTACAAACTTACACATGCATATACAGGTAAACATGATTAGTAAATGCTAAACAGGTTTAAAACATAATTACAATGCTTAAGAAAAAGAGGTAAAATACTCAGTCCTGTAACATACCCCCCTCTTAAAACAAAGCAATCGTCCTCGATTGTTCATGTATTCTCCTTGAGGCTTGCACACAGCCATGGAGAAAGCCCTCCCTTTTTTCCCTTTTTATACACGTCGCCTCCATTGGGGGTTGTGGTCCACTTGTAGACATTCTATTTTCTACTAATAGATGGATCTTTGCTTGGGGAAAAAACAGCATTCTGTTCTACCAATTTCATGCATGTAGCAAAATTGTGGCTTCTTTGATTTAAGTTTTTAACATGTTCATGTTAAGTAGAGAACTTACTCCTTGTCTGCTATATGAACTGCTGACACCAGATCAACCTGCACAAAAGAACCATTTCAATCAAAAGTATTATTATGTATCTTCATCATAGAATTGAAAAAATATTTGAGCTAGAAAATACTGTGAAATGCAAAACTCTCATCAATGAACAAGAACAAGAAAATGAGTATGCCAAAAACTTGAAACTGCCTCAAATTTGAAGTTCGACTAGCTAAGTAGCCACCAAAGAGAAAACAAAGATTCTCTAAAATCAAAGTTACAACACGTGTGTGAATGCATGTGCGTGTGTGTGTGTGTGTGTATGTGTGTGTGTGTGTGTGTGTGTGTGCGCGCGCGCGCGCGCTGTTGGACAAAGGCTGTTCCTCTAAATCTTTTTTCCGAAACTTGCATGCTCACAGAAGGAAACAATCCATATATAGAGTGAGGCTTTCAGATGGTTCCTGGACTGACACTATGTCTGGACTACAGCATGTATGTCTCCTTCATTTTCAGAATTTGTTTTCTGGGGTACATCAGCCATCTTCTCAGGTACATCAAGCTGGGCAACAATTTGTACAACATGTCTCTCCAGTTATCCACACTAAGGATGCAGCTCGATTTGAGCTACCTTTCACTGAAACAGAATTGGAGGAGGCCTTGCATCATCTTGGTAAATCCAAGTCTCCGGGTTGGGATGGTCTTTCAGTGGAATTTTACCTGGCTTTTTGGGAAGACCTTAAGGATGTCCTCCTGCAGATGATTAACATGGCATGGCATGGCAGGAAGGCTGTCTTCCTTCTTCATGGAAGCATGGCATTGTTCAACTAATCCCTAAGAAAAGTCTATGCCAACAAATGTCTGACTGGAGGCCAATCACACTCATGCCGGTTATTTATAAACTTGTTGCAAAGATGATTGTTCACCGGATATCTGGAGCATTGAGTCATGCACTCCATCCTCGTCAATATGGTTTTTTGCCCAGATGGCAAATACAGGATAACATTTCCAATGCATTGATTGCCATTGAATATGCAAAATATACTCAACAAGATGTGTTGATTATGCAAGTGGATGTGGCCAAAGCCTTTGACACGGTTCATTGGGATTTTATTTCTCTCATCATGTCCAAGATGGACTTTGGTCCTAAGTTGGTACACATCATATATTGGTTATATTCTGAGTCCACTTCTCAATGCATCCTTGGTAATCATTTATCACAGGCTTGGAAGTTGACCAGATCCGTGCGTCAAGGCTGTCCTCTCAGTGCTCTATTATATGCAATTGCTACTCACCCATTGCTCTTGCATATGGACTCTCTTATGACGCATGGACATATTCATGGATTGAGCATTCCTGGGTCTACCCCTCTTATAGCACAGGCATATGCCGATGACTCATATTTCATGCCAAAGAAAACTCAGCAAGATCTTCGGACTCTCATGGATACTCTTTCTCTTTACGGCATTGCAGCTGGTTTGATGGTCAATTTTGGAAAATCCAAGCTCATTCCCTTAAAGAGCTGTGATTGGCATGCCCTTTTATGGCCCGGAGACATTGTGCAATGTCATGAGGTGGTGCGTCATTTAGGGTATCCAATTGGCTGGAATATCACAAGGAAACAACAAATGGAATGGATTTTCCGGAAGCTTCATGACAAGTTGGAATATTGGAAAATTCCCACATGGCCGTTACATGTTAGACTTCGGATAGTCCAATCTATTCTCATGGCATATGTCCAGTTTTACTTACCTTTGCTTCACTGGTCTCCCAGGGATATTTCAGCCTTCATGTCCCAGGCAATGGAATTGTTATGGAAGACTAAGTCACATGTGAAAGCTTTGCGATTACTGAAAATGGATTTTGTATGCTCCCCCAAGATGCATGGTGGTCTTAACATTCTCAATCTCAGGTATCACATGCTTGCCCGTAAGGCAACTCTGCTTACTACTTTTTTTTCCCAACAACAGCCCTGGGCCATTATGTTAGCAACCATGTGTTCTACTATGAAATCATCGGTGTATGGCAACTGGATCACTGATCTTTGGGAGGTAGTCTTGGGAAAATTTCAAGGGAGAATTCCAGGCTGTCCCCTTTCCACTTCTTTGTTGCAAGATTGGAAACAGGTTTTATCCTCACTTAAATGGTCTCCTGATAATGAGCATTCTTCCAACTCTTTACGGCAGGAAAGTCTCCATTGGAGTGCTGTTTTTATCACTCCATTAGCTCTTCAGGAGCCCATCAGAGCTTACAATCTTATGAAGCTGGGCATAAGGAAGGTGGAAGATGTGATCAATGATCAGGGACATTTTTTATCATTCCCGGAGGCATCTCGTAGATACTCACTGGGTATGCATCATAGATTCATCTAGAGGAAGCTTGGTCATTTGTTACATCCGTTCCTCCCTGTTCCTCCTCTTGCTCAAAGGGACAGACTAAGGGATTGGACTTTGCAATCTTCAGTTTCTGCTAATCATCCTCTTCCTCTTCATGCTTTCGCTTCTATGAAGGTCTACACGTCTATTTTGCCACGCCCTTGGATTGCAACTCATGCCAACTCCCTTTGGCATCTGCACAAATCTCTTTCTTGGTGGAGGTGTAATCTTAAACTACTATGGGCAAGTAAATTACCTTTACAACAAAGGTTATTTTTATGGAGATGCATGGTTGGTGCGCTTTCAGTGGGAGTTAAATTAGTCAAAAGAGGGATAGCGTCCTCTGCTTGTCTCCGATGTTCGTATCAGTTTGAGACAGTTCCTCACTTGCTATGGCTATGTCCTCACTCAAAGTTGCTTTTGGACAGAATTTCAGGTTATTTGCATCTTCGCTTTCCAGGACAGAGATTTGGGAAATTCTTTTGGCTATTTGGCAGATCTTCACATTCCCTGTCAGAGTTTTCCTTGTTCCTCTCTTTGGTTCGATATTGGGCACTATGGATTATATGGATGCAGCATAATTATGCTTTCTTGGGTCAGCCACTGTCTCATTCATATGAGTCCTTTAGATCCTCACTGAGGCAGTCTTTGTATGATGCCTGTCACGAGGGTGATCTTCATGTCTCTTGCATAGAACTTTTTTACTACTGTTTTTAAGTTCTAGGGTTTAGACATCCTCTTTATGTCAAACCCCTTTGTACATTTATGATATAATGCAATTTCAACTGGTTTCACCCAAAAAAAAAAATGTGTGTGTGTGTGCACGCGCGCATGTGTGTGTGCGCATGCGCGCATGTGTGTGTGTGTGTGTGTGTGCGTGCGTGCATGTGTGTGCATGTAAAGAAAACTTAAAACAACCACATTCCGTCCTCGTCACATCAACACAAAGACCTGTAAAGAATCCTGTGGATGACCAACTTCCACCCAAATGGAGAACTTTTCGTCTGTCCAACCGTCCATGAAAAAACATCGCAAACCACTACATATCCTCGAGTAGCCCACGAGAAGAATCTCCAAAGTATGGCCCGAGTAAAACTCCGCTAATCAAACTCCAGCCACTAATACATTGGGTTAGTTATAACACAAGAACTGCTTGCAATGGCTCCAATGCACACCTTGAAGGAAGAAAAGGAACTAAGAACCGCCCTATGGCCTGATGCAATGAAGCACCCAAGGTGTGTGCTCAACTCAAGAAATGAAAAAGGCTAAGACCGCACACATTCATCTCCTTCACACACATTCTCCAGTTCTCAAGAAGCCGCCTCCTTTGATTGCTCCTCCAAGGTCCTTAGACAATCCTTTGCGATGTGCTTGGTGGAGTCACAATATAAGCACTGTCAAGTGGCCATCTTGGTGCAATGCTCTTCAGGTGTGAGGCGAGTCACCAAGGCTCCCCCACTTGCCTTGTCCTTATCATCCTTGGCCTTGGACTTGGACTGGCCAAGCTTCAAACTTCTCTCAAGGCAACGCCTTTGTGAACCTATCTGCAACATTATTCTGTGTGGGGCAGTAAGATAATGTGACCTCCCTTGCATGAATCCTCTCCTTGACATAATGATAATGAATCTTGATGTGCTTAGTGCATGCATGAAACATTGGGTTTCGTGCCATTGCTATAGCACTCTGACTGTCAGTGAGTATAGTAGTGGGTGTTTGTTGACACTCACAAAGATTAATCAGCCATTAATCTCCTCAGCCATACACAATCTACTGTGGTTGTAAAGGATGCCCCGACTTAGCCTCACAAGTAGATGTGGCAACAGTGGGTTGCTTTTTGCTCAACCATGATATGCATGAATTCCCCAAAAAGAAACAATTCCCACTGGTGGATTGCCGTGTGTCATAGTCACCATCCCAATCTGAATCACTGTAAGCATGTAACTACAAGCTGCCTCCCTTGGGAAATACCAAAGCAAAATCCAGGGTGCCCTGAAGATAGTGGAAGATCCGCTTCTGCTTGCCAATGCTTTATACATGGGCTGTGCATAAATTTGCTACACTGGGAAACACCAAACTAAATATCCGAGCGTGCGTTGCATAAGTATATGAGGCAGCCTATTGCTTGGCTGTAACCACTCATATTATCAAAAGGCTCTCCAACATCATGCATGCTCAATTTGAGCCCTAGTTCCATTGGAGTAAAGATGGGATTACAATCTTGAAACCCAAACTTATGCAACAGTTTCTGAAGTTAGTTTGATTATTGTACATATATCCCAACATCTATCTGCACAAATTGTATGGCCAAATAGTAATGCAACATCCCCAAATCTGTCATCTCAAATGAGGTTTTCAATTCAGCTTTGAAGGCTGAAAGCTGTTCTACATCATTCCCAGTTAGCAACATGTCATCCACATATAGAACGAGCGTGATCAAAGTGCCATGATCCTCTTTCACGTAGAGGGTGCTCTCTGTTGGACTATTCCGAAATCCCTGGCTGGTCAAATAAGTATGTATCTTCTCATACCAAGCTCGGGGAGCTTGTTTGAGAGCATAAAGTGCTTTTCGAAGCCTAAATACTTTGTTTTCTTAACTAGGCATATCAAAACCATTGGGCTAATTTACATAAACCACTTCTTGCAAATCCCCATTGAGAAAAGCTGATTTAATGTCCAACTAATGCACTTTCCATCCATGATGGGCAGCCAATGCAACAACACATTTAACTGTGGCCATACGAGAAGTAGGTGCGAAAGTCTCATCATGATCAATGCCCTTTTTCTGGCCACAAGCCTGGCCTTGTATCTATCAATGCTACCGTCTCACTTTCTTTTTTTCTTTTTTCTTTTTTTTTTCCCGAGAAAAGATCCTTTCATTAGTTATAAAAAAACGCCCGTAGGGCTACAAAAGATCCTCTCCTGCTCACAAGAGAAAACAGAGTAGAGAGAAAAGCAGGGCAGCCAGGGAGACTCTCCCTAGGTGCTGAAAAGTACAAGTATCAGTACAAAGAACTGAAAGGCTATATCATACAATAGGAGGGGGGAAAAGCCAAACAGGTGGCCTGTAGTGCCAGCGGGGGGACCCCGCGTGAATGGTATAGAAGGGGCCGCTGCGCCAGGTGGTGTGAAAGGCCTGGCGCCGCAAGATCGCCTCATCCGAGTCGCCCCGAATGCGGTCGTACTATCCCCGCAAGGTGTGAATCAACTCTTGCCAGATCCCCCGAACAGTCTCTGCTGGTGGCTCCAGTCTCCCCTCAAAGGCCCTCAAACAACGGGCCTTCCAGGTGAACCAGATGGTGATGCTGCTGAGGAGCTCCCATCATAGATCCCTCTCCTGTGTCCAGCTGGTGGACGAGAAATCCGGTGAAGGAACAAGGCGAGGCTGGCCCCTAATGAATCTGATGGCCTGGATGTCTTGCTCCGTCTCATAGCCCATAACAGGCCCTGACGAAGTCGACCAAGCAGCAGCACCCCACGTGTACGTACCCTCTGGAGAGAGGGGGGCCAGAATACGCAGCATCCACAGCCAAATCTGCTGCGCCTGAGGACAGTCCCAAAGGCAATGTCTCTGTGTCTCCATAGGGTGGCCGCATCGGACGCAGGCTGCCGGAAGACCGCTGTAGACAAGCCAGGTGCCAACTGCTGAGCCCCTGTGGGGGCGACCAGCCACTAGAAAGTCGAGATCCTGCGGGCCTGTCGACTAGCCCAAAGCCGGGCCCAAAAATCCTCCAAAAACTCCTGTGAGAGTCCCTATAGCCGCCAGTGCCCTGCTGCAGCTGGAGAGACCATCCTCCTCGCTGTCAAAATATGCCGCCCCAACCGAACAGTATACTGAAAAAAGGTAATCTCTGTGGCCTCAAGGGATGCATAAGGATCGTGCCACTCGTACTCACCAGGGTCCCACTGTAGCCAGGCCAAGGGGCGCGCTGCATATGCCCATATGCGCCAATCTGGGAGCACATCTGCAGGGTCTGGGTCAATATGCCACTTCCGAGAAGCGGCGGCCACTACCCGTATCCTCTGAAAGGTGCACTCTGCAACCAAAGGCGACTCCACCTCCACTCTCTGAAGTCTGCCCTCATCCTGAATCTCAGAGTAGAGGCATCTGCCATCCTCAGTGCAAGCTCTGACAACAATCAGGATCTCCAACTGTGTAAAGGCTCCCATCCACCGTGGGGCCACTAGCTCGATAGGCATGAACCACTCCTCTGTGAGTGCCTCCTGAATGTCATCCCTCATAATCAACCCACCTCTGAAGTGACTCAACCTCTCCACCTGGATCTCCTCTGGTAGACTGTAGAAGGCCTGCCAGTCTCCAAAGCTACGTGATGGGCCTGCCGCCAAAGGTCCCCAGGCTAGACGAGGCCGAGAACCCAGCATATGACCCTGCTCTGTGCGAACCGCTGGGCTCCAGATGAGCGGCTATTTGGCCCGCTCCTCAACACAAGGAGGAGGACGCTGAGAGAGCCCCGGTCTCAGCAGCTCCCAAGCTCTCAGGATGCTCAAAGCAAATCTGTCCTCCCATCCTCTACTGAGGCCTGTCCTCCTCATCTCTATGAAGATCCATCGAATCTCTGGTGCCCAAGTGCCCCCTGCTGGGGGAGCCCGAGCCTGCAGTCGCTGCAAGAGAAGCTCTTTCCAAGGCTCAGCGCCTGGAAGCAGCCCCCGAACAATAAGCTTCCCCAATAAGGCTCTACTCTGATCGACTGGATCTATAATGCCCAAGCCTCCCTGAGCCAGCGGAAGTGTAATAACTGCCCATGCAACCTTTGCCCGAGCTGGCTGACCGTCCCGCCCAGACCAAAGAAAGTTCCTGATCAGCCTCTGTACCTGGCTGATGCAAGAAATTGAGAAGATCCAGCAAGACGTAATGTACCACATGGTCGCTAACAGCACCTGATTTGCCACAACCACTCTCCCGGCCAAGGATAGTCGAGCTGTACTCCAATACAAAAGCTTCTTCCGAATGCTCAGAAGAAGCGGGGCAATCTACTGCTCACGTGACAAATCTAGTCCAATCTGGCATCCCAAATACCGCACTGCTGTGCCAGGAGGAATCCATCTAAAACCGGGGTCCGGGCTCCATGCCGGAGTGGAAGCGCTACTGATCCAAAAGGCCACTGTCTTGCGCCAATTGATCAATGCTCCTGAAGCTGCACTAAAAACCTGGAGCGACCGCTCTGCCCGAAGAAGATTGGCCTCCTGGCCATGCAAAAATAAGCCCGTGTCGTCAGCAAACTCAGCATCGAGCAAGTCCTCCCCCCGAACTGGGAGCTGGAGTCCTCTCAAACCAACCTCCTCTGCCGTCAAATACATGCTCATAGCCTCCGCAAAGAATAGAAAAAGAAAAGGGGCGAGGGGACACCCCTGACGGACTGATCTGGTCAGCTCAAAACTCGGCCCCCGTCCTCCTGCAATCAACACCTGGCTGCGAGCTGTGGAATACAGAGCCGCCACCCCTCTAATCCAACCTGGCTCAAAGCCCAGGCGAAGCATAGTGCCCTCTAAGAAACCCCAATCGACTCTATCGTATGTCTTCTCAAAATCGAGAAGCATCACGACCAAGTCCTCACCACGAAATCTAGCTCGGGCCGTTGCCTCCCAGAAGGTGAAAATGTTGTCAAGGATACTACGCTCCTTGACGAATCCTGTCTGGGTAGCATGAATCAACTCCCCCAGGAACGGCTGGATCCTCAAACTCAAGGCCTTTGCTAAGACCTTGTAGACAATATTGAGGATCGTAATAGGTCTCCAATGCCGAATATCATCTGATACTCCCTCCCCCTTGGGGATGAGAAAGATCAAGCCCTCTGAAAAGCTCTGTGGCATCACCCCAGTGTCCAAAACATACTGAAAGCCCCTGCGGAGGCCTGGCCCCAAAAGGTCCCAATAGCGCATAAAAAAGGCAGGCGTCGGCCCGTCCTCCCCTGGGCAACTATGGCGCGGCAGGACCCTCAAGGCCTCAGCAAGCTCAACCTCTGAAAGAGGCGCACCAAGGACTGTACGCATACGATCTGTGACCCTCCTCTGCACATGGGCCCACACCGTCTGTCTGCAAGCATCCCGAGCCTCAGTGGCTGGCTCCGCTGAAAGCAGGTCTCTATAGAACCCAATGGCAATGGCTCTGATCTCCCCGGGCTCAGTAGCTACAGATCCGTCCGGCCTCCCAAGCTGACCGACTCCTGCTCGAGCATGGCGGGGTCCAGTAATCTCAAAAAACTCCCCAGTCACTCTATCCCCAAGCTGCGTCCACTGAGAGGCTTGGCGACGATAGTAAAACTCATGTCTCTGCTCCTCTGCCTCTCTAACCTCCTGGCGTGCCTGGCTCAGCTGGGACGCCACCCACTCACATGCAGGCTGCTGCTCCTGAAGGCGCTGAAGCGAAGCAAGGCTACGTCTCAGCCGCTGCTCCCACTCGCGAATCTCTCCCATCCGTGTCAAAGCTGCAGCGTGCAGAAAAGAGCTAAGCTCCATGAGTCCCTGGGCACACTGGCCTGCTGCATCCTGGTCAGAGCACTGACTATCATGCCAGATCCTCTCAATGTCCTCGGCGAGACTAGGATCTGTAGGTACCCTCTCTGGGATCCTCAACTGCAAGCTGGGCTCCCATGTTCTCTCCTCAAGTGTCAAAATAACTGGCGCATGATCTGAAAATGAGGTGCCAACGAGAATGCCAACGGAGCCCCCTCGCTCCCCTAACCAGTCGCCCACATAAAAGCGATCAATCCGTGATAGATTAGTCCCTCCCTGCCGGCGATCTGACCGAGAGAAACTAAGACTGTCCTGAGAGCAGGAGAAGGCCCCATGCTGCCATGCATCAGTGATCCTAAGTGACATGCAAAATCGCTCCCAAGCTCCAAGCTCCGTGCCGTGCACTGTAACATGACTGCCTCCCACCCTATCAGCCGGGTCCTCAAGCATGTTGAAGTCACCCCCAACACACCAATGTGCGGCCTCTGGCAATGCATCCGTAACCTGGGTCCAGAACTCTGCTCTGGCACTAGCATGGTTGGGCGCATAGACGTTAAGCACGCCCACTAGCTCATCATGCATCCTCAGAATGACATATTGTGCTCTACCAGGCACAATGATCCCTCGATCCACAATGGCCTGCCACCATACATCTGCAATGACCATGCATACTCCTCCCTGTCCACCCAAAGGACCAAACCCTGCAGACCAAAAGATGTCCCATCTACCACGCATCACCGAACCATATCTCCGGATCCTGCTCTCACCCAAGTGGTGCTCCTGCATCATCAAAATGTCAATGCTGCCACGAACCAGGAATCTCTGAAGCTCCTGCCTCAAGCAACCACGATAGCGTATATAATGTGCTCCGCCAAGGCCCTGTACATTCCATGAGATGATCCTCATGGATGACCTGCTGAGGTGGATGCTGTCTCAACCGTACGGCGGGCCTTCGCAAGCGGCTTGGATGGAGAATAGTCCCCATCCGAGTGGCTGCGAATCTGCCCACCCGGTGTACTGCAAGAATCACGGATCAGGCGCCAGTGGGGCTGTGTCCCATGGCGACTGCCTCCCGCTCAGACAGAGCAACCTCGTGTATACATACATATCCAGGGTCGCGTGCTAAGTCTGCCCCGAACGACCAAATGACGAATCCCTGAGGCATCCACACTCCCGAGATCTAAGAAAAAATGAGCCAACTCCCATAGTCGGCCTATCACATCTGTCACCTCCAGATTGCTCACATGATGAGAAAACTCAACTGCCCGAGTCTTCAAAGTGCTAAGAGCGAGCTCTAGAGTCCACTCCCGGTCGCATGGGCCACATAGAGGGAACGAGAAGGCCACCGCTGAATCAAGTGCCTCCTCCCCGTGGGCCGGAGGAATCACTACATGTACTCTGATGGGTGCTGGCTCATGGGGGCCCTCTGCTCCAAAAAGCCGTGTGAAGGCGTAATCAAAAGCCTCCGAGCGCTGTCTAGTGCCGAGGCGACTCAGCCGACTGCGGATAGATGATATCCGTGAAGCCCAAATCGGCATGGTAAGTCTCCTCTGTGGTGCTCGAGCAAGGTCGGTGCTCAGCGCCCTCCGGACTGCAGGTGAACGCCAGGGGACTGCCAGGGCCTCCCGGGGAGGTGAGGCGGGCGGGGGGGCGAGGGGGGGGGGCGAGGGGGGTGGAGAGGGAGCCGCTGCCGAAACCGGAGCGGGGACGGGAGGAGGCGAAGGTGGAAGCGAGGCGGTGGGGGGGGACGGGGGTGGGGAGGGGTGAGGGAGGGGGTGCTGGCATCTCCTGGTCCTCCGTCGTCGCAGGGGTCTCCTCCTGGAGGGGAGCAAAGCTGTTCCTCACGGGAACCCAGTGATGCTGAGACTGTGGCTGCTGCTGCAGCGGTCTCTGGGCGTGCTGCTGTGGCTGTCTCCCTCGACGGCGCCCCTGTCCAAGCTGCCACTTCGAGGTCTCTGTGGCCTGAGTCAAACACCAAAACTCTGATCGAAGGTAGCCCAGCTGCTCTGGCCACCACTGAAGCTGCTGTGGAGCCAGTCTCTAGTACCGAACCCACCAATGCTCCTAGCCTAGAGAGAAGCGGAAGATACTCCCGGCGGAGTGCAGGGAAGCAAACTGTAACATGGAAAAGGCGCTCGCCCTGCTCGGCCGCTGCTGGGTCAAAGCCATGCTGCCAAGGTCTGAAGAAAGCCCGAGCTCCCCTGATGTCAAGGGGACTCATGGCTAGGACCTTGGCCACGCTCTGGGCGGTCTCGAACTCGATCTGGTAATGTCCACAGCCCAGTAGCTGTACGTCCAGGATCTTGCCCACATCTGCAAGAAGGCGGGCCTGGAGAAGATCCCGGATCTCCCCTCTGCTGGGGCGAGTGCCGACTATACGGCAGATGGTGGAATGAGCCTGGAGGCGTTCCACCTCTACGGTGAGGCTCGCTTCCCCTCCGGCGAAAGAGAAAGCCTAATGGGGGTGTCCTCAAGGGCGGGCGAGGGGGCTGCTGGGGGAGTCCCTCTGAGGCGGGGCGGGAGGAGCCTCCATCAGAGTCTGAAGCTGTGTCGAAGGCGGAGTGAATGCGGAGAGCCTGCTGGAACCGAGCTGCACACAAAGAACGGAGGGGGAAGGCGGAAGGCAAAAAGTGAAGAAAAACCCAGGGAAAATGAAAAATCAGAAAAGGAAAAGAGGCGGGGGGAAGGCGGCGAGGACAAAAAACACAAAAAAAAAACCCTAGGAGGCGGCGGCTGCAGCGCGAAGAAGGGGGGGCGGGGGGCAGAAGAGGCGACGGCGGCTGAAGGGGGGGGGGGGGGGGGGGGGGGGCGGCGGGGCGCTGAAGATAGACAGGGGGCGAAGAGGAGGAGGAGGAGCGGGGGGCGGCTGCGCAGCAGCGCAGGGGCGCGCAGAACAGCCAGGCGGGGGAGGGAGGGGCAAGCGCGATGGCAGGCGGGGGGAGGGAAGAGCAGCGCGAAGGCGGAAAAAAAACAGGGGAGGGGTCATGCAGACAACGCGAGCAGGGGGGCGAGCGAGAGCTTCAGCGAGCTTTTCTCCTTGCTACTCTACCGTCTCACTTTCTTTTCGACTTATACACCCACTTTGTGCCAATTGACTTCTTGCCAGCAGGCAAGTCTACCAAGTCCCATGTGTTGTTTTTTGTGGATAGAATCCATCTCATTTTGCGTACGGTACCCTTTATTGCCATTGCTGTAACCCACAAATATGCACTTGGTAACTTTGTCATCAAGCTTGTCTCGCAATTGCTAAGGTACATGTGTATAAGCAATATATCCGAAAACTCTGAAGTGATCAACTTTAGGTTTTCTCTCGTGCTAGGCCTCATGTCACGATTGTGACTAACTCTCTTAATCTCTTCTTAATTACTCCTTAATCCCTTATTATCTGAAAGGACACCTGTGAAGGGTCACACCCTTACACATGGGTCACTATCAAAGGACATGTCTATTCATTAAAAGACACACCCCTAAGTCCAAAGGACATAACCGTGGATTCAAGAGCCACACCCCTTCCCAGGGATGTGTCTCTTCACTCGTACCCTTTCGGCCTCTATTTAAGAAAGGCCTCTGTCTCAATGCAAAACTCAGTCTTTCCTGCAATATTTGTCTTATGTTCATTAATTAAGTCTTAATCATGTTAATAAAGCTATAAAAGCTTTACAGTGGTATCAGAGCAAACTTTTTTCCGCCCTGTGTTATGCCCAAACCCAAACCCTAACCCTAAAATCAGTCCTAACCCTAACCCTAAAATTAGCCCGCCCAAACCTTAAAATTGGGTGTAGCAAGTGTTGAATGGAAGAGCAAGAGAGAATGCCCCATCAAATTCAGCCCCCAACTCCCAATTTTTGCTTATTAATTTTGGGCCAGCCATATGCAGGAAACTATTGAATAGAGGCAAGACAAGAAGCAACCCTTCAATCCAGGAGGCTTACCTCTTCAGCCGGGCACCCTTTCATGGATTGGCACCCCTCCCATGAGTAGTCACACCCCTTCGTGGAAATTCCTCCAGTCGGCTGCCGTTGAGAAGCGCACGATTGCTTTGCTGATTTTTTTATTAAAAAAACCCCACACACCTGATAACCCCAACCAAAGGTCATGACTCTAAGGCTTTAATGCCACGTGTACAAACACATTGAAAAAAAAAAACACACTCACCTTACGGGCCCCTACGAAACGACGCCACCTTGCTTGAGCAGTTTTGGCCTGCACCCGCCGCCTTCCTACATATGGTTTTCCTCGCGCCAGCGTGCAGCCGTCCTCCTCCTCCACGGATTCAGCACCCGTACCTCTCCTCATTGTTGGCATCCTGCTATCTACGCCTATGATTGGACCAGCCACTTGTAGTTGGTGCTTTCTGTTGAATTGACGGCGACTATCCTTGGTGCTTCTTCTCCAGCAACACTATTTATTATGGCAACCTCCTTCAGGTGTGATTTTTCCATTTTCTTGGGCATAAACATCTCACATAATGTGGAGTATTAACATATCAGAAACCTGCCATTTCATTCTTTTGCGGGCTCTCCACTCCTCCGGGGCCAATATCCCTTTTTACGGGTTCAAAAGCACCTCTCAGATCACGTGGACACACATTACCCTCTTCTCCGATGGCTTATGGCAAAGGAAACCTATGATTTCAGTTATTTACAGGATACACCCTCTCCATCCATAGTGCCCGTGTTTCTCCACCAGTCTCAGCCCCTGTTGCAGTGAGTGTGCCCCCCTTTTCCCAGCCCATTCATTACCGCATTCAAATAGCCACACCGACTTCCCTCCGAGAATTCGACGTGTGGGTGATCCGTGTTCGTACTTCTGCACAAGATCTGGATCATTATTGTTTTATACTCAGGCATCATCCTTATCTGGGCTCTATCCTCCCCGAGTGTAGCATCATTTTTCATGAATATTGCACATATTCTGAGGACGTTAATCCATCTTCATTCACGGTGCATCCCTCTACACCGGAGTATACACCCTTGACACCAGTAGTTGCCCCTACCCCTGTACCTTCTTCTCCAGTAGCAGACTCTCGTGCGAGCCCAATCCCAGAGGATCGCTCTTACTATACTGGATGGTCTATAGTCGCTTCACCAGTACGTAGCCTCTCCTCTCGGGATTTCCAGATGCCGCACCCTCCAGCCGATGGTTCTTGCTAGAGCCCAGCAACGTCAACAACAGCAAAAACCCCCAGAGCCTCATCACCCTGAAGCCTCTACATCAACATCTTCTCTCATGGCAGAACTTGTTGACATACCAGCCCCTCCGAAATGGCAGCCAGCTTTGCAGCAACTTCAACAGCAGTTCCAACAACAACTCCAGGAGTCTATGGCATCCTTGGCTTCTCAGATCCAGCAGCTCCACGCGGATCGCCACTCCTACATGAGTTCCGTACTAGCAGCAGATGTTTCAGCAACAGTACCAGCAGACGCAGACGTAATTCCTTCCGAGGTAGAAGGCGACGACCTTAAAACTCTTTATCGTCTTTTACAAGCCAATAAAACAAAGAAATTGGAAATTAAACCCCCTGACTCTTATGGTGGTCAGCGCAATAAGCACATCTTAGACCAATGGCTCTACAAACTGCGGTTATACTTTGAAACCATGACCCTTTCTGGTTCCAAAAAGGTGATTTTTGCGGTATCCCTCAAAGACACTGCTTTATTGTGGTGGCAACGACGACAGCACGCCGAAAAAACGGTTACAACGTGGAAAAAATTCGAGCAGCTCCTTCGTAAGTAGCATACCTGCCAATGCGGATTTCCAAGACCGTACTCGCTTACGCCATTTGGCCCAAACTGGTTCCTTGGCCTCTTATATCTCCGAGTTCATCAACTTGATACACAGCGACAACTTACTGAACTTTTGGAGAAAGGACATATTCGACCAAGCAAAAGCCCTTTTGGAGCTCCAGTACTTTTGGTGAAAAAGAAGGATAAGTCTATGCGCCTTTGCATCGACTATCGTGCCCTTAATAAGTTAACTATCAAGAATAAGTATCCTCTTCCGCGCATTGATGAATTGTTTGATCAATTGCTCCATGCAAAGGTCTTCTCCAAAATTGATCTTAAGTCTGGATATCATCAAATTCGCATTCGCGAAGGTGATGAATATAAGACAGCTTTTCGCACAAAATATGGTCATTACGAGTACCTGGTCATGCCATTCGGGTTAACCAATGCCCCTGCAACGTTTATGAGTCTAATGAATGATCTTTTTCGCCCTTTTTTGGACAAGTTCGTCATTATTTATCTTGACGACATCTTGGTGTTCAGTCGTAATATGGAAGAACACAAGGCACATCTTAAGATCGTTTTCCAAGTGCTTCATGACAATGCTCTTTATATTAATCCACGCAAAAGTGAATTCTTCAAGACATCCTTGGAGTACCTTGGACATGTTGTTTCAGCAGACGGTATTTCCGTGGATCCAAAGAAAATACAAGTTATTGTCAATTAGCCAACTCCCACAAACATCCATGATGTTCGTTCTTTTTTGGGACTTGCCAACTTCTATCACACAAAGGTTCATCGATTTTCCAAAATAGCTACTCCTCTCACATAACTTCTAAAGTCCGCTCCTGCATTCAAAAGGACTAAAGCCGCAACACAAGCTTTTGGAAATTTAAAGACAGCTTTGACAACAACTCCTGTAATGGCTATTCCTAACCCTACTCTCTTCTTTGATGTTTACACGGATGCTTCTGATATTGCCACCGGTGCCGTCTTAATGCAACAAGGACCTGCTATTGCGTTTGACAGTCATAAGCACTCTGCAATTTAAGGAAGATACCCGGTATATGACAAGGAATTTTTGGCTATTGTTCATGCCTATCGTGCATGGAAACATTATCTCCTTGGTGCGGATTCAGTGGTGAAAACAGATCATCATTCTTTGAAATATATCTTCATGCAGCCAGTTATGAATGCTAGGCAAGCGCGTTGGGTCGAATTCTTAGTCAATTTTCATATGGCAATTGAGTATGTTCCTCGTAAACCAATGTGGTTGCGGATGCCCTTAGTCGTATACCGTCAGCTTCGGTCTTGGCTATTTCTACAGTTGAAATGGATATACCTCAAAGTTTCAAGGACCGTTATTCAAAAGATCGTGATTTTGGAAATGCATTTCGAATTCTCAATTCTCAGAATGCAACTCCTTCCGACTTGAAGATTTATAGAGCATATACAATAGTGGATGGTTTATTATATTATCAGGACCGTATTTATGTACCTCATGATACTCATGTTCGAAGAGTATTGGTAAAAGAACATCACGAGGTCACTTATGCTGCACACCCAGGCATCAACAAGACATATCATCTTTTGACAGCTACATACTATTGGCCTTAAATGAAGCAAGATGTTATTAAGTTTGTTACAGCATGTCTCTCGTGCCAACGTATGAAAGCTAGCAGACAAGTTCCAACTGGTCTTCTTCAACCACTTCCACTTCCCAATGAACGCTGGGAAAGTATTAGTTTGGATTTTATCACTTCATTGCCACGTTCTTCTAAAGGCAATACACATATTCTTGTGGTGGTTGATAGATTTTCTAAAATGGCACATTTCATTCCGTGCAAGAAAGCAGTCCATGCTTCAGATATTGCAGTACTATTCATACAGAATATCTTCAAACTTCATGGATTGCCAAAATCTATAGTTTCTGATCGAGATCCAAAGTTTACAGGACATTTTTGGACTTCGATATTCAAGTCTCTTGGTACAAATTTACTCTTTAGCTCTGCTTATCATCCACATACAGATGGACAAACGGAACGAGTTAATCAGATTCTGGAAGAAATGCTGTGTCATTATGTTCAGTCTCGATTAGCTTCATGGGAAGAATATTTACCTTTGGTGGAATTTGCTTATAATAATTCTTATCATTCAGCTATTGGAATGACACCTTTTCAAGCAGAATGCAAGGTATTCTATTACAGATTAAGGATAAGATGGTCAACGTCCAAGAGCAATATCAACGCACAGCTAATAAGCGTCGTCGTCACATTGAATTTCAAGAAGGAGACTTGGTATTATTATATATTGCCCCTCATCGATACAAGACAGTGAAATCAGTCTTCCCAAAGCTTCGCCCAAGATATTATGGACCCTTTCGTATTATTAAGAAGAACTCATCTCTCAGTTATAAGTTGGAGTTACCACCTTCTTGGGATAGAATTTATCCAACTTTCCATATTTCTTGGCTCAAGAAGTTTGTGGACGGTGATTTTCCAGTTTTAGATATTTTGGATTATGTTCCAGAAATCGAAGATGAACACATACTCTTAATTCCAGAGACAATTCTTGATGTCAGACAGAAAGAAACACAACATAAACTCACTACACAATTTTTGGTTAAATGGAGAGACTCTACTTTGCAAAGTGATGAAGACTTACAGGAATATCCAGAACTTCTTCGGGAATTCTTTCAAAGACAGCCATCTCTTCTTAGCCGGAGTCTCATTTTAAGTGGGAGGGAATGTCACGATTGTGACTAACTCTCTTAATATGTCCTTAATTACTCCTTAATCCCTTATTAACTGAAAGGACACCTGTGAAGGGTCACACCGTTACACATGGGTCACTATCAAAGGACTTATTCATTAAAAGACACACCCCTAAGTCCAAAGGACATAACCGTTGATTCAAGAGCCACACCCCTTCCCAGGGATGTGTCTCCTCACTTGTACCCTTTCGGCCTCTATTTAAGAAAGGCCTCTGTCTCAATGCAAAACTCAGTCTTTCTTGCAATATTTGTCTTATGTTCATTAATTAAGTCTTAATCATGTTAATAAAGCTATAAAAGCTTTACACCTCATATGGCGTTATGGTTTTCAATGCTTCGGTAGGACATCTATTCAAAACATGTGTAGCACAAATGATTGCCTCCATCCAAAATTTGGGAGGCAAGCCTTTGCATTTGACCATGCATCTAGCCATTTCCATCAATGACCTGTTCTTTCTCTCAGCAACACCATTTTGCTACAGAGAGTGTGTGTCACGTGCACACCCATCAGGTGTAGAAGTGGCACGGCATCATCAAGCATTAATCAAGGTATTTATTCAGGCATATATCAGTATGAGCATCATATGGGGGTGTTTCATCACCAACATCAGCACTTTAGTCATCATGAGCATTGTAAGGCATTTAGCTACATCAGCCGACAGCATATGTGCACCAGCCGATAGCCTTTATGACCAGCCGATCAGCATTTATGGCACTATTGCCGGTCATGAGCATTCAGCAAGGCTGGCCAACTACAGCAAGGCTGGCCGACCAGCACCAGGCACACATATAAATAGAAGCGCATCCATTCAGTCCAGACATTAGCGTTTTCAGCATAGATAATCGCCTCTCAGTTCAGCGCATCTCATTCAGTTCAGCAAACGCATAGAGCATCCATCTCCTCAGTGTTTCCTCCCAGGCAACAAGAGGAGCATCTGCATTTCAGCATCAGTTCAGCATCGCATTAGTTCCAAAGCCATCCCTTCAGCGTTTCCTTCCCAGGAGACAAGGGAAAGTCAGTGGGACAGCAGTTCATCCAGCATATGAGCATATTCAGCACATAGGCAGCATATTCAGCATATAGTTCATCATTCCTATCTCTTACATAGAGGGAAGCCGGCATCGAAGGGTGGACCTCATCATTGGAGCAAGGAACAATCCTCAACATCAACATTCAGCCTATTTCTCTCATCCCGAGAAGGATAGTCATCTAGGACAGCATCATAGATCTATTTAGATCTCATTGTAACCCACTCATCTAATATAGCTGCATTGCATTGCATTGACACTATCTGTCTTTTCTCAAGCATCATTAAGTGCAGTTTAGTTAGCCTAAGGTTGTGTTTACGATGGTCAAAACCCTCACATGTTACAGTATGGCATCGTCCATTAATGCTTTATGTCCTTTTCTACCAAAAAAGCTTTGAAAGCAATAGACATGTATTCCTCCTCTCGATCTTTACCGAGGGACTGCACTTTGCAACCTATTTGATTTTCATCTTGTGCAACATAATGCTGAAAACATGCAAATACATCAGATTTTGCCTTCAGGGGATATACCCAAGCAAATCTAGAGTAGTGATCCATAAAGGTTACAAGTATACACGCTTCCCAATTGATGGTGTCCGCATAGGACCACACATATCGCTATGTACAAGCTGTAATTTCTGAACAGCACTTGTTGATCCACCTTTTGGGAATGCATTTCTGTGCATTTTACCCAATATGCACCCTTCACATGCATGCTTTGGTGGCAACGCATGTCTTGCACCATTTGATGCTTTTGCAATAGCATCAGACTGCCATAATTCATATAACCTGGCATGCCACAATTCTGCCTCTTGCATGGCAAACCACATGAGCATCATGTTCTCTCGTGTCAAACCTATCAAGCTAATACAACCCACGATACGATATGCCGGATGTGACTACTTCTCTGACTCTGCACATGTCGTCTTCAAAGTTCTCTAAATATCCTCTTTTACCAAAAGAGGAGACTGACATTAAATTCTTCTTAATCCTAGGCACATACAATACATCTTGAAGCCATAAGTCTGCGCCATCTGTTGTTGTGAGGATCACCTCACCAACTCCCTTGATTGGATAAGAAGAATTGTTTGCACATGTTGCATGTTTGCCCTCAGGGGCAGCCATAAGCTTCTTAAACAAATTCCTTTGTGAGATTGTGTGTTTAGAAGCACCACCGACAAAGTACCATGTGTCAAGCCTTTAATTGACATTGAGAGACATATGCTCTAATGATGCACCATAACTATAAGCAAGAAAAGCCCACTCATCCTGCATAAGATTTATTGACGCATCATCTTTCATTGCAGGTGATGGAGAAGAATGTACAGCCATGCCACTTCCCTTTTTCGTTTCCTTTGCAAGCCACTTTCCACACTCATTTACATAGTGATCCCACTTTGTGCAACAGTGACACTTGCCCTTTTCCTTGGGCTTGCCTGCATCATTCTTAGCCTTTTGTGAAGGCTGTCCCAAATCAGCCTTTGGCTGAAAATTGCTTTTGGCTTTTCCTTTGCCCTTGCCTTGGGCAACAAAATCCCCATCACTGCCACGCATGATGGAAGATTTGTTCTTCCAATTCTGCTCCTCTTGTAGCAACAAACCAACCAACTTTCAAACAAGATTGGTTCCGGGTTTCCTCACACAAACATAGCGAGCGATGTGTGGAAATTCAGATGAGTTTCTAACAGTGATGATAGTGTCCTAGAGACCAACTCCTTTTCAAGAATGACCTCATCAATGTTAAGCAACTGCTCTCGAAGATCTTGAATCTTCGTAAGATGATCGGCCATGCTGTCCCCATCTTACATGGGCACATTTTCCAACTCCCGTTTAAGAAAGGCAACTCTAGCCTCATTCTTAGTCCGATACATGGTCTCCAATACATCCCAAGCTCGCCGTGAGGTCCTGCAAGACCTAATATGTGGTATAATTGATCACTTTACTCGCAAAGCAATCAAAGACATCGCTTGGGCATCACGAGTATCCCATCTCTAAGAAAGTGCTGTAGCTTGCTGAGAGCCACGGCGAGGTGTGTTAGGTGCTACGACTGTAGGGCGTACATCTTCACTTGATACATAGCCCCATAAACCTGTGGCCACAAGAAGGTTTCAAACCATGAAACTCCATTAGGAGTAATTACTGCCATCCAATTTGTCCTCTTGGGACAAAACCTCAAATATAGCAATTGTATTCCTAGCCATAATGCTGAAATCTCTTTGCTAAGAGATATGCAAACACTTGCAACCAAGTGTTTGCACCTGCAAGCAAATTCCCAATGCACCCAAGTGCTATGCCAAGCAATCACAAGTTCTTGAGCAAACTTTTTGCCCCGAATACAAGGCTGCAATAAGTGTTTGGAGTGTCCTCATGACACTTATAATGCAAATCCCTGCACAGTCACTACACAAATATCCAAACAAAACCTAGAGAATGAAAAGCCCTAAATTTATGTGCACCAATGAGCTGTATGATGTGCCACTTGCTGAATTAGGGTTTCTGATTACAGTTAGCGTTTTTTCGATGTGGTCATCCTACAGATTAGAATATAACATTCGGAAGCTTCAGAGAAGAATCGGTAACTTCAATACTCAGAATTCAGCAATCATTCACGACGATTATAACACAACACTGAAGAAGATGTGCAAAAATAGAGAGAGAGAGAGAGAGAGAGAGAGAGAGCGCGGGGGGGGGGGGGGGGGGGGGGGGGGAGGTGCACGGAAGAGGACAAGAGTATTGGGTCCCAAATACCCTCTGTAGGGCCCCCACCACGAATGGTGTATTTGCTTTATTAGAATGATGTAAATCTGAAAATAAAGACGGAATCTTGACCTGCACTTTTCACCTTGGTTGGATTTTTCCCCTTGGCTGTCTTGGGGCTTGGAAACACACCACCACTTCCTGAATAATGAGATGCTTCTACTGATTTCATGCATGGGTATTTATACCCCTTCAGGTTGCTGGTTGGCTGCCCCAAACAGGGGTCGGCCTGCTGATTATTCTCACAACCAGATCAAACAGCATTAAATGCTGCCTTTTGCCATTGTTTCACACTCATTGTTTCACACTGTACAAATGGCTGGCCATCCATGCACAAATGCTGGGCTGCTGGGCAGACCCTGCACAGGCTGTGTGGGCTGCCCCACACCTGGCCGACTGGCTGGGTAAGGCCCACGGCCCTATCGGCTGCCTGGCCAGGCCCCCTAGGGCTGGCTGACAACCTGCCCATCCCACACTAGGGCTGCTGGGCCCTCCTGGCCCCTTGAGGTGGTTCTAAACCTTCCCCATTCATGCCCACAGCAAGAACCTTAACCTCTCTTCTGGGGTAGCCCTATGGGCTGGCCCCTCTCTACATGTAATCCTACATGCATCTACAAATGTCCGGCATCCAATTGCAAACCAAATACACAAATCATTTGACATCGTTCCAGAGGTAGACTCAGAATACGAACTGGCACTGCTTCATGTGCAGGACAATGCACACCTGACCTCAACCGCGTAGAATGAAACCTTGGCAGAATCGTCCCAGACTAGGCTCACATGGGACCACTTTCCAATCCAGATCCTGCACTTTGTTGTTTAGATATGTCTACGTGGCATCCAACTGCAGGATGTACATGACATCCCCTTCTACTTAACTTGACGGAAGCTGCATAGCCTCCAAATAGTCCATCAATAAAGCCAGATATGTCGAAGATTTCTTTGTCAAGCCATACCGCTTCGTGGGTCCCTCGATCCTAAAACTTCGTGAGGAACTGTCTCTGTCTTCGGCTTGAGCCATGATTGAAGCGGTGCAAAAGGATCTGTTCTGGAACCATCACTTCAGCTTCATCCACTATATCTGGTTCCGCTTTGTCTTTTACTTCTAAAGGGATTGGACCTGCATATAGTTTTAGCCAACTGACATGGAACATATAGTGCATAGACTAACTCGGAGGTAGCTTCAACTTCATTGAAACCACATTAATCTTTCTCTGGATGGGAAAAGGCCCAAAGCTCTTGAACAATAAATTTGGTCATCGCTTACCCACCTGTTTCAATCTTTGCTTCATAATCCAAAGATAAACCCAATCTCTTTCCGAGAGCTTCACATCCCTTCGGTCTTTGTTGGCCTGTCGAGTGTAGGCCTCCTGCGCTTAAGCCAACCTTTCTTTCACTGACTCCAAAATCTCGTGGTAAGACTCTGTCATCCTATTCGCTTCAAGTACTGAAGACGAGATTCTAGTCAATAGCAACTCGAATGGTCTTCCAAACACTACTTCATATGGAGTCGTGCCAATAGCTGAAGAAAAAGAATCATTCAAAACAGCTTGAACTTAAGGCAAATATGATTCCCACTTACCTTGTTGATTGTGGACATAACACTTCAGCACATCAAAGGCCAATTGGTTGTAGATTTTTGTCTAGCCATCAGTCTGTGGGTGAAATGCACTGGAAAAATTCAGTTTAGTACCAACAGCCATTCAACTGCATCCGTCAACTTTGCCTGGTTAGCAGTTCAGCCTTTGGCTTTCCTCATTGTTGGCATCTCAGTCTGACACTATGGTCTGAGGAATCTCGCCAATTGGGTACCAATTCCGAATGAACATTGTCCCTGCATGGGATAAGCATAACAAATTTGCTAAATCTATCAACAATAATCAAGCCCTGAGTATTACGCTTACCAGGAATAGGAGTCAGATTTGTTACAAGTCATCTCCTATCTTTACTGATACACCAAGGCCTCTGTTGTGGGTGTGCCCGCCCTTGTAGGTGTTTCCTCATTTTTCCTCACTCCCCGTATTTTTCCCCCATTTTTATGTGGCTTGGGTGGTAGCCTGAGGTGGCAGGATGTCCTAGTTCTTGGCCGACTTCATCTATGTCTATTGGTGCTAGCCGACTGTGTATTACAGGTCGTGGACACCTTGATGATGCTGGCCGACTGTTCATACCAGGCCGACTGGTATTTATATTGGTTGTGGTGGACATGGTCCAATCGGTTGTCCTAAAGCAGGCCGACTGCACTATGGGGGCCATATAAAATGGTCCCACAGCCCTTGCCGCTTATTATCTTGTATTTGCGGATCTTCTTGTGTATATAGAGCAGAGTTACACGCCTCTCTCTCTCTCTCTCCTCCTCTTGTGCTGTTTTTCTGCACTGTTCTTGCTCGTGTTTCCAGATTTTGTCATCATCTCCGCTGCATATTCTGACATGGTATCAGAGCCCTAGGCTCTTGATTGTTTTTGGGATTTGTGTGAGCAAGAGGGGGCTTGTTGTGTTGCTGATTGGTGGATTGTTCGGGAAGAGGAGAAGCAAGAGGAAGGTGGGCTGATTTGCTGGACAGCCACTTGCAGGTGTATGTTGTTCTTTGTTCCCACCCACCCACCCTTTTTCAGTTACATCCCCGCAATGGCAGATTTGTTAGAGATGGCTGAGAGGCATGTGAACATCCCTACACTCCCCACATTCCCGGTGGACCGTCAGTTGGACGGGAACAACTACGGCATATGGAAGGTTATGATGGAATCTGTTTTGGAGTTGACCTTGCTGATTTCATCGTTGTTGGGGTTCCACGGCCGGAAGTAGAGGAAGGGGAGTTACCGTCAACCCGAAAGGACCGGGAGATAGGCATAGTTGTGGGATTGTGTCAATGCCAGGTTCCGTTCATTTATCTTCCTCAACTGCACACCACAAGTAATAAATCACGTAAGGCATATGACGCTGGCCACACGTCTTTGGCAGCATTTGGCTTCTCTTTATAAGAGGGTATCGCCCATGAGGAGGATTTCCTTGGAAGTACAGATGCGGGTTATGAACCCTGCAAAGTCGTCGACGATGCGGGAGCATATAAACGAGCTGCAGGCTCTTCAGCAGGAAGTTCTTCGGGCTGGGGCTGGGGCTGGGGCTGGGGCGGAGATATCATCAGAGGACATGGCCATAACGTTGCTGTCGCATTTGCCCTCTCAGTACTCAGCATTTTAATCGTCTTTGATTACCAATGGCAGGCTCAGCACCATCACGTGGGAGGAGCTTGTGCCCATGGTCTTGGACCATGAGGAAAGATTCTCAAACCCTCCACAGGGCAGACGTTCGGAGGCCTTAACTGGCCAACGGTCGAAAGGCCGTAACAAGGGCAAAGGGAAGGCTTCACCAGAGAAGTCTTCTGAGAAGAAGTCCAACGCTGACTGCGAGAAACTAAAGGCAGAGAGGACCTGTAATGATTGTGGCGAGAGAGGCCACTATTGGAGGCAGTGTCCCAAGCGGAACACCGCGAAGGGTGAAGAATCCTCCGCAGCAATCGTGAAGACTCCAACATTTGTGCACCTGGAGGTGATCGACACTGCTAATTCATTTTCTTCGGGTAGGGAGGAGGTTGGAGGACTCGCCCCTACGGATACTCGGGCGTGGATTCTAGACAGTGGTGCTTCCAGGCACATGACTCCTTCCCGTTCAGATTTACAGGATCTCTACATGTATTCTGGTCACATTCTTACTAGGGATACTGTAGGCATATGCTCACTTATGGTAGTGCTATGTGTGAACAGGGCTTAACCAAGGGCACTTTTTCCCATGTGGTTTTTTCCCTTGGATATCAAGTGTGAAAGGACACTCTACATATAATATTTTGTACTTCTATATTATATGGATGTGGCACACATGCAAGGGTTGACTTGCATTTTGTGGCTACCACACTTTTGGCTCTCTCTCACTCCCTCTCATTTTCTGTGTGTGAGCTTCTCTATCTTGCACCTAACCCTAATGTGCAAGTTTGTGTGTGTGAGTGTGTGAGTCCAACACCAACAATTGGTATCAGAGTGGGGAGTTGCCTCTGGATTTATGCACCTGGAAAAACTGGAGCAAACTCAGCTTCCATCGCTGCGAGTTCCCGTCGATTCTGTCCGTCATCGTGAATTTCCGTCGTTTCTGTTCGTCGACGGTCCAACTTCCGCCTGCCGAACTTGGCCTGCCCTTCCGCCCAGAACCGGCGGCGCTAGTGGACAGCGAACCACCACCGCTCAGCCCACGGGCGGCGCCTCCCGTCTCAAAGCGTACCAGAGAGATAGTGGACACTTGGCTACATAAGTGGCAAGTCCATTTTCAGTTTCATCCATATGACGATAGCAAAAAAGATCCAATTAGCAGCAAGTTTCCTCTCAGGCAAAGCTTTGCTTTGGTGGAAAGAACTCAACCCTAAACCATCGACTTGGACACAATTCGAAGAAGTCTTCAAGAAAGAGTTCCTTAAGAAAGAGGATGACTATGATGTTGTTGCCCGGTTTACTACTTTGACCATGACCTCGTAGAACCTCACTTATGAGGTCTATCTCCAGAAATTTAGAGACTTGTAGATGAAAGCTACAAAGATGAATTCCACCACTCTTTTGGGTTTCTTCGTAGCCAGTTTACCCGACTCGTACCGTTTACAGGTTAAAAACAACAAATGCAAAACTTTGGACGAGGCCATTCATTCCGCTCGTATCTATGATGATACAATGGTCTCTTCCAAGTCTAAACCCGTTACCGAGCAGGGAACAAGCACAAAAGGAAGTTCTCCGCACCGATAGCTAGCACGATAGAAGGAAAGTCTTCGGACCAACCTTCGAAGAATTCTACTTCGACCCCAGCAAAGAAAAAACGTCTCCTTAAGGCTTTGAAGCTCAAGAAGGAGAGGCGTTGCTTCATCAGCGAAGAAAAAGGACATATGCGTAACGAGTGCCCAAAGCAAAAAGGTGCAAAGACCAACGCAGGACTCAAGCCAAAGGCAGCTAACCAATTGTCTTTGACAAGTACGTCAATTACTGTACTTTCTCGCCCTAGTTCATGTTCTGATTGTCTGTTCAACTCTAAAGTTTTTGGCGTGCATGATCTTCCGAGTTTATAGAGAAGTGAATGGCCATAGAATCCACATTCTTCTAGACCCTGGCAACTCACACAATTTTGTTAATTACAAACTTGTGCAGAAATTGGGTCTTGACACAACACCTAGCGATCATACCTATGAGGTACACGGCAAGTATGGGATCGAAAGGTGGAGAAGCTACCAATCCGGATTCAAGACTACGAAGATACTCTGGAATGCTATATTATGCACCTAGAGCATGTAGACTTGTTATTAGGGATTGAGTGGTTTAAGACTCTTCAAGTCAAGATAGATTGGTCTAGTCATGCTTTTTCTTTTGAACATAGGAACACCCAGTATAGTATCTTAGGTGATTGTATACATCCCTCTCAGGGACCTCTTGTACATACAGTTGATTTTGAAGATATAATGGATTCTTCCTTGTATACTGCTTTCCATTGTGTCTTGATTCCACTTTCTTCATTTCTCATACCTACTATGGATGTCGATGAATTAAGTGTGTTTGAAAGCAAAGAATTAAAAAAGATACTTGATTTGTGTCAAGATGTATTTCCTAAGAAACTACCATCAGGCTTACCACCTGAAAGGGCAGTAGATCATCGTATTGACCTGGTCCCTGGTACTCACCGTGTGAGTATTCCACCTTATTGGATGAGCCAAGCTGAGGAAGATGAGTTGGCTAAACAACTCGAAGATTATTTGAGAATGGGCCAGATCCGTCCAAGTAAATCACCTCGGGAGGCACCTGTGTTGCTTAGGAGAAAGAAGGACAACACTTGGAGAATGTGTGTAGTTTACAAGAGATTGAACAAGCTGACAATTAAGAACCGTTAACCTCTCCCTAGATCATATGACCTGATTGACCGGTTATTTATATGGCTCCAAGTTTGTGGTATTGACTGATCATCAATCAATCAAGTATGTGTGTGATGCCGATGAATTGAGAGGAAGGAAAGCTCGATGGACTGAATTAATGCAAGATTTTGATTTTGAGATTCGTTATCGAAAAGGGTCCATGAACAGTGTCGCAAATGCGCTTAGTTTGTCGTTCACCGAGATTTCTACCGACTTATTTCAGTCATTGAGAGGACTTTGCAGGACTGATAGTTATTTTGGTCCATTTTGGCAGAAGATCCAAGATGGGAGCTCATTGATTGACCACGACTCAGTGATTGAGCAGCCTACCATTCAAGCTGCAGGAGGTCAGTGGATGATTCGGAATGGTTTACTATTCCGTAATGACAAAATTTGTGTACCACAAATCCTGGACATTAGATCCAAGATTCTTAAGGAGTGTCACGACGCCCCTTCTGCTGGACACCTTGGGGTACACAAGACATTATCGTTAGTGAAACACACTTTTTATTGGCCAAAGATGAAAGGGTATGTAGAAGATTATGTTCTCAAGTGTCAAGTTTGTCAAGCAAATAAAGCTTAACGCTTTAGACAGGCTGGGTTGTTGCATCCTTTGCAAATCCCAGGTAATAAATGGGAAAGTATTTCCATGGATTTTATTACCGGATTACCAAGAACGGGCAAGGCCACGATTCTATTTGGGTTGTGGTGAATCGCTTGACAAAAATGGCTAGATTTTTACCGACTCGGAAGACCATCACAGCTACGCAATTAGCAAGGCAGTTTATCGAGCAATTATTTAGACTGTACGGGTTACCGCAGGACATAGTCAGAGATAGGGCCTCTAAGTTTACAAGTGATTTTTGAAAACTTGTTTTTGAGAAGTTGGAAACAACTTTGAATTTGAGTTCCTCAGATCATCCTCAATCTGATGGCCAGACCGAAAGAGTGAATTAGATTTTGGAGGATATGCTTCGAGCATATGTATCCATAAGACAGAGTTCATGGGAGGATTATCTTCCTATGTTAGAATTTGCATATAATAGTACTAAGCATACTAGTACAGGATTTAGTCCTATCATGCTTATGTACGGTTTTCAACCTAGATCACCTGTTACAGTGGGATTCTCAGGACTTCAGCATGATGCAACACGTAATTTTTTGCAAGATATGCAAGAAATGTTACAAGTTGCGAAGGAATCTATTAGAAGTGCTCAAGACCGAGATAGATTTTATTCTAATAGACATCGTTCACCTAGAGAGTTCTCTGAAGGAACGATGGTGTATTTGCAAGTTCTGAAAGATTCCGAGACTTTACGGATAGGTCGATCTCCGAAATTATCTCCTATATATTGTGGACCATTTTGTATTGCACGACGGATTGGTTCAATCGCATATGAATTGGATTTGCCTTCTCGTGTGAAAGTTCATCCTGTATTTCATGTCAATAGACTTAAAGAAGTACTGGGTGGAATAGACCAGTTAGTTACTCCTCAAGAAATCATAGATGTCGAGGACATGACATTTGTTCCACACGAACCTGAAAAGATTCTTGGATTTCGTGAAAGAAGATTGCGTAATACGCTTTTCACGGAATACAAGATCAAGTGGAAGGATCGTGTTGAGAAGGACGCTACATGGGAGACATTGACTACCCTTGAGAGAGATTACCCTGGCTTTTTAGTGAGCTCTTAGAGGAAGGGGAGTATGTCATGTGCACAGTGTGTATCTACCGTGTGCTACACGCACACAAGACTAGCTTCGAGGTTTGGGGAAGCTAGGAGCTAGGCGGACTGATTAGCGAGCTGAGTTAGGGATAGACTAACGGGCGGGCATCCTAGTATGGACGGGTAAGCGCCCAAGTGTGGACGCCCGATGACCGGCCAAGAGCCTATAAAAGGCTGGCCAAGGTTAGTCATCATTACATATAGAGTCTTGCGTGTCTTTGTGAGAGCTCTATGGTCAAGAGCCTGGATCTAGTGCAGACGTGCACCTGCTTTATGCAGGCCGACAACAGTCTCGAGGCCCGCAAGGGTAGCTTCGTGGTCGTATGGGATGTCACGAGGTAGAGATTTGTCGGTACGTCCTGTCAGAATACGCAGCGGAGATGATGACCAGATCTGGGAACACGAGCAAAACGCAGTGCAGAAAATCACAAGACAAGAGAGAGAGAGAGAGAGAGGCGTGTAACTCTGCTCTATATACACAAGAAGATCTCGAGAATACTACAAAAATGACAAGGGGACTGGGGGGCATTTTATATGGCCCCCCATCAGCAGTCGGCCTGCTGTAGGGCAGCCGACAGGACACAAAACACCCCCACGACTGAAAATCCACAGTCGGCCAGCAGCAGCAGAGGGGGTCGGCCAGCATTAGGGAAGTCCACGACTCATGAAATGCAGTCGGCCACTTCCAGAGTCTCCACAGATGCAGTCGGCCAGGTTCAAGGTCCTCCTGCCAGTACTAGACTGCCTCCCATGCCACAGAAAAAATGGGAAAAAATACGGAGAGTGGGGAAAAATGAGAAAACACCTCATAAGGGCGGGCACACCCACGACAAAGGCCCTGGTGTATAAAAATAGACAGGAGATGACTTCTAACACCCCCTCTCAGCTCCTGGCTGTGAAACCAACCACAGGGAGCTGGGGTGCCGCCTGAGCAAATCCTGAGATAGCGACATCGTGAAGAGGTCCACCGTACTGTCCTCCGTCGAGCAGAACTCTAGCAAGATGTCATCACCAACGATCTGATCACGAACAAAGTGCCTCTGGATGAACATGGGTTCCTCCAGCGGAAGCCCAATCTTGCAATGCAGCCCCTGCATCCTCACCACCTCACAAGCAGCATCACAAACAGCCCGGTACTCTGCCTCTGTCCGCGACAAGGCAAAAGATGACTGCCTCTTATTGCTCCGTAAAACTGCTCCTGGGCCTGAAGTAGACCTCCTCGTGTCCGGATCTCCTCCCCAAACTGAGTCACTCCAACCGTGGAGTCGAACTCCATCCAACAATCCCCTTCCTGTGTAAAAGAGTCCATGATCCTTCGCATGCCACAAAAACCACAGCAAACGCAATCCTGCCTCCCAAAGAGTCATCCGCAACCATGAGCTCAATTGCCTCATCAGGAAGCTCCCGTCCAATCTGGTGTCCATCAACCAGATCAATGAACCATTCTGCTTCTGAATCAAAGAGGCATCACTCCTAGAAGGATCAACACCTGTTACGGTGCAAAACCAAGGGCCTCCGAACCTCCACCCTGAGGAGGGTTCGTGAATCGTTCCTCCTGGTCCAGGACCATGGGGACAAGCTCCTCCCACGTGATGGTGCTGAGCCTGCCACTGGTAATCAAAGACGAGTAAAATGCTAAGTACTGAGAGGGCAAGTGTGACAGCAACGTTATGGCCATGTCCTCTGACGATATCTCCTTCCTAGCCTGAAGAACTTCTTATTGAAGAGCCTGCAACTTGTTAATATGCTTCCGCATCGTCGCCGACTTTGCAGGGCTCATAACCCGCATCTGTACTTCCAAGGAAATCCTCTTCATGGGCGATACCCTGTTGTAAAGAGAGGCCAAATGCTGCCATATACCTCTGGCCAGCATCATATGCTTTACATGATTGATTACCTGCGGTGTGCAGTTGAGAAAGATAAACGAACGGACCCTGGCGTTGACACGATCCCACATCTGTGTCTGAGCCTCCCGGTCCTTTCGGATCGACAGTAACTCCCCTTCCTCTACTTCCGGCCGTGGAACCCCAACAACGACGAAATCAGCGAGGTCGAAAGACTCCAGAACAGATTCCATCATAACCTTCCATATGCCGTAGTTGTTCCCGTCCTACTGACGGTCCACCGAGAACGTGTGGAGTGTCGGGATCTTCACATGCCTCTCGGCCATCTCAAACAGATCTGCCATTGCGGGGATGTACTCTGAAAAGGGTGCTTCTCTTCCCGAACAGTCCCGTAGGGTCCACCAATCAGCAACACAGCACTTCCCCTCTTGCTCACACAAATCCCAAGAACTATCTAGAGCCAAGTCTCTGATACCATGTCAGAATACACAGCGGAGATGATGACCAGATTTGGGAACACGAGCAAAACGCAGTGCAGAAAATCACAGCACAAGAGAGAGAGATAGAGGCGTGTAACTCTGCTCTATATACACAAGAAGATCCCGAGAATACTACAAAAATGACAAGGGGGCTGGGGACCATTTTATATGGCCCCCCATCAGCAGTCGGCCTGCTGTAGGGCAGCCGACATGACACAAAACACCCCCATGACTGAAAATCCACAGTCGGCCAGCAGCAGCAGAGGGGGTCGGCCAGCATCATGGAAGTCCAGGACTCATGAAATGCAGTCGGCCACTTCCAGAGTCTCCACAGCTGCAGTCGGCCAGGTTCAAGGTCCTCCTGCCACTACTAGACTGCCTCCCATGCCACAGAAAAATAGGAAAAAAATGGGGAAAAATACGAAGTGTGGGGAAAAATGAGAAAACACCTCATAAGGGCGGGCACACCCACAACAAAGGCCCTGGTGTATAAAAATAGACAGGAGATGACTTCTAACACGTCCATCTAGTTAGCTCAGCTCGTGGCTCAGTGGGGACAGCCAAGACCTGTGGGCTTGCCCACGGCTGTCAAGGTTGGGAGGTGAGTCAGGCTTGCAACCCCTTCACGTTTGTTTGGTTTGTTTGCAGGTTTCGAGTCTTGTACCAGGAGCGTTCTACTAGGTGATCCTATGGGGATTTGACACTCTAGAAGTGCTAGCTGACACAGTGGAGAGGAAATCTGCACCAACTGTATCAGCTTAGTTGGTTGGTTAGGGACAGTCAATTCGGAGGCAGCTGGGTGCCAGTTGTAGTCAGCAAAAAACCAATTGTGTGATATCCCTTCAAAATCAGAGGTGCTAGAGGGTCTATAGGTGTCCGAGGACATTTAAAAAGATTCTGATTCACAGTAGGCTTCTGAGGCAAACGGTTCTGTGTCAGATACCCGAGGCAGAATTCAGTAACTGAAAGGCCAGAGAAAGATCGACAAGGGTCGGCAAGTAATCGAGGAAGGTCTAGGGATTGTGGCTACTAGGTCAGCTAACGCTAGAGGATCTTGGAGGACCCATTTTGGATTGGAGTGAGCCATCAGAATTCGGAAGCAGGTAGACATTTAGTATCTAATTTGGTTGCGGCAACGAGGAGAAGTGGTTGTCAACCACCACTGGTCAGCTAAAGGGCAGTTGCCTGATTCTGAGAGTTTCTGCTACAAGGTTTTGACGCTAGTTGACATAGGAGGACATTTTGGGAGCCTGGAGGGTGGATTTCTGACTAGGGACAAGTAGAGGACTTTGGAGGCAGTTTATTGACAGTTCTGTGGCAGCTGAAAGCCATTTTGGTCCGCTGAGAGTCAGCTAAGGTCAGGAAGGGCTCTTAGTTGGAAAATCGGAGGTCCTGGAGGTGAGTGCTGACTTGAGAGGACTGTTTGAGTAGGCAGCTAGATTGAATAGGGAGGTTGGGAGGGTGTTGGAGTGTTCAATTGTGTCGGCGAATGATCTGGGGATGTGAGCTGGCAGTGTTGATGCCCTCTTTTGGTGTTTCAGCTAGATTGTGGTGATGGTGATAGTTTCCTCTTCACAGTGGTGTGCTTCGTACGGGGCGATAAAGGCAAGTTCTCTTGGACACATCATTGTTTTGGTGCCTTCACAAAGGAGGGCTTTCCAAGCACCCTTCAGACTGTTGGCAAAGCTGAGAAGTGTCAACTACTGAGATGGCTACAATGATGTCTTATCGCGTGTTCCACGGTCATGCTAATGAGGATCCAGAGGACTTTTTGGCAAGGATGGAGCCGGAAGATTTCACCTTTGGGAAGGATAGAGATAAGGACAAATTGACATTGGTGTCCATGCTGTTGAAAGGGGATGCCAAAAGGTGGTTCCAGACTTGGAAAGGTCAGCCACATCATAGGTAGGCATACGAAGATGTCAAAGGAGCTCTGGTGCAGCATTACAAGAAGGGTGAATACCCATATGCTATATGGCAAGACATCCAGAAATTAAAGCATAGTCTATCTCATGTATTTGATAGATTTGTAGATCGTTTTGAGAATCTATGGGGAAGATGGGATGCTTCCTTGGGTGCAGAACACCCGCCTGTCCTCCTTAAAAAGGATATGTTTATTCAATCCCTTCATGCTAATCTAAAAGAGAAGGTGGGAGTTAAAAAGACCAAAGACCTTTGATGAAGCCTTGAGGATTGCAAGAGAGAAGGAATGGAAGCTTCGAAGGTTGGCTTAGAAGCAAAGGGAGGTTCCGGCTGAGGGCAAACCTGCTATGACAGGGGGGAGAAGGGCAGAAGAAAGAGAGCCTACATTAGGGCATAGAAGTTGCCCCACATGGTGATCATAGCATAGAAGGTTTCTTATATTCATCATGTGAGGCACATGGCTACTTTTTGTACTCAAAGGCTTATCTTCTCTCTTCACATGATCATTATTGTACATATAGCTAGTTGTTTCATATTTTTTTTCCTTTCCATGAATGATGATATAGTTACCTCATGGAACTATTGTAACACTTTTTTAGTTTTATAGACCCTTTGGGTCTTTTGTACACACACTCTCTCTCTCTCTCTACAGGGTCAGCATACTACATAGGACCTGTGTGTACAATAAAGTAGGCACTACATGAGATTCTCTGACGACATGACGTGCCTTCACCAAAGCCACATCTGCCATCAGGAGGCTTATAGAGTCATGTTTCAGTTTTCAGTTTTCATGTTCTTTTGTGGTTTTTCCATGGCCTTGTATACCCATGGTATCATTGTACTATTCATGGCCTCATAGGCCCTTCAAGTCTTTTGTAGATGTTAATCTCTCTCTCTCTCTCTCACTCTCTCTCTCTCTCTCTCTCTCTCTCTCTCTCTCTCTCTCTCTAACAGCATAGCACAATGTGTTGGTGACCCTTGCCCCCCTTGCAAAGAGGTGGCACTAGGACCATTCCTTGACACGTGAATTGTAGATATTTCATGACACAGCTTGAAAAAAAAGACAAAATGTATTTGGATTGCTAGGTTGAGATAGCACTTCCCCCACCAAAGTGATGGGACTAGACACTAAGCTGCTCTCTTCGATTCAAATTTGAAAAATTCAAGCCAATAAACATTTTTCAAAAATATAACTAAAATTGAAAGAACATATTCTAAAATATCAATGAAAAATATCTTCTTTTCTGGGAAACCATTTACTTCTTCCAGCTTTAAGGTATTGTGGTGTGACAGAGTATGTTCAATGTGGATTGTAGAAGTGTGTTCGACCATGCAGGAATGCGACTCCTTGGAATGGCAAACTTAAAAGAGAGTGCCAGCTTAGGTTAATCCCATGCTCCTATACTTCAACCCAAGCACATTGCTTCCTTTGATTTGTGGAACCCCTTCATAGAGGTCACCCATCCAGAGTGACATGCTGAATTGACAAAGGTGGATTGGGTACCCCCCTTCACTGCAGTATACAAAAGGTGCCCGATGAAGGTGGATTGCTAAGATAGTATGTCTTGCCATCCCTACCAGCTGTGCTAACCCATCCACCATCTCCCACACCGCAACCTGCTCCATCAAGCATCAACACTACATCCTGCCGAAAGAAAGCTGGCTACCAATCATTTACCATGTCCTTTATCAACCCACCTGAGCCGTGAGGTGAAGCACAAGCTTAGGCACCTGGCCGACCTGCCCATGGGCAGGCATAGTGTCTGAAGCAGCCCTAAGAATCCTGTCGATTTGGTACCAGCGGATGCCAAGAACTATATATAATCTCTCTCTTAAACAAAAAAAATGCAAGAAAGAGAAGCACAATGTTGACTTATGAAGGCTAATGTACCTGTAGATTTGGTTGCAGGATTGAGAAGGGGAAGGGCTTGCGGTACGTGATGGTTGCAGTCTGCAGGTTAAGCCCTTCGTCTCCATTGTCACAAAACCTTATGAAGTCTGAGATGGACTTTGCATCCCCTGGCCCTTCTGCGGCATCCACCTCGTTTGCTTCAGCCCAGGACCATACAGTCACAGAGTGTCTGTGCTGCAAAATACCATGACAGGCCAGGCCTCTGCGGAGCTTATTGCCAAAGAAGGAGCAAGGTAATCTTGTACTGCAGATTCTCCTTCTGCCAGATAAGCTTCCTGGGAAAACTGATATGGAACACGAAACCGTGTGATTTTGGTTTCCTGTGGCCGTGTCACGCCATTGCGCCACGAAGGTCGGTAAGGAAAATTGCGCCACTGCTGCTGCCATGGCGCTCCGAGGGTTAGGGATAGGGATGTAGGGACTACGGCCTGATGTCTGGATTAGGGTTAGGGGTTCGTAACCGATGGCCTGCTATTTAGGGTTAGGATTTGTAGCAGAAGAGGCGATTTAGAGCGGTGGTTTCCTCTCAGAAGCAAGATTCTCTGTGGAACATTGAGAACATAATAAAAGCAAAGAAAAAAACATACGGGAAAGTGCATAAAAAATGGAAGGCCACCAACCAAAAAATGAGGCTCGGACCCAATGATCAATCTTGTGGTACCCTCGCAGTAGGGCCCTACAATGAGTGAAATATAAAATTCATTAACTAGTTAGAGGAAAAACCTTAGGTAATCAAAATTTTCCTTGGACATACTTCACACGATGCCATTGATGCAAAAAAAAATTTCCACTCGAAACAATATTCGCATCATCTAGTAAAAGCTATGTAAACATGTTGCAAACACCCATTTGCAGGGTGTCGTACCACTATGGTTGGGGGCGGCAGATATGGCCCCGGTGGCTCCACATGTCCAAGCAGCTATACTGCTAGGCCTTTATGGTGTACATCGTGGACTCACAAGCAGGTGGACGCCTTGGCATGCTCTTCAATGGCCCTTGGGTTGTCGTGCACGCAAAAATGACCACGCCAATATGCACTCTCCCATGCATGTACAGTGAAAATTGCAAAGTTCTACACAACGCAACGCAGAGAGCGCAAGAGAGAGGGGGAGCGAGAGAGATAGGAAGGGCGGTGCTGAATTTGATAGGGAGGGCGTGAAGGGGGGGGGAGGGAGAGAGAGAGAGAGAGAGAGAGAGAGAGGGGGGGGGGGAGAGAGAGAGAGGGGGGAGGGGAGGAAAGAAAAGAAAGATTGTCTTAATTGTCCAACAAAAGACCCAAAGGGTCTATGAGACCAAAAAGTGTACACTACTATCCATTGAATCTCATCATCATGAAAGAAAAGAAAAACACAACAAACAACAAAATGTATACAATGATGTCCGAAGCAGAGTGATGTATATCCAATCCTGATCTAAAGCATCAATCCATGAGCCTATCTCGAATTCAGCTGAATAAGTCACTCATGTGGCACTGGGAGTGGCCCATCCAAGATATCCAACATGAGAGAGAAGTAAAGTCCACAAGCTCGCATGATCCACCAAGTGTGGGAAGGTGACCCTATGTCGCTCAAAAGTCTCATGAATCTGGTGGGTCAAGCAGGATCAAGGTCATGGAGGTTGGGGGCACCGGGCTCTTTGGAGTGTAGTGGCTCGATCCAAGATGACTCTAGGGTGTGGCCTAGTAGAGGATGGTACAACCAAGGCTCTGGGTTTCAATATAGAAAGTGGGTCTGTTGTTTGTGGCATGTCCTCCTTGTAGTTGAACGTGGTTTCAGATGAGAGAGTGAGAGAGGAAGGAGAGATGGAGAGATCAAGCCATGGTGACTTGGTGTATACACATGGATGGGCAAAAGAGAGAGAAAGATGTGATAACACACACAAAAGAGAGAGAGAGTTCCACATACAATCCTTTATATAGACACCAAGGCCCTATCTTATGTTCTCTTAATAAGAGGGTGTGAACATTTTAAGAGGGTGTTCACACCTAAAGTGTTCACACCTAAAGTGTGAACACTTTAAGAGGGTGTTTCACATCTAAAGTGTTCGTACACCATAGGACAATTATTAGACTCCAAAATGTCCATCAAACCCCCCTTCGGAGTGAAGGAGTGTCATTTAAGAGAGAGAACTTCAGTATGATGATTTGGGCTCTAAAGTGCAATCATTTAATACAAAAGAACACAATGATGCCAACACCTAAAACTCTTATGTCAGGCCTGATATAAGAGCTTGACCATACATAATACCTATGTCAGTCTATCTATAGACAACCCCCTGACTCTAAGTAGGGAAACTAAGATAAAGCCTTTTATAGAAACAAGGCTTACAAAAAGACATCCAAAATATTCACATTTTGGGGTGGGCAGCAAAGAACTCATGACTACAAAATATTCAAATTTTGAGGGACATCCCCAGCGGCGGTTGAGAATCCTTGTGTAAGATCCCTGTTCCCACCGAGCAACGGATTCGGGGTACTGACAGCGGAAGTAGCGCTTCTCGCGTGGGACAGGGGTCCCACACTCGGGGCCTCGCCCACGGATATCCGGATAAGAGACTAATCCGTCGGTTGTTCCAAAACCGAACCCGAAAAAAACTTCCTTAACCGGAAAGCACGGGCGATTCCACCAGGATAACTTTTTACTCTAACGTAGTCAAGATCATTTCTGATCGAGATGATCCAATTACATCTATAAGATACTTAGTCAGTTCAAGGAAGAAACTTGCACTTGGATCATTGGGATCAACGCTTTTTTCCCCATTCAAGAGGCACAGCCGTTGATTCCTATCCATAGAACAGTTACTGTCCGGGATTTTTTTTTTTCTATCGTAAAAACAAAAGTTTGAGTCTCGATTTACGGATCCATCAGTCCAGCCTAACCCCATCCGATCCCATGGGTTAGCCAACCGCCCAACCACTGTAGTGATGGGATCCAATTAAGAATTTAGGTTTTGTCCCGGGTACCAAGGAAAAGAGTTCCAAGGCCCCCTAGCCGGATGTTCATGCAAAATAAAACTAGTCACACCACTCACACACCCAATATGAAATTGCCTTTTTCAACCAGATTCAACCAGTTTAAAACAATCCTTTAATAAAACCATAGTATCATTGATCACCATCTTCCAATTTATCCAATTGATTCTTAATTTCCCATCATTCCTTCCTCAGAGTATCTATGGCATCATTGGCAACTAGAACGCTCAGGAGCCGTTTCGATAGTTCCTAGCCCATAATACTTGGCAATATAATCACTTAACAAGATGGACTCTCGTTGAAGATCAGCAAGATCAACCAACAGATCCATATAAGGAGCCATGGACTCATCCATTGAAGACCAGCAAGGTCAATCAACCAGATCCATGCTCGATTTCAGAAAACAACTCCAACTCTGTTCCAATATCTTCCTCGACGCACGCGTGGGTATCCTAGGCAACCCAGAGCCCGAGCACCGTATGGTCAGCACCCTCTAGGATCCTTCGCAGGTAACCTAGCGCTTCACGCATAGGCCGCTTCCTTGGCCCCTCATCCACCGTACCGGAAGCTCACCATTTTAATCGCACCGAGGCTGGTCAAGACCTCGGCCGACCTTGCTACGCGAGACGTCCTTCATTGACTCCCCGTCAGCAGTTGCAACTTTCTCATCACGACCTTAATCACAAGACGGTCAAAATGCTCCCCCCAGCATTCTTGACATAAAACAATCATTTACAGACAGCATTTACAAACAGCATTTACAAACAGTTTACAATATAATTTCTATTTTAACTTTCATTTTTCCACATTATCCCTCCTCAATCTACATTACTTATTCCATATTCCATTTATATGTATACTCATCCCATCACCTCATTTCCATCTCATCACTTCAGATTCCCTCACATCACAATCGTATATTCACATCCATACATCCACAACTATATGCGTGCATTCACATCTACATGCATACATCTACATCCCTATGCATACATCCACATCCACATTCTCATTCACCTCCATACATCTACATCTACATGCATACATCCACTCCACATTCACATCCACATCTATACATCTACATCTACATGCATACATCCACCTCTACATCCACATCTACGTCTATACACCTACATCTACATGCATACATCCACATCTCCATTCACATCTACATCTATACATCTACATCTACATGCATCCATCCACCTCCACATCCACATCTACATCTATACATCTACATCTACATGCATACATCCATATCTCCATTCCCATCTATATCTATACATCTACATCTACATGCATCCATCTACCTCCACATCCACATCTACATCTATACATCTACATCTACATGTATACATCCACCTCCACATCCACATCCGTATCTATACATCTACATCTACATGTATACATCCACATCCACATCTATACATCTATATCTACATGCATACATCCACATCTCCATTCACATCTACATCTATACATCTACATCTACATGCATCCATCCACCTCCACATCCACATCTACATCTATACATCTACATCTACATGCAAACATCCACATCTCCATGCATAATAAAATTCTTTTAATTAATCTAGGATAATAGTTCCTAGAATATGGTAGGAAGTCCTCTTTTTATGCTTTGAATGAAATTATTTTATGCATAATTTCTATAAAAATTTTGCCATAGCTCCGCTACTATGACTGATAAATCTCAATTTTTTTTTAAGAGATAAAGCTTATCATTAAGGAAATAATTAGAATGGTCTCTAATTGGATCATCAATCCATAATGGTCTCTAATTGGATCATTAAGAAAACAATTAGAATGGTCTCTAATTGGGTCATCAATCCATAATGGTCTCTAATTGGATCATTAAGAAAACAATTAGAATGGTCTCTAATTGGGTCATCAATCCATAATGGATTGAATCATCAATGTGCATAAACTAAAAGCATAGCAAAAAGCCATTAATTTGGCCTCAAGCATAGCTTAATCTTGGATTAAGGAAAAGCTTTATGAAAAGCTTCATTTGGATTGAGAATGGGTCACGAGTATGACCATTTCTTGACCATTAGAATTTAAATATAAGTGGAAATTAACTTCTATATTTATTAAATTATGTAACTCTTCACTACTATTCACCAATTAACTTCAATAGCATTTAAAAAAAACCATACCAATTAAACTTCTCAAGCTTGAGAGGGGTTGAGAAGAGAGAATCATTGAGAAATTATAGAAAGATCAAAATTCAATATACTTACCTTATGATTTGCTTGATTCTTTATTCACGGTAGAGGCCCCCAACCAATCAATTGGTTTAGTATGTTGATGGAGCCACCAATGGGGATTGAAGAAAGAGAGAAGTATCAAAAACTAGTGAATTATTAAAGAATTCACAACTCTTGGCTTAGGTAGAGTAGAGTAACAATGCATAAGACACTCTATATTTTGGCTTAGGTGGAGTAGAGTAACAAGCGTAAGACTCTATCTAATTTGGCTTAGGTGGAGTAGAGTAACAAAGCATAAGACTCTATCTAATTTGGCTTAGGTGGAGTAGAGTAACAAGCATAAGACACTATCTAATTTGGCTTAGGTGGAGTAGAGTAACAAAGCATAAGACACTATATTTTTTTCAACAAGGGAAGGCTTCTATTTATAGGAAAATTTGAGCTCCTAACCAAACAAACTGATTCTAGAATTTTCCAAGTCAGTTTGGTTGAATTTGGACTAGATTTGGACCTAGTTTGGTTACTTTTTGATTCGGTTTGGTTCCATTTTGATTTGGTTTGGTTCAAGAGAGATGAGAGATAAAAATATCACATTATTTTTGAGTTTAAAACTCATTCAAGCATGTGAAATATGTACCTCCTTTAAAGAATTCCCCTTCCTTACATATGTGTCAAAATTTTATTGCTCATAGTTTTTTTACTAATAAACCTTGTACATTTTCAACTCTTCATCTTATGTGAAATATGCACCTCCTTTAAAGAACTTCCCTTCCTTACATATGTGTTTATTTACTAATAAACCTTGTACATTTTCAACTCTTCATCTTATGTGAAATATGCACCTCCTTTAAAGAACTCCCCTTCCTTACATATGTGTTTATTTACTAATAAACCTTGTACATTTTCAACTCTTCATCTTATGTGAAATGTGCACCTCCTTTAAAGAACTCTCCTTCCTTACATATGAGTCATAATGGAATCATTTTAATATTGCTCATAGTTTTTTACTAAACCTTGTACATTTTCAACTCTTCACCTCATGTGAGCATTTACTCAATTTTGGGTATTTTATTTTTACAATTTGGATTTATCTCCTCCCTACACATGGATTGATGCTATTGGCCCATAGGAACCTTAATTGGACCATAATCCAAAGATTTCTGAAAATTTAGACCCTTAGACTAAGGTTCTTTATACCTATTTCCAATTAATTCCAATTGCACATTGGAAAATTCTTTTTGAATTTCTGTTTCAGGGGAACTTATTTTAATAAGATGAGTTATTTTTCTATCCAAAAATATTCATAATCTGAATATTCTCTCTCTCGAATATTTTCTCTCTCTAGGTTAAAACAGTTAGAAACAAGGTCTTTATATTTCTGAAGAGGGATTGATTACAGGGGAAGATACTAGACATCAAGAAAGGGGGTCGGGGGAGGAATCTTACATTCTACCCCACTTAAAAAACGCGAGATGTCCTCATCTCGCAACTTGGGATAATTTCGCAAGATTCACGAATATGAGACTTAGAGAAAAATTTTAATCAAGATTAACCACCAAGAAAAGTCTTAAAGAGAGCAAGATTCAAAATAAGAACAAGATTTAAACTTTATTCATTCTCGAAACTTATACAGTAAAGATAGAAGAACTCTTTACACTTCCATAAGCCCGTCCATCATATGGTCACAAAAGCAGTCCTCACAAGCTGCACAGGTATAGGGTAACTCATCTATGGGAATGATTCTGCTGGTTATTGCCGCACCTATCTCAGTGGTATGAGGTGATCTAACAAAAGGACCTCTGAGAGGCAAGCCAAAAACGGGATAAAGGCATATCTTCTCATGAGGAAGAAAACACGCCAGTAAGAAGACCCGCTCAGAAAACCCAAGATGCCTTGATCTCATGACGCAGTAGTATCGGGGACCCAAACCCAAAGCTTCAATAACCATGGCCAAGCGGACATTGTTACGAAAGTGCTGCTGACCCCAGGGTGTTACCCTAGTTATGTTTTGATAGGTCCGCCATTTGGTCTGCGCTACAGAATTTCCTAGGTGAGGAAAAAGTGAGCGCTCATACTGTTCTATAAAGTCTTTCTTCACAGACTCTCTTGCGTCTTGAAGGTGAGAAATCATCAGGGATAAAACTAATTCCTGTTGCCAAGCCATGAAGGAGATTAAGAAAGAAAGGAGATTGATGGGAGTAAGATTACTGTGAGCGACAAGTAAAAGTTACGACTTATATAAAGGAAGGAGCTAGCGTAACCTAGAAGCCAACGGTAACTTGCCACTGAAGTTTTACCGTCTTTCCATGATTTGAGTTTGACACATTTTTCTATAGAAGGCATTAAGAATTTTGAGATGAGGAGATAAAAGAAGCTTGTAGGTTAAGTCACCTACTTTCATTGAATTCAGATATAAGGGTCACAATATCTGGGGGATAACTTCTTATACTTCCCAAGAGATAAAGAACTTCTTTTGGGCCGTACTCGAATGAAAACCAAAACCTTGGTATCCAAAACACCGATTCTCATTTCTAAACTCATTGTTCTAAATCCTTAAAACAGGTGGGACTCCTGAGAAGTATTCTAGGGAAAGGGTCTTCCTTTTTTAAACAGAAACTTTCTTTTATTTTAGAGAGGGAATAATTATAAGATCAGAAAGGGAGATTCTTACTCCTGTATACTTCGAAGGCTGGGGAGGAATCTTAGATTCTACCCCACTTAAAAAAATGCGAGATGTCCTCATCTCGCCAAGTAGAGGACAACTCTTTTTCTTAAGATCCAATTTATTCTGGGGTTCCTTATATTCTGGTCAACCCAACAGAACACTGGGATAAATATCCCTTATATAGAACTCATTATTAAATAACAATTCATTCAGATCAAATCATTCATATCTTTAACATGATAATGGTCCATTAGACCGAAAAGTTTCCTTCGAAACATTCCTCCACGGAAATTTCAGTCAAGCAAGTTCTCAATTTGACATCCCTTAACTTGATCTACCGGTCAAGTATTAACAGTAGCAATCTAACAGCACACCCATTAACCTCATAGTGATTTGCTGAATTCATTATCATCATTCTAGTTATGAATATCATCACAGGGACTCATCCCATTCCCCCTCATTGTGGTTTCATTATATTTCAACTAATTTTTAAAAAATCAACATTTTTCAATCAGTATTTTCAATCAGCATTTTCAATCAGAATCCAAATCAATTCATCCATTCTCAAACAGAATTAAAAATCATATCAATCACATGCAAAATCATCATCTGGATAGCATTAACGCTTATAATTTCAAGTCTTAGATTTACTCGTATATACTGTCAGTAAAGAGCTGCAGTATACTCTCGGTATATACGGGTAGTCACGGTCCTTGGAATTATAAGGTAAATACTATCATGTCTAGGCCTCAAGCAAGTCAGGGATTCTATATAATTGCGGTACTTCCATTTGAAGACCCAATTACCAAAATTACGAGTTTCAGTTTGAATATCAAATTGTATGAATTATATCACACAATTATAACCTTTTTGTGTTTCTTGATAAATTTTTGACATATTTGTCTTCTCGGTTGATCTTTATTAACCAAAGGCTCTGATACCAACTGTAAGATCCCTGTTCCCACCGAGCAACGGATTCGGGGTACTGACAGCGGAAGTAGCGCTTCTCGCGTGGGACAGGGGTCCCACACTCGGGGCCTCGCCCACGGATATCCGGATAAGAGACTAATCCGTCGGTTGTTCCAAAACCGAACCCGAAAAAAACTTCCTTAACCGGAAAGCACGGGCGATTCCACCAGGATAACTTTTTACTCTAACGTAGTCAAGATCATTTCTGATCGAGATGATCCAATTACATCTATAAGATACTTAGTCAGTTCAAGGAAGAAACTTGCACTTGGATCATTGGGATCAACGCTTTTTTCCCCATTCAAGAGGCACAGCCGTTGATTCCTATCCATAGAACAGTTACTGTCCGGGATTTTTTTTTTTTCTATCGTAAAAACAAAAGTTTGAGTCTCGATTTACGGATCCATCAGTCCAGCCTAACCCCATCCGATCCCATGGGTTAGCCAACCGCCCAACCACTGTAGTGATGGGATCCAATTAAGAATTTAGGTTTTGTCCCGGGTACCAAGGAAAAGAGTTCCAAGGCCCCCTAGCCGGATGTTCATGCAAAATAAAACTAGTCACACCACTCACACACCCAATATGAAATTGCCTTTTTCAACCAGATTCAACCAGTTTAAAACAATCCTTTAATAAAACCATAGTATCATTGATCACCATCTTCCAATTTATCCAATTGATTCTTAATTTCCCATCATTCCTTCCTCAGAGTATCTATGGCATCATTGGCAACTAGAACGCTCAGGAGCCGTTTCGATAGTTCCTAGCCCATAATACTTGGCAATATAATCACTTAACAAGATGGACTCTCGTTGAAGATCAGCAAGATCAACCAACAGATCCATATAAGGAGCCATGGACTCATCCATTGAAGACCAGCAAGGTCAATCAACCAGATCCATGCTCGATTTCAGAAAACAACTCCAACTCTGTTCCAATATCTTCCTCGACGCACGCGTGGGTATCCTAGGCAACCCAGAGCCCGAGCACCGTATGGTCAGCACCCTCTAGGATCCTTCGCAGGTAACCTAGCGCTTCACGCATAGGCCGCTTCCTTGGCCCCTCATCCACCGTACCGGAAGCTCACCATTTTAATCGCACCGAGGCTGGTCAAGACCTCGGCCGACCTTGCTACGCGAGACGTCCTTCATTGACTCCCCGTCAGCAGTTGCAACTTTCTCATCACGACCTTAATCACAAGACGGTCAAAATGCTCCCCCCAGCATTCTTGACATAAAACAATCATTTACAGACAGCATTTACAAACAGCATTTACAAACAGTTTACAATATAATTTCTATTTTAACTTTCATTTTTCCACATTATCCCTCCTCAATCTACATTACTTATTCCATATTCCATTTATATGTATACTCATCCCATCACCTCATTTCCATCTCATCACTTCAGATTCCCTCACATCACAATCGTATATTCACATCCATACATCCACAACTATATGCGTGCATTCACATCTACATGCATACATCTACATCCCTATGCATACATCCACATCCACATTCTCATTCACCTCCATACATCTACATCTACATGCATACATCCACTCCACATTCACATCCACATCTATACATCTACATCTACATGCATACATCCACCTCTACATCCACATCTACGTCTATACACCTACATCTACATGCATACATCCACATCTCCATTCACATCTACATCTATACATCTACATCTACATGCATCCATCCACCTCCACATCCACATCTACATCTATACATCTACATCTACATGCATACATCCATATCTCCATTCCCATCTATATCTATACATCTACATCTACATGCATCCATCTACCTCCACATCCACATCTACATCTATACATCTACATCTACATGTATACATCCACCTCCACATCCACATCCGTATCTATACATCTACATCTACATGTATACATCCACATCCACATCTATACATCTACATCTACATGCATACATCCACATCTCCATTCACATCTACATCTATACATCTACATCTACATGCATCCATCCACCTCCACATCCACATCTACATCTATACATCTACATCTACATGCAAACATCCACATCTCCATGCATAATAAAATTCTTTTAATTAATCTAGGATAATAGTTCCTAGAATATGGTAGGAAGTCCTCTTTTTATGCTTTGAATGAAATTATTTTATGCATAATTTCTATAAAAATTTTGCCATAGCTCCGCTACTATGACTGATAAATCTCAATTTTTTTTTAAGAGATAAAGCTTATCATTAAGGAAATAATTAGAATGGTCTCTAATTGGATCATCAATCCATAATGGTCTCTAATTGGATCATTAAGAAAACAATTAGAATGGTCTCTAATTGGGTCATCAATCCATAATGGTCTCTAATTGGATCATTAAGAAAACAATTAGAATGGTCTCTAATTGGGTCATCAATCCATAATGGATTGAATCATCAATGTGCATAAACTAAAAGCATAGCAAAAAGCCATTAATTTGGCCTCAAGCATAGCTTAATCTTGGATTAAGGAAAAGCTTTATGAAAAGCTTCATTTGGATTGAGAATGGGTCACGAGTATGACCATTTCTTGACCATTAGAATTTAAATATAAGTGGAAATTAACTTCTATATTTATTAAATTATGTAACTCTTCACTACTATTCACCAATTAACTTCAATAGCATTTAAAAAAAACCATACCAATTAAACTTCTCAAGCTTGAGAGGGGTTGAGAAGAGAGAATCATTGAGAAATTATAGAAAGATCAAAATTCAATATACTTACCTTATGATTTGCTTGATTCTTTATTCACGGTAGAGGCCCCCAACCAATCAATTGGTTTAGTATGTTGATGGAGCCACCAATGGGGATTGAAGAAAGAGAGAAGTATCAAAAACTAGTGAATTATTAAAGAATTCACAACTCTTGGCTTAGGTAGAGTAGAGTAACAATGCATAAGACACTCTATATTTTGGCTTAGGTGGAGTAGAGTAACAAGCGTAAGACTCTATCTAATTTGGCTTAGGTGGAGTAGAGTAACAAAGCATAAGACTCTATCTAATTTGGCTTAGGTGGAGTAGAGTAACAAGCATAAGACACTATCTAATTTGGCTTAGGTGGAGTAGAGTAACAAAGCATAAGACACTATATTTTTTTCAACAAGGGAAGGCTTCTATTTATAGGAAAATTTGAGCTCCTAACCAAACAAACTGATTCTAGAATTTTCCAAGTCAGTTTGGTTGAATTTGGACTAGATTTGGACCTAGTTTGGTTACTTTTTGATTCGGTTTGGTTCCATTTTGATTTGGTTTGGTTCAAGAGAGATGAGAGATAAAAATATCACATTATTTTTGAGTTTAAAACTCATTCAAGCATGTGAAATATGTACCTCCTTTAAAGAATTCCCCTTCCTTACATATGTGTCAAAATTTTATTGCTCATAGTTTTTTTACTAATAAACCTTGTACATTTTCAACTCTTCATCTTATGTGAAATATGCACCTCCTTTAAAGAACTTCCCTTCCTTACATATGTGTTTATTTACTAATAAACCTTGTACATTTTCAACTCTTCATCTTATGTGAAATATGCACCTCCTTTAAAGAACTCCCCTTCCTTACATATGTGTTTATTTACTAATAAACCTTGTACATTTTCAACTCTTCATCTTATGTGAAATGTGCACCTCCTTTAAAGAACTCTCCTTCCTTACATATGAGTCATAATGGAATCATTTTAATATTGCTCATAGTTTTTTACTAAACCTTGTACATTTTCAACTCTTCACCTCATGTGAGCATTTACTCAATTTTGGGTATTTTATTTTTACAATTTGGATTTATCTCCTCCCTACACATGGATTGATGCTATTGGCCCATAGGAACCTTAATTGGACCATAATCCAAAGATTTCTGAAAATTTAGACCCTTAGACTAAGGTTCTTTATACCTATTTCCAATTAATTCCAATTGCACATTGGAAAATTCTTTTTGAATTTCTGTTTCAGGGGAACTTATTTTAATAAGATGAGTTATTTTTCTATCCAAAAATATTCATAATCTGAATATTCTCTCTCTCGAATATTTTCTCTCTCTAGGTTAAAACAGTTAGAAACAAGGTCTTTATATTTCTGAAGAGGGATTGATTACAGGGGAAGATACTAGACATCAAGAAAGGGGGTCGGGGGAGGAATCTTACACCTTGACTCATACAAAAAGAACTTAAAAGCCCAATCATAATCTTACTTGTTTACTAGAATTTGTCATGACAGGGTGGGCTTTGTCTTTGGCTATTGTAGATGCTTTAGCTTCATCTTTATCTTCCTGCTCTTGCATCGAATTTAAATGATCCTTTGATTGCGCTGTGTCCATCTTCTAAAAAACACTTGTCTTCTATATGTCCAACCTTTTTGCAACAGGTCACTTGATGGTCCTTCTTTCATGTTTGCATTTCATCTTGAAGAGGAAGGCTTTCTGAGACTCAAGGATTGATTCAGTCAGCTCTCTAAGATGGTGATCTTTATCAATAAGAACTGCTATCATCATATTCCAACTCACGAGACATCTTAAGTATTAGTAGAATCTCATTGTACTTTGAAATCCCTTCTATGCTGGTGAATAGGACGACTTTCATATCATCTACATCAACTTGTGCTTTGGTGGCAGCAAGTTGTTAAATGATGGAGCCTAAGTAGCTCAAATGTTCACCCAATATTTGATTCTCATTCATCCTTAAATTTAAAAACGTCTACTTAAGGAATACATTTGAGCTATTGATTTTGTTGCCAAATAGGTTCTCCAGCTTCTCCCATACCTCTTGGGATGTTTTGTCAAAGTCCACTATGAGATCAGCCATAGACCTCCATGAAACCTACTAGAAGAGAATAGGGCAACTCTCCACAACCGCCCGACTCCCCTGACTCCCGCCTAGTCCTACCCTTGTCCTGACATTGCTCCCCTGTTTGCGTCCTTGAAAACAAAGGTAGGCAATCAGGTCTTCAGAGTAGTAACATCCTCCCAAGTTGAACCTTCTTCCGGTCTATCCTTCCACTTAACTAGACATTGTTGTTTAGTTATGTGACGAGTATGTGCTCTAGGTCATGTGGTAACACCAGAGGCTCAATTACAAGAACACCTGTATCCACTACATTGGCATCTTGGCCTAGTCATTTTCGCAGGCGACTAACATGAAAAACTAGGTGAACCTTGGAATGTTATGGCAGAGCTAACTTGTAGGCAACCTACATGCTTAAGTATTGTGAAAGGTCCACAATACCTTGGTGATAACTTTGGCACTTTTCCCGTCTTAAAGTTTCTGAACTCGGGGAAACTTTGAGAAATACTTGGCCACCTTTTTCGAATGTGACCAGTCTGCGGTCTTTCGAATGTGACCAGTCTGCGGTCTTCATCCACATAATGTTTGTAACAATCTTGGGCCTTTTTAACATTTTCCTTAGCAATCTTTAGCATATCATTATGATCTTGTAGAAAAATTTTCACTTTTAAAATTCTTTCAGTAGTAGCTAATCCCATAGCTACTGGAGATCGGGGTTGAAACCCATACATAAGCATGAAAGGACTAAAGCCTGTAGCGACATGCTTCGCACTATTGTAGGCAAATTTGTAGGCAAATTCTAAAATTGGTAAGTAATCTTTCTAATTCGTTTGTCCTTTACTCACATATTCTCTTAGCATATCCTCGAGTACTTGGTTGACCCTTTCTGTTTGACCATCACTTCAGGGGTGGTCACAGCAGCAGTGCTCATACTGAGCATTGTGTCTAACCTTTTGAACACTGCTCACCAGAAGTGACTATTAAACTTCTAGTCTCTATCACTAACTATATTGGCTGGCAGCCCATAGAGTCGATAGATATTCTCAATGAAAAGCCGAGCTAACTCTGGCGTTTTCACTATGGTTTTAGTCGAAATAATCCGAGACATCTTGGTCAACCTATCCACTATAACCCAAATGGCATCATGGCCTCTGCTAGTTATACGTAGACCTATAATAAAATCCATAGAGATGCTTTCCCACTTACCATCAGGGATCTCAAAGGGTTGTAATAGCCCGCCTATCTTAAGACGTTCAGCCTTATTAACCTGGAATTTTTGACAATGCAAAACATATTCTTGGACATCCCTGTGAAGTCCAGGCCAATAGAATTGCCTTCTCACTAAGGCATAGGTCTTCCTAATTCCAGGATGACCTGCACTTGGACTATCATGACACTCATAAAGTATTTGGCACCTACTAGTGTTGGAGTCCGAGGGTACACACACTCTTCCTTTGTGTAACAAGTACCCATTATCAATGGAAAAATGCTTCCAACAATTAAGCTCATCCCTAAAAAGAGAAGAGCTGGGTGTGGAACTATCATCTACACTAGCTACTACTACGGAGTGGGAGGGATCCCTGCATGTGAAACAACTTTCCACACATGTGCATATGAATGATCATGTTCGCTCTTGCCTTTGAGTGAATCTAAAAATCCGCTTTTCAACTCCATGAAACTCAACAAGTTAACTTAAGGCATGCAACTTAAGGCAGCCATGACATTGTATCGGCCCTTGTGATACCTTAATTGAAAGTCGAATTCTTGGAGGATTTCTGCCCACTGAGCTTTACGACCTTTCAAATCAGTTTGAGTTGTCAACCATTTGATGCTCTCATGATCAAAGACAATCTCAAACTTAACATTGTAGAGATAATGTCTCCACTTCCATAGAGCATAAATGATGGCATAAAGCTCACACTCATACGCAGAATGATTCTGCTGAGCTCTATCCAACTTCTTGCTCTCAAAAGCTACCGGTCTTCCTCTTTGAAGAAGCGCAGCACCAACTACATGGTCACTAGCATTCGTTTCAACCACAAAGAGTTGATTAGGATCTACTATTGCCAATGCAGGTGCAATAGCTATGGCAACCTTAAGGCAATCGAAACTTTGTTGTTGGTCAACACCCCAAACAAAGTTGTGACCCTTAGCCTTTAATTGGTCCGTCACATAGGAACCACTAACTTAGCATAATCTCATATGAATTTATGATAGAACCCTGCCAACTCAAGGAATATCTGTAATTCCTCCAAATTGGTTGGATGAGGCCACTTAAGGACTGCCTCTACTTTCGCAGGATCCATATGAATTCCCTGTGCTGAGATTATGTGACCCAAATAATGGATCTTTGAGGCAAAAAACTCACACTTGCTCTCTTTAGCATCATAAAGTGCATTTTCACTAATCTTAAGTGTTGCAAATGCTCTTTTTTGGTGTGACTAAAGATCAAAATATGATCAAGAAACACTACAATAAATCGACCAAGATATGGGTGTAAGACGCTATCCATAAGTGTCATAAATGTAGCTAGAGCATCAATTAGACCAAACGGCATAACTAAAAACTCATAGTGCCCATAAGTGTCATAAACGTAGCTAGAGCATCAATTAGACCAAACGGCATAACTAAAAACTCATAGTGCCCGAATCTAGTACAAAAAGTTATCTTAGGCACATCCTCCATGTGGATGCGAACTTGATGATAGCCCGATCTTAAGTCAATCTTGCTAAAGTATCGTGCACCTTGCAGTTGATCAAAGAGCTCATCAACTCGCGATAACGAATACTTATTCTTTAGCATGATTGCATTCAAACCATGATAGTCCCCATCTTTCTTCTTCACCAATAAAATTGGGGATGCCCATGGCGAATTGCTAAGCCTAATGAAGCCCTTGGCGAGGTAGTCAGCAAGCTGACGCTCTACCTCATTGGCTTCACTAGTGCTAAGCCTATACAGAGGCTTGCAGACTGGTTTAGCATCCTTGAGCACTTCAATGGCATGCTGGACATTGCGCTCAGGGGGGGCAAACCAGATGGCAAGTCACTTGGAAACACAACATGAAATTCAAGCAAAAGACTTTGCAAAGAATTAGAAACTTGTTAACTGGGCTTAGGAAAAATTTTAGTTTGTTCATTATTATGCATAGCACTAACATGTTCACATATGACAAAATTGAGGAATTCAATACTCAAACTTGAATTAAAATCACAACCACTAACATCATCATGAGACAAAATTGAAGAAGACATGTAACACAAAAAGAAATTTTCTATTTCATGAGCATGTACAAGACAATCCACTTCAACTGAACAAATGAGTGGAGATGGGGGCACATCACGTTCACCTTGTAAACGAACTTGTTCACCATTGACATCAAAATCAAAAGTATTATCTAAATAACTACAAGAAAGAGATGGTCCTAAATGAAATAAACATTCACAACCCAAAATAACATCAGCTCTCGTAATATGCATAACCTGAAAATCTAAGTGCATTTCATGTCCCTGAATAGTGAGTGGTACTTGCTTAACCACTGTGTTCCATACATGCTTATCATGCCCATTAGCAAGAGATACCGTGCATTTATGATCACTAGGGCTTTGTGGCAATTTTAAATTTTTAACCAAGTGATAATTCAAAAAGTTATGTGTAGCCCGATCATCAATCATGACACGAACTCTTCGTCCGTTGATATGTCCATGCATCCAAACCAAATCATAAGGCCCAAAAGAGGGTACCCACATCGTAGAGGTTATACAACACTCATGCGTGGCATTGGTATGGCATACTTGAACTTCAAAAAACTATTGAGAACCTTCAAGTGGCAAGACTTGCACCATGTGCACTACCTTACTACCGCCCTTAACGACATCTTTGCCATGGTTCTTTGGATAATTCTATTTATCATGATTAGCAGCCATGCAAATAAAATATAAATTTTTCATTTTAGCTCGCTCGTAATCTTGCGGTGACAAGGGACCCCTGGCCCCTTAGCCTTCTTAGCTACATCATTGCCTTTGGCCCCCTTCCGTTTGTTCCCCTTAGAACTATGGAAGTCGGATGCTCCAACCCAAGGTGTCTTGGCCGTGCATTTCTTCTCAATATTATCATCAAAGATCTGCACACTTTTTATGGCCTCTTCTAAAGTTTTAGGATATTGAGTTTTAACCTTAGTCTTATATTCATTATCTAAACCACTCAAAAAACCTCGTACTTTTTAAAAATCATCCAAACCTTTGAGCTTAAGAATTATCTCGCTATACTTGCAAATATATTGGGTCAATGTAAGACCTTCCACCTTAAAATTGTCCCAAGCATCCCAGTTGCGATCCTTCTCGTTCTCAGGTAAGAATTCGTTTCGAAAAAGTGCCTCAAAAGCAACCCATGTGGTAGGTCGATCGCTCTCGTAGAGACTCATCCACCATTTGTAGGACTTGCCCTCAAGCGCGAGACTTGCCTCGGGCAAGAGAACGCTTCAAAAGATGCAAGTCCATTCACTTTTGTAAAAAAGTGTTCACTACATATCTTTATTACGCTCCTTCTCTTCCCCACGGAACACAGAAGGCTTCATGCTCTTGAGCATGATAGTTCCCACTTCCTAATTCCCGGGCATTTCAGTGTCTTGAGTTGACCCCCTAGGAGTAGATGTCCCTAGAGTATCAACCGGGACACTCCAAAACTTGAATTAGCGACCAACTACTTAAGAGTCTCTTGCATGGTATGTAAACTTTGAGAAAGAACAAGTTAACTTTGCTCAATACGTTGTGTGCGTGATTCTAATAAAGTATGTGCATGTAAATCCACAGATCCGTGATCACCCACATCCAGATCAGCCATATTGGTATCCAAATATGGATGACTGCCATGCTGCTAATCCTCGAGGTGCTTGAAATCTTATGAGGTCATGGTAACAAATCAAATTCGAGTGCAAGATGAAGACGAGTACCTGACCAAAATCGGCTCATCAAAAATTGGACTTTTGTTGCTATCTTTGACGTAAAAATCAAACTTTTACATGCACTCCTTGTTGTGGTGCTTGGCCACTCTCGTCCCCTTGCTGTGTGTAGACTATAGAGAAATAGAAAGAAAAAGCTTCCTCGGAGAAAAAGCTTCCCCTTTGCTAATATGGACTGAGAGGCTCTTCAATTGTTGCTATTGTGGTGTTGTTTCTCTCCACGGCCTTGCTGCTGATGCTAACGAGAGAGAGAGAGAGAGAGAGAGAGAGAGAGAGAGAGAGAGAGAGAGAGAGAGAGAGAGAGAGAGCTAGGGGTTGTATGTTCTCTCCACGTGTGTGTGCTTATGTGTGGGAAGATGGTTCGTGGTGGCACTGCAACCCACTAGGGTGATGTTGTCCTTCTCTCGGCTTAGGGGTGTTTGACGAGCTGTATATGACAGCAAAGAGGAGTGGCTCGTGGTGTTCTCTATCCTCTCCCCACTGTGCTACATGTGGGGAGCCAGACAGAGGTGATCGCATCAACCGTACTACAAAGTGCACGATACTTATTCTTTATCGTCGTGATTGCATTCAAACCACGATAGTCCACGCATAAACGCATAGACCAATTTTTATTCTTCACCAATAAAATTGGTGACACCCATTGCAATTGCTAAGCCTAATGATGCCCCTAGCGGATATCGACGGCTTGTTTGTGTTTTTTTGTCAGCAGCCTCTCCATTTTTATATATATCTTGGATGGTGTTTGGCTATCGTGGCCAACTACACTATTGGTTCTCCTTGGTCGTCTCGCTAGCTCGCTATGGCTGAATAACGTTAAAAACAGTCGTGCTATGGCTTGTGCAACGGCCGTAGATGCTAATGCTAGCGCTGGGGCGGCTTTTCTTTTTTATTTTTGCTATGTCTGGGATGGCTCTGCAACAACTGACAATAGCCATGTACTAAGGCTATTGTACGCTGCCACAATTGATGCAGAGAAATTATAGTTACTGCTCCCTCGTTGGAGAGACGAAAAGATTTCTCTACTCATGGCTATGGTGCGCCAAAAGTAGCAAGCGATTGAGAAAAGCCATGTGTGCGCTATAGCTATCGTGCACAGCGTGTTGTATGAATTTGCAGAGACAAGTGGAAGATGATGATGAAAGAGCCTTGCTCAGATACCAGTGTGAGATCAGCCATAGACCTCCATGAAACCTGCTAGAAGAGAATAAGGCAACTCTCCACCTGACCACCGGACTCCCGCCTAGTCCTACCCTTGTCCTCCTGATATCCACATGGTTGGATGAGTTGTTGGCAAGCCCGAAGCCAATCAGTGCCATTGGTTTCTCATTCTTATCCTCCCATACTAGGGTTTTATAGGCATCTGTTTCATGCTTCTCCATCATTCATTTGATGATGTTCCATACTCCTTCTCGCGTTAGGAAGTTTAGTCCCATATTAGGGTTTTATGGGCATTTGCTTTAGGCTTCTTCTTCATTCGTTTGATGATGTTCCATACTCCTCCTCTCGTTACTTCCATGTTAGGAAGTTTTCCCCAGTAAAGTTCTCAATGGACATATTGCTCCTATGTGCCTCTAGCTTGGAGGAAGCTATCAAGTGGTGATATGGTCATTTTAAGAACACACATATTGGTCGACTACTTTTGATGAAGAGATAATCCTATTAGGGCGGCGTTTATATGCTAAAATTGTATGCCGAAGACAGTAGGGGATAGTCCATGATGAAGAAGCGACATTTAGGGCTAGTTAGAATAGGGGACATCCCATAATGATCAAGAGGCGGCAAACAGAAACGCTTAGCTACATATGGATAACCATCTAAAAATGCAAGGCTTCATCATGTAGACATAAAAAAAATGCATCAATAAAGGGAGCAACAAAAAATGTAGAGGTTGGGGGTGTGCTATAGGCTAATGCATTTGGTGTGCTGTAGGGGTTGTGGGGGTGTGCTGTAGGCTAATGCATTTGGTGTGGATGTGGTCAATCCTAAAGGCGGCCAGCAATAGGTGTAGCTAGCATTGAGGAAAGTGCCAAAAACAAGATGTTGTGCATGCAATGGAGAAGTGGCTATGCTAGTGTGAAGGCTGCAAGTCAAAAAACACATTAATTATGTTGGTAACATTAGCGGCTGTAACAAAGTGATTTTAGGATGCACACGCACATGGATCATGGGTCTAGGCATATGGGAGCTTAGGGAACATTTAGCATGTGGGATTGGTCATATGGGCCTTGGGGACTATAAAAGACATTAGGCCTAGGATTGTAAAGGGCACATTTAGCATGTGGGATTGGTCAATGGGCCTTGGAGATTATAAAAGGCATCAGACCTAGGACTATTGCACCTTTCTTAAAGCTATTGGCTTCTTACACAAGCTTTCATGGCTTCCTTCATGAATCTGTCGCTTATTTAGGCATTGAGGAGCAACCTATGTGGACTCCATCCATTGAGTCTAGTTGGGAGGACTCCTCGAGGACTCCAATCATCGAGTTCTACCCTATCCCAAGATCCTTTTCTTACATTGTTATCAGATCTTTACTTTGATCTTGCTAGCTTTTGGCTTTGATCTTGGTACAGAATAAGACTAAATTATTTTCAGATGAAGTCTTACACAAATTTTTAGGATTACATTTATCTTTATTTGTGTGGATTAGCCATGAGATTAGTGTTAAATATTTTTAAATATATACTAATCAATATTTTTTTAAATGCTATTCTTAGAGTTTAGTGCACAATTTCCTTGATTAGTACTTTATGTCATCAAATCTTTTCATAAACCCTAGTTTCCTTCAACATTTGCCTAGTTTCTTTAGATTCTTAGCAATTTGGGAGATTCTATGCAACTCTTGGTGTAGAGTTTATTAAGAAAGTGTAGACTATAGTTTTGTTTGCAAATTTGAGTATATTTATGTGCAGATTGTAGTTTTGTTACAGATTTTGACAGATTTTGAGCTGCAATTTATAGTTCTGGCTGACTGAGTTTGCTATGTAGAGTAGAGTTTAGAGGAATCTTGGTGCAAATTTATAATGTTTGCAAAGATTAAGAGTAGACATCAAATCTTGAGCAGACTAAAAAGATCTTGTTGGGAATGGAACCCAAACCACTAGCAAGGAGCTAGTACGCACCTTACACCACAAGACTTATTGTTTGGGGAAGGACAACCAATCATGAATTGACTCGCATCCACAAGGGTTTACAATAGGCATGCACTTGGATCACCAGAAGTTAGGGTTTTCTCATCTACAAGAGCTCATAAAAGAGATACCAGATGTAGCTTATGTAGAGCCGACCAAAATTGGGCTTGTGGTGCTTCATCTCATCAAGCAGGATGCAAACACCATGGGCTTCAATAACTTATTGAAATCCAAGCAATATGTCCGTGGCAATCGCCTCAAGAAAGGAGGAACATCTAAGCAAGGAAGTGATGTGAAAGCTCTAAGTTTTCTAGGATCTAAAGCCATGGTTGTGACACATCTAATGACTGAAGTACAGGATGGTTATGACATTACCAAAATTCTCCATGCAAGTGGTAAAGACTTGAACAAAGAGGGCTCTAATTTCCACAAGCTTCAAGGCATTTTGAAGCAATTTGCTTATATCATTCAAATTTTGAAAATGCCAGCAAGTCTATTGGTGGTTTATCTAACTAGTCACTAAACATGCACTTTGCTGGATCTATGGTTGTCCTAACTCCAAAGACCAAGATTCAAACTTGGTGAGGGTGCCCCAGCTGCCCCAGCACACCATGTACATGAAATCTTTCAAAGAGTTTTTCACACCATGCCTTTTCAATTCCAATGTAGAGTCTAGTGTAATAGACAAATAAAGTAGATAGGGTGTTATTTGCCAAAGTATTCATGCTCTCACTATAGAGGCATATTTTTGGGTGTGAAAGGTTGTCTTAGCCTTAGAGTATTAAAACAAGTTTGCTCATACAAGTGCAATGTGGCTCACAATGCAGCCTATGGAGTCCAGTTGAATACCTTCTTTTGTAGTGACTTTGGTTGGAGTCATGCTCGAAGGAAGCAGAGCATTAAAAAAACATTGGCTGCTTCATCAAGCTCTGAGCTCTCAACAACACAAAAGAAAAGAGCGATCTCTGCAAAAAAATTGGATCAAATTGAGACAAGCGATTTGCTTGCGCATGCTCATCTTGTGCACCTTCAACACTAGCTCATCACCCACAATGCTAATGGTTTGCACGAGGGCAGTGTGCGCCTTGTAAAGAGAGAGAGAGAGAGAGAGAGAGAGAGAGAGAGAGAGAGAGAGAGAGAGAGAGAGAGAGAGAGAGAGAGAGAGAGAGAGAGAGAGTCATTGAGCTCAAGGAGCTCTCAGCTCTGTAGAGCTGGCCCACCAACAAGAGGTGAAGAAGAGGCAAAAAAAAATATTTGAGAGATAAAAAAAGAGGGTGCTTACTCACTTTTCTTAGGGTTATACCTTTCACACCTCCCCTTTTTCACATCTTCCATCTCTTTTTTTTGCCGTTGGGCATGCCAATTTACACTTCCTTATTCATGGATGGGCAGATTTGCATTATCTCGATCATTCCCATGCTATGTTTGAGGTGTTCACACGCCTTGTATTTTGTAGAGGTTTTTCATATGTGCTTCACATTTTGGGTAGTTTTGTGTTTGATTTGAGCACTTTGGGTGTGTTGGGTGGTGGTCACATGTAACCATGATTTACTACTACTATCCTTCATTGGATTTGGGCACTTTGGGTGTGTTGGGTGGTGGTCACATGTAACCATGATTTACTACTACTATCCTTCATTGGATCGACATGCTACATGACATCATCATCATCGACATCACTTTGTTTCCATTTCACATGGAGATTTGCTCACTTTGTCATCGTGGCTCTATGATCCTTATCTCGTGAGTTGCCATTTTGTGTCTTGGATCACATTTCTTTTGCCAATTTCACACATACCTTTGGCATTTTGAGGCTTAGACCTCTAGATCCTCATTTGCCGACTTCATGCTATGATGAGGCGACATACTCATGCCATGGTTGAGTGAGGGTTTGATGCCTAGCCATTTGAGGCACTCATTTGATGAGGGGATATATGTGTCAGATGGTCTATATATGGCGACTTTGTTGATGCTTTTTTTGGCTACCTCGACATGGATGGTTCAGCATTGTTCGGATGGGATGATTCTTCTTTGGGAGACTTGCACGAGTGTCCTACACTCTTGAGACATCATGATTGTGTTCTTGAGGATGTAGACTACTTCGACACAGATTCACGTGGTCATGATGATATGATGATGTATTTCACACACATATAGTGATGTTATATCGCACACACATACTCATGGTGATATTAATTCATGTGCACATGACGATACACATGCACATGATGATATTGATACACATGCACATAATGATGACATTGGCACACATGCATATGGTGCACATGATGATGATGTATGTGGTATTGATGTGTGTGAGCTAGATTATGTGGACATGATCTCGAGGGAAGGTATAGCATCAAGTATCATAGATAAACCTATGGTATTGATGGATGTGGTATTGACGTGTGTTAGCTAGATCATGTGAACATGATCTCGAGGGAAGGTATAGCATCTCGAGGGAAGGTATAGCATTGAGTATCATAGGTAAACCTATACCTACATACCTTTTTAGGGATCAAGGGGATGCATTAGACATTGATGAGAGTCTATTAGAGGATCATGAGAATTTGACTAGTGATGCATCCATTATTACACACAAGGTTAGTGATACTTCACATGTGGGTTCGCGGTATACCTATGAGCATAAGGTTGAGCTTCTTATATTAGATATGTTATGCTATTCTTCTAGGACTTACACACGTGGGTTTATTATTGATTCAACCACTACTCCTAAATCTCATAGCTTTCCTGGTAGCATCCGTGTGGATACAGTTCATGTATTTGAGCAGTTAGGCATGGTGCATGAGAGGTAGTGATGATTTTGTTGAGGTGAGGCCTCATAGGAGAGGTAAGAGTATGCATATGGAACATATTCTTATTAGATTATATGTTATTGATCTTTAGATATTTTTATTTGAGATAGGCATCATCTTAGATTTAGTATTGTTGGAGATTAATCTACCATGGAATATATGTTATATATGCAAGATTTAGTATTGATGGAGATTGATCTATTTATGGGATATAGGTCATATATGCAAGATATGCATCACCTTATATTTAGTATTGATGGAGATTGATCTATCATGGGATATAGGTCATATAGGTAAGATTATGCATATGGAACATATTCTTATTAGATCATATGTTATTGATCTTGAGATATTTTTATTTGAGATAGGCATAATATTAGATTTAGTACTAATGGAGATTGATCTATCATGGGATATAGGTCATATAGGGGCACCCTTGATGGAGATAGACTATGTCTATGGGGATGACCTTAGAGACCTTAAGGATTCCATGGATGATACCACTCACCTCTCATGTGTGTATTCATTATTGCATACGAGGATATATTACTTGGTATGGATCATGCCCATATACATATTGATGGAGTGGATCATGCCTCAGATTGTTTGAGAGGTGCTACATAGGATGCACATTTGATCTTGCAGGATATTGGATCCTAAGTTATGTTCATTTAGCTTATGTGATTGTCAACATGATACATTTCTCTTCAGATGCATTCTATGCCACTTGAGGTGTATGGTATTTGATTATGTGGCATGTCATGGATACACATGGTGCACATTTTGGTTTGGGCCTACACAATGACTCATTTATGCCAGGATCATACCTTTGGATTCACATTATTGTTGAGTGGATGGGCTTACGAGTTTTCCCTTCGACCTAGGAGCTATTACTACATCGGATTCGGGGTCTATGATGTATATCGTAGCTATCCATTTGACCCAGGAGGTTATTTTGCTAGCTTCATCATTGACGATGGTTTATATGGTTTGGATTCCCATTTGATCCAAGTGGTTACATGATTAGCTCCATCTTTGATGGCATTCCACCTTCCTTTCCATTCAATCCAGGGGTTCATGTGACTTTGGCATCAACATCACACAACTCATGTTTTTAGCATCCATTTTGACAAGTAGTTATGGTCGACCTTTGGCTTTTGTATATAACCTCTTGTATATGTCATTTGGGCACGACCACCCTTCGATCTCAAGGATGAAATCATTGTACAAGGGGATGGTTTATAACAAAGTGATTTTAGGATGCACATGCACTTGGGGCATGGGTCTAGGCACATGGGGGCTTGGGACACATTTAGCATGTGGGATTTGGGCATATGGGCCTTGGGGACTATAAAAGACATTAGCCCTAGGACTATTGTACCTTTTTGACATATTATACATAACCTTTCTTGGATATATTAGCTTCTTGCACAAGCTTTCATGGCTTTCTTCATGAACCTATGGCTACTCTAGGTAGCATTAAGGAGTAACTTGTGTGGACTCCAGCCACCATTGAGTCTAGTTGGGGACTCCACTCATTGAGTCTAGTTGGGGACTCCACTCATTGAGTTCTACCCTATTCCAAGATTCCCCTGCAGCAACTCAGCAATAACATCAACATAAAAAACACAACCATGATGATGATGAAGGCGATCGTAGTATTAGTTGGTTAGAGAAGAAAGTGCATCATGACGATGGTGGTACACCCTAGCTCTGATATCATGTTGTTGAACATTGTTTCAACCATGGGAGAGTAAGAATGGAAGGAGAGATTAAGCCACAATAACTTGGTGCATAGACTTGGATGATAAGCCACAATAACTTGGTGCATAGACTTGGATGGGTGGAAAAGAGAGAGAGAGAGAGAGAGAGAGAGAGAGAGAGAGAGAGAGAGAGAGAGAGAGAGAGAGAGTAGTTGCACAATAGCACAGTGATTGCATTATGATAATACTTCCACCATTGTACAATGCTTTATATAGGCACCCAAGGCCTTTATCTTATGTTCTCTTAATAAGAGGGTGTTCACACACCACATGACACCTACTAAACTTAGAAACATCCAACACTCTCATGGTTGGAAGAAATGGGTGATTGTCGGTTAGAGGGGGTGTGGGTGGTGTCAAGGCCAGGCCTCTCTCTGAGAAGTGACTCTCTATGTTAGATAGAGCAGCCCAGCGACATAATCTACATGGCGTGTGACATGTATATATTAAGGCACCTCGGCCTCCAAATGAAGCGATTATGGATTGTGGGGACATGGTGGGGACATTGTTAAATGGATCACAGGTGAGTATCCATACATTCCTAACTTTTGCTTCAGCACTTGCTACTCTCTTTGTAAGAGGTCTTGGCTCATACTAAATGGAAGCCACCGAAAAATAATCATAAAGCTAACTCATTACTCTCTGAGGTGTTGGCTACTTCTAGAGTTTTGGATTGGTCAGATAAACAAATATATAGAAGACATTCCAATCAAATGGCCCCGTCTTGTGTTGGTGCAGGTAAAGGATGCTGTGTTGACTTGCCATGCTCGGTTGCTCTCTTTCTGAAAGATTTACCAATGCTTCTGAGTTCCTTGTGGGTATAGAGTGCTATGGACTCGGGTTGTGTCGAGTATTACTCAGGCAGGGACCATTTCTTCTTTAGAAGAGACAGAGCCTTGGTTAGATTGGGCATTTTAGAAGCCTAATGATTTTATTACTCATATACGGCAAATGAGGTTTGTCATATATTGGTAGAAAATAAGAGTTGGCTCACATAGAAAGGCAATCGAGCTGCTTGGAGTTTGAGGAAGAGTAAAGGGTGGTAGTAAGAGAACCGTAGTTTTATGAATGGCTGGAAATCAAAGATCTCATATTAGGGAAAGGTTTTCTTATGGTGCCAGATTATGGTTGGAGGGCTTTCAATAGGAGATCAATCGAGGAAGAGGAAGATAGCCCGAGGTGATTGTATCTTCTTCATGACTTGTGATGAGACGAGTGTTCACCTATTTTGCTAGTGCCCTATTGCTAAGAAGGTATGGGACTTCATTGCTCGAGTTTGGGAGGCTATCACGACTATCTCGTCCAAGGTGAGGGATTGGCTTTTTGGGAAGCTCCTGAGAGGGGTTTGTGAGCCTAATCAGGTTCTAGAATCTTTTTGCATTCTTTAGGTGGACATGATTTTGGCATATATGGCTTACAACGAATGCCTTTCTATTTGATGCTAAAATGGGTATATTGGGCCATATTCAATGAATCCAAGGCCTCTTGCTATGGAAATTTTCATCACTAGAGGCGGAATGGCTTGTCAATAAAGATAAGATTGTACAGTGGATGCATGTGGTGGTGGTGAGAGGAACTAGGGTGATACTTGCATCCTAGGACACTTAGGGTCAAATGGTGAAGGGGTAATACATGGGATACACACATGGCACCCAACAGGCCTCCTGTAAAATAATCTTTACTTAATATAACAACTATTACACACACAGATATATATATATATATATATATATATATATATATATATATATATATATATATATATATATATATATATACTTAGGGAGATGGGGGGAGAGTTTATGAAAGAACAAAAAATCCTCCACATGATGATTAAAAAGAATACAACAAAATGCCAAAATGAATAAAAGACATGGCACTATATGGATAATGAAATCAAAGCCAGAGAGAAATAGAGGGAAATAATACAAAGAAAGCGAGAGGGAGGGAGAGAGAGTATATGACAGAATATAAAAATCCTCCATTGGATGATTAAAAAGAGTACAACAAAACGCCAAAATGAAGAAAAGACACTAGTATATGGAAGATCCTCTCCTCTATGTTCACCAAAGACTATCTGAATTGCCTTGGCCAAATCATTTTGACGATCTACCGTGGCACCCAACCTACGGCCTACCATTTATTTGCCTCCACTTTATCCATGATTAAGAACCTCACCATCTAGAAGTGGCATGATTGCTTTAATTTCTATAAAAAGATCATTGTTAATCTTTCCCCTTCTTGTTCCATTGTGGCATTTTGATGTACCCTCTCTCCCACTCACCGTTCTATAATCATCTCATAAAAAAAACACACACACACACACACACATTATCTCCCATCCTCTCTTTCAAAAACACTCTATAACACACAAAATATCACCCTCGCACTCTCAAGTATTCAAATTATTCCTCACTAAGAGTCTAGTAGTAGTGAGGATGCATAAATCATGAGGCAAGAGTAGTGTGTTGACCTTGTGGCTTAGACCAGTCCTACGATATAAACCACTACATGACCAGAGTTTTCTAGCATGGTGAGAACCACAATAAAGCCAAATGGGGATAACAGAGACTTTATGAAACATTGGAAGGAACCTTGTAACTATAAATGCACGTTGGGGTTAGAGCTAAAAACTACCACTATAGTTATCTAAGGGAACTCAAGTACTATATTATCACATTTTATGAAACATTGGAAGGAACCTTGTAACTCCAATTGCAATTGGGACCACCTTGTAATTCCAATTGCAGATGAGGCCACCATGTTGAATAATCCTATCTTAGAAGAATCCAATGAACACGGGAGAGGGAACATCTAGTCTAATCAAACTACCTCCTACTTCTATCACACGAGATAATCGGGAGCTGATCAAGGTTAGACTAACTTGACTGTAGGCCCAAATCCTTTGCTAAAACTAAGGGTAAGGAGGTAATGCTACACCTAGAGGAGCAAGAGTGCAAGGTAGAGGATGCACTGGACCAAGGGCAAGGAGTCAACATTAGACCTAGAGGGGAGAGTGCAAGGTAGAGGGATGCACTACACCAAGGGCTCTAAAATGTGGCACTCATAGATACAGGAAAGATTATCAAGGTGGAGCCATTCCTTGCAAGGTTTTAAGGCATTTTCAAAGCAAGGAGTCAATGTTAGACCTAGAGGATCAACAGTGCAAGGTAAAGGATGCAGTAGACCAAATCTAGTTAAACATTGTAGTTCCTAGAGTACCATTAGGAGGATGCCAAGGAGTACCTCAAGTGCCACCAATACTTCCCAGTACAGCAAGCCATGGACTTCTAAGCCTAGCTAGTCCACACTTTGATGGCGTACTATCGTAACCCATACGCTTATGGACCACCACCACCACTAGCAGCTTATATAGTTGACATGCTAAGGATGGCACACAAGTAGTGGGAAAGGTGGTAGCTATGCAAGTGGGAAGAATAGATTCAAACAAAGCTAAGAAAACTAACCTCTCAAAGTTATTGACCAAATTTGATATCTAGAGATTATATTTAACATTTGGAAACCTTTGAACAAATTTGATGTATCTAGAGATTCTATTCAATATTTGGAAGGCTATTGGCAAAATTTGATGTAGGATATTGACAAAATTTGATGGATGTAGAGATTTTATTCAACATTTAGAAACCTTTAAACAAGTGTGTGAAGCCTTTGGACATGTGGATGATGTTGCTAGTGCAACCTCAAAGCTTTAAGTTTAGATGGAAAATCTAGCCAACATTTGGAAACCTTTGAACAAGTGTGTGAAACCTTTGAACAAGTGTTTGAAGCTTTTGGACATGCAGATGATGTTGCTAAAGTGCAACTCCAGGGTTTAAGTTTGGAAGGAAAAGCGAGCCAATGGTTTGAATCCCTCAAACTAGAAGAAAAGATTGATTACATAACTCATCACTTTACTAATTTGAGTAGCATCATTCACATTGTTGATTTTGCACCAATCGGTGCAAAATGGATTGTAGCTACTTAATTGTACATCATAGAGCAAAATGGATTGTAGCTACTTAATTGTACATCATAGAGCAAAAAAAGGGCAGTTAATTCATAACTTCATTGCATGCACAAAAAATCTTAACTCTAGAGATATTCCATAAGAAAAGTACAACGATGAGAAGACTTCTTATTGGACTCAAAACTTGCATAATCTTTTAATTATCAAGAGAATTTAATTCTTTGATGAGTGTTGTTGTGAAAGGCCATTAAGAGCATAAAAAGTTATCGAAATGCCATCTACAAATATGAAGAAAAAAGGGACCTTATACAAAACATGATAGTAGAGGAGTTGAGCATGTCACTGCTAAATCAAGGGAATGACAAGTATTCCTCATATGTACCCACAATGCGACATGGTTTGGTGTGGTGTGTGTAGGCAAATTCATTTGAGACAAAGACCGCTTTAAAATTGTGCTATTTGCATGTGGAAGGGAAACCATGAGATAGCCCATTACCATAGGAATCTACAAGTGGCCACTTCATCATTCCTTAGCTTTATTGAATGTATAAAAAACCATGAGCATTACCAACACCTTCAAGGGCTTAGGTAAATGTTAAAAACACAAATAATGCAACAACGAGTACTACCTAGAAATAGGTGCAACAATGAGTACTACTTTAGTAATAGGTGATACAAGCTCCTAAAGAAATACCCATTGTGCCACCACCTATCTTACCACCACAACTACCAACACCAAGGCTTACACCTATAAACCAACAAGTGCAAGTGGAGTGCATGAGGAGGTGCAACACAAACTAGGAACTTAGACTTAAATTATTTTGAATATATGGAAAATCAGAGTGAAATATCACTACTATATGTAGCAAAATGACACTAAGTGGAGTCGAGTGAGGAAGTACTTAGACCAACAAGATGTTCATGAAGAAGAACGACCTGCCTTACCACCATAAAACAACAAGTGCAAGTGGAGTTCAAGTGAGGAAGTGCACCACAAACTAGGAACTTAGACTAACAAGATGTTTCTAAAGAGGAACCACCACAAATAACAGCACCAAGGCTTAAACCTATAAATCAACAAGTGTAAGTGGAGTGCATGAGAAGGTGTAACACATACTAGGAACTTAGACTTGAATTATTCTAAATATGTGGAAAAGTAGAGTGAAATATTACTCTACTACATGTTGCAAAATGATACTAATGTTTTAACAAACAGTTGTGCAACCTCCTATGGGTAGAGCCTAAGAATACCATGACTAAGGAGGGCCTACTATAATGTTACCATTGTCAAGGACATCATAGAGTGGAAAAATGTCCTCAGAAGGAAGCCGATAGCTTCAACCCTACTAATACACCTCTATGTAATGGATGTGGAGTTTATCATTTATACAAGGCATGTCCTAGGAGGCCAGGGTAAACCACCAGCATAAAAACATTATATCTATTGAGTGTCCAAAGAGGTAGGATCACTTTTACACCTCTTAATGTAGTCACATGCTTGCAAGCCAAGCAAAGATTTGTGACTAAAGTAGCTAACGTAGCTATGACTTCTAACTGACCAAGCTCAATCTATTCGAAAAAGGCAAGCAACATAGATTCAAGCATATTAAAAAGTTGAGGACAAGGTCACCATAAAAAATGACTATGGGGTAAGCATGTGTATATTGTTTTAACATACCCTAAGGTGAACCTATAACTCATATGAAGAAGAAATGAGTGAGGCACCACGTACAACATTCTAATCTATCAAGGTCAATGTTCCTATAACTATGTGGAGGCAATGGAGATTATAAGAATAGAGCTTAAGATTGTAAATAAAACCAAACAAGGAAACTCCATTAAGTGTTAAAATGAGAAAGTTACCTAAGGTGCCTAAAAACATGCTGGGACATTACTATAAGAGTGTGGAACCAATGTAGTGTTACCGATAATATGCAAGAATCGAGAAGTCCTTGGTGGTGGTGGAGTTAGTATTGTTACCAAACAATGTTAGGAACTCTTAGGGAAACCAACCATGTATAGGAAACTAATTGGTTGTAAAATTTGTTGATGGGATAATAACTTGACCACTTATACTCTTAATAGATACGAAGGCCAAAACATTTGGGTTGAGTTGACATCCTACTTTTGTAGTGATGAAATTCCACAAGCAACCAGGATCCTATGATAGGGATAGGGTGATCCTACATGTGGGAAGTCATATTTGTTCAACTGAGATATAGAGATTATATCTACCTTAGAAAGAAAGACCTCACTCTAAATCACGTAAAAAATTCACCCAATGATGGGAGGATTTCTACCAAAAGATTTCGATGCTACAGCTATAACTACTTCAATCACAATGTGTGTTGAACATCTCATCATACCTTGGAACATGAGCGTCGGGAGTTGGAGTATGCACCCTTCCCTAAACCTAAGGATTTGGAGAATTGGATGATGCTTATTGATTCCACAATTGATGTACTTCCACTAAAGCCATGAGGAACCATTTATGAGATAAGCCGTAGATTGGAATTGACACCATTATGTACGATTTGAGTGGAAGCAAATAGGAGTCTTCTCAATAGCATCAGATCTATCTAGGGAATACAAATCTTGGAGGTGTAAGCCACATAAAATTGTAACACCAAGTGTACGCTTCAAGTGAGTTGTCTGATCACAACTAGGTGCTTCTTATAATGGTCCAGTGGAAGTCAAGGAAATGAATCTAGCAGGACTAGAAGAAGAGCCAAAACCAGTGTACATTGTAGCAAAAGACTTGAAGTTGGAAGAGGATAAAGAAATCTTGGCAATAATTCCAAAATTATTTTACATGAAAGTAATGTTTGACATGAAGGGGGTTTATCTAAAAATAGTGAAGCACACCATCCCTACCATGGAATGTGCACAATAAGTGAAACTGAGATTGAGCACATTAAATGGATATCACATTTAATGATTGTCCCCACCACCAAAAAGAAAGCTTTGAGTATGGGTGGCCTGGAAGAAAGTCAATGTAGCTAAGATTCAAAATCATTACCCATTATCGTATATAGACCATGTTCTTAAGAGGGTTGTAAGAAAGAAATCTTATAGCTTCCTCAAGTTACAAAATGAAGATCAAATTATTCTTAGCTGATTAACATAAAACTACTTCTAATATGGAATGAGGTGTGTATTATGCCGTTTTGTCTCACCAACATGCTAAAGACTTATGGGTATTGCTTACAAGGAATATCTTTAGAAATTTCTTGAGACATTAAATGATAATATTTGTGTAAATTCTGGATGGTAGGAGTACTTAGCTTGATAATCTTTGTGTAAATTTTGGATGGAAGGTGTAATTACCTTGTCTAAGTAAAGTTTTAAAATAGTATTGCTTTTATCATATTTCTCTTAACCCATTAAAGTAGGTAATTTTGAATCACGTTGAATGGTATTTTCAGTGATGACAAATAGGTCAAACTTATCTTGGAATTACCACCATCAAAATCAATGACTATATAAAGGAGTTCAACATTTCAGGGGACATATGGGTTATTACTAAAGATTCATAATCTTTTACGCTGACTTGTCACAAGCCTTCTATAAACTATTGCTTGTGTTTGATTAGAGATAAGAATGTTAAGAAGCTTTTGATAGTCTCAAAATACATTGGTAAGCGCATTAATTTGATGAGCACAAAGGTAGGATGTGATTTTTCATGTCCATGTAGATGCTTCAAACTTTAGAATTAGGTGCGTACTAGCATAGTCCACAGAACACGAGATGGATTTTCATGCTAGCTTTACTAATACCAAGGTAAACTATACCACCACGAAAAGAGAAGGGTTAGCCATGGTTTATGCTATAAATAAATTTTGTTATTACCTTTTGGCTAACACATTTATAGTCTTTGTGGATCATTAAGCCTTATTATCTTTAAGTAAATAAGCCCTATATAACTAAAAGGATTAGTCGAAAGGATTACACGATGGTTATTGATTCTTATAAAATTTGATTTCATTGTGGTTGTTCATAAGGGATCGCATTGTGTTCGTATGAACATGTTCGTATGGATCATTTATCACAAGTGAGCTACCAATTAGGAGAATAAATGATGACCTCCATGATGCTTTATTATTTCAACTTAACTCGATAGAAAAGTGGTGTGAGGAGATTACTTAATATTATTATCTTATAAAATAACCCTTAGTCTTATTAATTATTTATACCTTAGCTTAGGAATAAGACTTAAATATGGTCATGTTAAATTGAAGGTAACGCTTTATGACTTGATTCAGGCTATTATGTAATGCACTAAGTGTTAATATATATAGAAGAAGAAATGAAAGAAGATATGAAAATACAGAGTTAAATGTGTGATTTACTTTTGCAATTCTATGCAGCCTTGTATTCATAAGTGTTGTAATGTTCAGTAATTTGTGTATCGCATGATCTTGAATATCTCAATGATGGTTTATATTACAATTATGTTTAATGTTTATTTTGTAATCTCTATGTTGGTTTATCTACCAACACTTTTGGCAATCCTGCTATGATCGATTACTCAAACATGCTCCAGTTGACGTTATAAGGATCATGTAGCTCTTTACATGGATCTAGCTTAGGTGGATCATCTTCCCTTGCTAGTTAAGTTGTGGCTAGTTCATTGTCTCTTAGGTCATCCTTTAGTTTGTCTTTACTACCAATTAGATCTCGATGACATTCATTCTTACATGTCGTCGTGTTTTCCCTGTGTGACATGGTTTCATTTATTTTGTATGTATCTACCTTGTTAGTGTATGGTTGATCAAGTCAAAGTGGTCCTCAGTGTTCCTCTTTGGGTCTCCTTGAACGACTTACATTTTTTGCGTTGAAGCCTTTTATTTCACTCCTATGCGAACGATGGCTTATTCAGTCACTGCTTAATCTGATGTGGAGGCCTTTCTTTTGGAGGCAGAGCACGTCAATGACTCCCATTAGGCTATTGTCCATTGTTTTTTAATTCATCTATGACAAAACATGAATAGCATTATGATGCTCACCAAGAGTGTCAAGACGATGTGCTGCACTATAGATGACTCACATCAAGAGCTAAGTCTGGAGAGTCTATCTAGCTTTCGCAAAGAGGACTGTGAGCTAGTAGAAGAGGAGGATGAGGCCGTAGACGTTGATGTCGTAGAGCATACAGAGGAGGATTTTCTATAGTTGGAAACACCCTTAATTACCTCGAGTGTGGTTAGGAATCTCTTGATTTTTGAACTTTTTCCTGTCGGATTTCGTGCAGATCTTCCTTTGACACATCATCTGATAGCTTTGGGTCCAGTTGATCTTCCAGTAGCTTCATGTCTATCAGGTCTTGTGGGAGCATCATTACCTCAATTGTTACTGATCATGGCTCAACATGTATAACATATATCCCGCATCAAATACCCAAAGTTCCATGGTAAAAGGAGGAGGAGGATACACTTGTTGCAAATTTTGAGAATCTGGATGGCTAATGGCATGTAGCCTATAGATCTGATAGTTTGGTAGTGTAATGCATTCATTGGTACTTTTGATGGGCACATGCAACCAATTGGTGTGTGTAGTATGGCCCCAACCATGATGTATTTCTCCACTGATTCTAGGAGGATACGACATCCTCGCAAGTGTTGGAAAAATTTCGACACTTGGAGCAGAAAAGCTTACCGATGGAAGATTATATGACCAAATTTTTCACCTTGGGATTCGTGTGGATCCTACAGTGACCAACCAAGGTGATCATGGAAGAATTATTTTTCCATGGTCTATAGAAGCAACTGAAGCCTATAATAGCATCTGTTGATCTAACGATCACTAGTTTTGATGGGTTGGTGGAAGTTGCTTGTTGAAGATTAGAGTGTAGCTTAGGGAAAGCTCAACTTCCAAGAGGGGGAAGAAAAAGTGAGACCTGGATTCCTTAGAGGATGAGCAAGAGGAATACACTTTAAATGATGACTTGGATTAAAAATCCAAGCACAAGAATTAAAAAAAGAAAAACCAGAAGTCGGAGATAGTCAAAGAATAACTAGTTGCAACATGTGCTAAGTTTCAAGGTGGTAGTGGAGGAGGAGCTGGATCTATGCTATTGGTGCATGATGAAGTGTGTAAATCAAGGTCATACCAAGGAGGAATGTAAGCTCTCTCACTATTGTGCTATATGTCAAACCACCACTCATGCTACAAAGACTTGTTGGCATAATGTGGCAGGGTCATCGTCTGTAGCGACAATGAATGGGGCAAACCCAAGCTACAGTTCTTGTTCAGTAGAAAGCATGAGTCACCCACGTAAACATAAGCCCGCCCTTATGGTCAAGGTTGTGGTGGTGTGATGGGGACCCTTTTCGAGTTACTATTGTAAAGCAATTGGTCATCATAAGACAAAGTGTCTGGTGTGGCTCTAGAAAACACAATTGGAGGCATCAACTTTGGCCAAACCTCCAACAATTAATCTAGTGCGAATTGAGCCTATCAGGTAGAGTCTAAATTTCAAAAGAAAGAGGGAAAACAAAAGGTAATCCACGCTAAAAGGCAGTGGAATCTAGGAGTAGTGCTATATTAATGAAGGGGTAGATATTTCACCTTAGATATCTAGAAGTAAGTGATAGTTCGTTGAAGCCAACGTTCCAATATGACATGTGGGAGTATCTACAAAAAATGAAGTTAAACATCACATTGATCAATTCTTGCATTTAGTGCCAAATTCTTGGTAATATATTTTGAGAAGAATTACACCTGTGGAGAAATTAGTGGAAGTCCAATCCAACAACAATCCATCCCAATCGAGTGGATCAGTAGAAATAGTTTTAAATTTTGACGTGGACTTTGATGAGATAGTCCCAGAGGTAACAATAGTATTCATCAAGGGTCAAACGATGTCTTGTGTCCTTGTGGATGGATGGTCTAGTGTCAATGTGTTATCAGAAGAAATGGCCCAAAGTTTAGGTATCAACACAGAGAGATATAGCGGCACCATTTTCTATGGATACAATGGAAGTGGATGGAGATTAGTCTCTCCTCCATTAGCTCTAGCTCACCTCCAAGATTCCCCTTTTCAATGACCACACAAGAATCTCACACCTAGTGTGTGATTCCTCTATGCCCTAGCTAGGTTAGCGATCCATGAATTTACGATATTGTTATATCACTATTGGGGATCGATTTCCCAAGCTAGAGGAGTCCTTGATGTTTTAGAAAGAGTCAAATTTTTAACAAATTTGATTGGATTTTAATACATTGTGACTTACCTTTTGTGTGGATTTTTGGTGTGCATGTCATGTGTGTATATGAAATTTGAGTTAATTACAATACCCTAAACCCCCCCTAATTTCATTTTGATTTTGTTCAGTTTTTGTGTTTTTGCTACTAACTAGTTTTCCTCTAATGTTTCACTAATTTCTCACTAATCCTACAATGAATTTCACTAAATTTTGGCACTTACATATGCTTATCCGTCTAATAAGAGCATATGTGTGCTTGATTTTGTGCTAATCATTCACTTAGTTTTGTGATATTAGTGCTCTTTTCATAGGGGAAAAAGGTGATTTTGGAGTGGTGGGATGCATAAACACATGTGGTGTGGTCTCACCTACGCATTGAGCATTGAGCTTCATGCATTTGGATGCACCATTTTCATAGGGGAAAAAGGTGATTTTGGAGTGGTGGGATGCATACACACATGTGGTGTGGTCTCACCTACGCATTGAGCATTGAGCATTGAGCATTGAGCATTGAGCTTCATGCATTTGGATGCACCATTGTGAGTTGTATTGTTGATTTTGGTTTTTGGCATGCTTGACTTTTAGGTCATCATAATGCTAAAATTTGTTTAGATATATGTGTGGAACACTTTCATATGACGTGATTAGTGAGTATAATTATAAAAAATGATTGGGCATTATTTGCTCTCCTTGTCTTTTGATAGAGCACTTTATCAGCCCCCACAATAATCACACCTCACTCTTAAATCCTATGGATGAAGGACAGCTTCATCAAAATATTCACTCAGAAATAGACCAGATTACCATCCATATAGATAAGAAAAAGTCAAAGTATCTATGCTCTCTAAAGAAAAATTCAAAGTATCTATGCTCGCCAAAGAAAAAGTCAAAGTATCTATCCGTACAAGTAAGAAAAAGTCAAATTATCTATGCTCTCCAAAGAAAAAGGTCAAAGTATCTATGCTCTGCAAAGGAAAAGTAGATCCATCTCTCTGCCCTCTCTATGTTGAAGGAATCAATTAGCTAGAAGGAGTGGAGGGCGACGAGGAAGGAAAAATCTTAAAGGAGAATCTAGATCTAAATTCTTTGTTTGATGTGGATGTACTGACGAGATAGTTTGCTAATATGAATTCGATGTCATGTCAATTTTCCTTTTTTGTAATTATTTAATTGATGACCTTCAATCATCCGATTGTTGTTTTCCAATTGGTTGATCATACTTATCATCCGATCATCCCTAATTGTCCGATAAAAGGCTCTAATCATCTGATCAAAGTCTCCAATCATCTAATTGAAGACTCCAATTGTGTCGGCGATCCGACTGATAATTTCGAGTAGCTTGGTAGAATGTTTAATAGCTGCTCTCCTCTGAAATCAGTTCAAACTTTCTTTTATGATATTTCCTTCTCAAACCTTCTCAATTTCTCAAGTAGTTAGGAAAACGACTCGGAAATTATTTGTTTGGTATTATTTTCAAAGATCAGATGGGTCAAATTACTCCCTATAGAGTTTTATGGTCAGAAATATCCTTGTCGCAACATGGGATTATAGAGTCGTGTCAGTGGTGGCGAGTCCCACCTTGGCACAATTTCTCTTGCTTCTCTTCAAAGGGATTAGGGCCAATAGATGCAGCATCAAGCTCCTTAAATTATCGCTATATGACCAAAGAAGATGGGATTCAATTTCTCCTCAAAGGGATTAGGGCCAATAGATGCAGCATCAAGCTCCTTAAATTATCGCTATGACCAAAGAATATGGGATTCATATGATGCTCAAGCTCAAGCAGCATTGGCTGCCTTGTCAAATAAAAGGTCTATTGGTCCACACAATTTCTCTTGTAAAACATCCATGCTTGCTTGGAACACTAAAAATTATGTATCACGCTCAAAATGATGCAAGGATTGCCTTTCTTAAAAGGCAACTTGATATTAATCATGTCCTTTTTAGGAATGAAATCATTAATATTGAGAAGTTGTTCTTTCAAGTCATATAATTATGTTAAATGTTCATTCATGGACCCCTTTTCTTGCAAAATTTCAAGTTGCCTTTTAGCAAGAAAAGGGGTCCATGAATGAACATTTAACATAATTATATGACTTGAAAGAACAACTTCTCAATATTAATGATTTCATTCCTAAAAAGGACATGATTAATATCACTCTCAACTTGTTGCCTAAATCTTATCCAAGCAACCTTTGTCTTTCTTTGAGAGGTAATCTAGTCCCTCTTATCTATCATGAGCTTTTTAGCTTATTATTACTGGAGGAATAATCCTGAAAGAATGTTTATGAGAGTTGTAGTAGTGATCTCAGGCTCTTCAGAGCCAAAGATAAAGGGCAAGAAATTTCAATAGAAGACTAAATTAAATTCTCTTATTAAAACATCTAAGGTTGAGGGTGATTCTGAATAGCCAAAGAAGGTGACTTACTAGTATTGCAAGAATCCTAAGTATGAAATTGAAAATTTCTTCAAACTTCAAAATAAGGAAAAGAAGAAAAAGGAATCCAACAAGGGTTTTAGCAGTTTTGCATCATCTGAACAATCAGAGTTCAAAGAAAGAGGACTCTACTAATGTCACTATCCACCAAGACTTCTCCCTACTAACTATTTGTAGTTATAATCCTGACCAGGATACATGTCTCACTGCAACTAAGTACAACTGTCTCTGATAGCTGGTTTCTTGATATTGTGCTTCTAAGCACATAACTTTTCAAAGAGGTTCAGTCAAACATATGGAGAATGCACAAAGTGGTCACAACAATGCCTTTTATCCCATCAAAGGTATTGGTAAGATAGTTCTCTCACTAATGCAAGTGGTGAGGATCTTTGTCCTCAAAATACATATATTTTTTCCAAGAATTTAAAAGAATGTGATTTTTGTGCTACCCGCTCTAGGAAGGGAGTTATTAATGTTGAATTTATAGATATTAAATGCATTATCTATGAGAGAGAATAAGATAAACACATTTTGCTTACTGGATCTTTAACTACCAGTGGTTTATACAAATCAAACATGTGTAACAAGTGACACTTTTACTAATGTAATAAAAGATGCCTAGTTGTGGCCACAGCTCTACGACGATTTGATGCTTTTGCAAAAGCATGGGATGTTAGAGGATCTTCCACAACTTGATCTAGCCCTAGAATATATTTGTGAAAGATGCATCCTTGGAAAAATTTCTCGCTAACCTTTCCCAAAAAATGCACTAGATAGAGCTGATCACAAATTGCAACTTATACACAATGATGTGTGTATACAATAAGGACTAATTCTTTGGGAGAAAACTTATACTTTATTACATTCATTAATGAATACAACAAATACGACTAGTCTTACCCTATGAAATAAAAATCAAAGGCATTTTCTCATTTTTAACACTTTGTTGCTATGGTTGAAAATGAAACTAGCTTAAAAATTCAAACTCTCCATTCAAATAGAGAGGGGGAATATATGTCCAATGTATTCAAAGATTTTTTGGCATAAAAAGGCATTAAGCATAAGTGTGCAAATCCTTATACACCATAGAAAAATGGTGTTGCTTAGAGACAAAAAAGGACTCTCATGGAGATGGTTAAATGCATGGTTTAAGGTTAGGAGCTACCACATAAGTTTTAGATAGAAGTGGTTCTATGTGCTGAACAGGTGCCCCACTAAAGCTTTGAAAATTGTCACTTCTTATGAGGCTTGGTTCAATAAAAAACCTAAGGTTGAACGATGCATGTTTTTGGTTGTTTGGCATATGCATATGAGCTAACATAAAGCAAAACTAAGCTTGATGACAAGGCAATGTTGAAGGATTTGATGCACCAACTTCAAATCAATTAGATGATGCAAAAAATGATTAAAGATCAGTAATCACAAAGAATCTAGGCTTATGCCCACATGGATTGGAAGCACCTTGTAAGATAGAAAATTGTATACTCTTTTGCTGAGACTAGAACCATATGTGCTCGAACCACTTCTCTTTAGCAGATATTGCTGAGTTTGTATTTCTTAGTTCTCTACATGATGTAGATGAACCTGACTCTTTTGAAGAGGCTCAAGAAGTTCCAAATTGAGTGAAAGCCATGTAGGATAAAATATGTACCATTCAAAAAATAAATAGTACTTGGGATTTAGTGGATCTACCACTTGGCAAGAAAGCTATTGGTCCTAAGTGGATTTTCAAAGTCAAGCGAAAGGTAGATGGATTATTGATAGATTCAAGGCCAGACTTGTTGCAAAAGGTTATGCTGAAGCACATGTAGTATGAGCATTTATGGACACATGATTGGTACTAGGGTGCATACATCTTGTGAGATGAGACCTCTAAGCTATAAAAGGATGTGGATCAAACTCTGATGCAATGAGCTTATGTGGGTTTGTGCTTAATTACTTATCATTATCTTACTTCTAGCTTAATCACATTCGGTATTATCTTACTTCTAGCTTAATCACATTTGGTATTATCTTACTTCTAGCTTAATCACATTTGGTATTATCTTAATCACATGCTTAATCATGATTCACATATATTTTGATCAATCATAAACTCAACCATACTTGATTTCTCAACATGGTATCAGAGCCATGCTTCTACTTTCACCCTCTCACTCATCTAGCACACCATTAGCACAAGACTAAGCCACTTATCCTTCATCAACATTAAAGCTGTCTCAAGCTCTCTACACCACTGTCTGCTTATCTTCATCTTGCAAGAGCTACGGGGTATCATTTTCCTTGCAATGTGATTCAAAAGGAAGGAAATAAATAAGGCTTCAAAAGCCCTAAGCTTAGGCTGAACGTTGGAGCCCACAAGCGACACATTGCTACTGCAAGCGACTGTCTGGCAAAAAAGGCAAAAAACTATGCTTTTCTCTGTACATCTGTTTATGCACGTTGCCTGCTGACAACGTATTGGTTCAATTGATGGTATTATCGATTTTCACATGGTAAGGTTATACCAACTTGTAAGTTTTATATTATGGATATTTGAATACATTTAGTTTGGCCCCTTTCACAAAGTGGTTTGAATATGCGAAGCTTTAGTACTTTTACAAAAATATTTAAGATGGATACTATTTTGATTCATTTTTTTATTTTGGAGGTATGAATATTTTAATATTGTTCCTTTTGGAAGGGGTGTAGATTGGAGCTAAAGGAAAGCAACTTGCATGGTACTAGGAGATTACTAATAGGATAAAGATCCCAAGTGCCAATTATTGTTGGTCGAAGTAATGCTTATGTTTACTCTACTTGTGTAGTGAAGATTCCCATAGCCAATGGTCTTTAAACTATTGGAGGGGCACCAATCATAAAGGCAGCTTGTCTTTTAGGAAAATAACATTATTACCCACATTCATGAATTGAAGATACCTTTTGAGATCTATTCACACAATACAAATGTTTAGATAAGCATTAAAAATAGCCAAGTAGGTATTTTTATTGATGGGAAGTGGATAAGCAACAAAGCATCAAGTTTGTGAGATATTTGAAGTGCTAAACTTAAGGGAGAAAAACACAAAAACATGCAAGCAAGTTAGATATATGTTACTTTACAAGAAAACAATTTAGGGACTTGCTTTCTAAGATTTTCAAATATATGTTTCTTTCTTAAAGACAAAAAAGAGACATAATGGTGTGATTCCTATATAAAACAATTTACAACGATAATATCTGTGCATATACATGCATTTAAGGGTTAAATCACGATCCACTATCTCACCCTTCTTGTACATGGTTCAAGTTTTTAGTGTTCACCTTTAAGGTGAACACTAACAAGATTGTGGAATAAAGCTATTCACCTTCAAGTTGACAAACTAGATTAATGAGAGTATTTATACACATAAAGGGTTAAATCGCAATCCATTATCTCATCTTTCTTGTACATGGTTCAAGTTTTTTAGTGTTCACGTTCATCACCTTCAAGATGACAAACTAGATTGTGAAATAAAGCTATTATCATCTTTAAAGAATTTGGTGTGGAGAAAAATAATAATAATACAACAATATTTTTTTCATGAGACATTTTAAAGGGTTTCTTAGTAAAAGATAGCTACTTAAATAAATAAAGCTTTGGTCCAATACACCTTAAACATGCCATTTTTCATGCGACATTTTAAAGAGTTTCCTAGGCAAAGATAGTTACTCAAATAAATATAGCTCTGGTCCAAAACACCTTAAACACACCATTTCATTGTGAGATGATCTCATTAACTTTATTTTATGCTTGCATGTCACAAAAGGCATATATAGTAGCTGTTAATATAGAAACAATGCCATCTTTAGTCTATACAACCCTTTAAAAAATGGCATTCCTTAAATCCACCAATTTGTGAATTTTATTTTACCATTCTCAAAAGCTTGATCCTTGACACAATACATTTTTTAGATTTTGGAATGTTATCACAATGCTCTATATTTTAAAGTGGTAGTTTTTATTTATATCAAATATTTATAAGTGGTAGTTTCTATTGATATCAAACAAATATTTAGCAATGAAGACTTGCGATATCCAAAAAAACGTGCTAATAGTTGTCCAATTATAGGCTTAGAGAGTTTTTTTAAAGAATTGGCTGACAAGTCAAACAAAAGGACAAATAAGTCTCCAATAATCTCACACTTCTCAATTCTTCTTATTCTACTACTTCTTGTGTGTGTGTGTGTGTGTGTGTGTGTACACGTATGCATGTGGATTTCAAGCATCAAGCCCATTATAGAAAGACCCGAGGTTCAAGTCCTATTTTGTGCACTTCACTATCGTTGTATAGATCATATGTGTTCTAATCACTTGGCTATGATGGCGATGAAATTTATGCATTAGGCTTCTATTTTAGAGATGTCATAATTTCTATAATATATGGTTTTGCTAGCTTGGCTATGACATAAATTAAAGACGTAGAAAGCAACCATGTGCATTTATACTATGCGTGCATGTATGCTAGCGTACATGTGCTCCCTCCCTCCACCCTCCTAAAACCACCCTAACCCCCCCCCCCCCCACACACTTACTCGATCACACTAAAGTGCATGCACTTGTGTTGCAACAAATGCAATGTTCTTACTCTAATACTTCAACATTTCCAATAATTAACTCATAAATTCTTATCAACTTCTACAATTATCTCTTTACACATTATATATTGATTCATGTTTTATATTCTCAAAATGGTTTCTAAATATCATGAAAATTAAACAAAATAGAAATACATTTTTATGAATAATGATAATAAGAATTACAATTCTCTTCTGTAACTCATGTTTTATAGCAATGTTATAAGTGACATTATTAATTGGATTGAAGAATACAATCAAATATATGATCTTGAAAAAATCCAATAACTTAATATTGAGAAATTGTATTTTGTCTAAAATAAAATATGTCATTTAGGAGTAAAGAATGAAACAATATATAATTTAAGATATAAAATGTCATTTGTGTCAAGAGATATTTAACTATTAGTATCATGTAGAATTGACCAAGTCTTAAAGTACATGCTTTAATAAAACTATGACATTTTGTACAAAATAAGACTATGACATTTAGTAGCAAAGAATGAACAGATAATTTAAGATATATAAGGACACTTGTATGCGGTTTAGTAGTGAAGAATAGACAAATAAATAATTTAAGATATATAGGGCCACAAGTGCCGAGAGATATTAAACATGCAGAATTGACCAAGTCTTGAAGTACATGCTTCAATAAAACTAACTATAAAGTCAAGTACAAAATAACACATCTTTAAAAATCTATGTTCGAACCTAAACTTTGAAAAGAATTTCTATGTTCGAACCTAAACTTTGAAAAGAATTTCTACTATAGTTTTTAAGGTTAACGAGCTTTAGAAAAGCATGAGATTACTTCTTTCTTAAATTTATGTACTAGAGAAAGACATTCTTGAATTGGCTCTAGTACCCTAATATGGTCTCAAACTGTTGTACGAGAAGCTTACAAACACATTGATAGGTTAATAGGGTACATATGGAGTGATGTGGCAACATGAAATGCAAATCAAGGTTTTCTCCTACTTTCATGACCCTATGAGGACTAGGAAAAAACATTACTCATAATGAGGGAAAAAAGTGACAACTATTAAGCTTTACTCTTGAGATTTGCATTGGCGTGTAAGCATACATCACTACAAAAATTGTAAGCGTGGAGTGTAAGCATACATCACTACAAAAAATTGTAAGTATGGAGTGTAAGCATACATCACTACAAAAAATTGTAAGCATGGAGTGTAAACATACTCTTGAGCTTTGTTATGGAGTGTAAGCATACATCACTATAAAAATTGCTTCACCTGATAAGAAAAAGAATTGTTATAGTTTTCATAATTCTACTCTAAAATAGGAAAAATCTTATTGTGATCCCACACCTTGCTGCATGGAATAAAATCATATACTTGTATGAAAAGGTGCATCAAAAGAAAAGGGATATCTAGTTTATGGATTTAAGCAAAGTGTGTGTGTGTGTGTGTGTGTGAGAGAGAGAGAGAGAGAGAGAGAGAGAGAGAGAGAGAGAGAGAGAGAGAGAGAGAGAGAGAGTGTACCTGCATAACTTAAGGTTGTCAACTTCAATCTCATTTCCCTAAGGTCTTGTAGGGGTTTTACAAGAACTCTTGGATTAATCAAGTAGAAATTGCCAAGCTTGATTAATCAATAAGCAAAAAATAGATGAAGCCATGGTGTGGGGATGGATGGGTCCACTTCATCCTCGAGCAGACTTAATGTTTGAAAGATCTGTCTCAAGTTAACAAAGGAAGGAAAAAAGACTCCTTCAAATGCTACAAAAATAGTTAGAATTGGTTAAACATATAAAGTAAATGCTTGTTGAAAATGTCTTAAGTTAATTAAGGAAGGAAAAAATCCTCCTTCAAATTTTACAAAATAATTAAAACTAGGCAAAAGTATAAAGAAAATGCTTGTTCAAAACTACAATTTCCTTATTTAACACTTGAAGGTGTCACTCAAAAAAGTTTATGAAACATTGGAGGAAGCTAATGATTATTAAGGAGAGTGTCACGTATGAGGTATACAAGTCTATATTTGAATGGGTTTCTTATGTGAAAGGCCAAAATTTTTGTTATGTGAAGCCGTATAAATTAATGGTTTCAATAGAGAGGTATGTCTTTTATTGGGATGTATAAATTCAAACCCTAATTTAAATGCTTTAAATCTATGGAATCTCAGCTGTGAAAAATACTCTAATGGAAGGTTAGCATGCGACGCGTATGGGGCCCATAACGTATGGTTGTGCAACCCATCATCTCGATGACATCTAGTGCAAAAAAACGTTGCATTTACTCCATTTTTTTACTAAGCTAAAATTAAGAAAGCCGGCTGTTTTCAAGGGTTGTCGTTATTTTTTAGATGATTGGTATAAAAGTATGAAAAGGAATAGGACGGTGACACGTGGGAAGAACCTCATTAAATATTGACACGTGTCAGGGAAGTTGAGAAGCTATATGGTCTAATAATATTCAAAATAAAAGTAAAAATTGAAAATCAATTAATTTAGGAAGCGTGGATTCCACTTCGTCGTCTACCCTTTGCAAGCTCCTGGTTAAAGGTGGAAGCTCACTAGCTATGGCGTTCTGTCCTTAATCAACTCACCCACCCCTCATACCTGCTCTCTAATCTTTCTCGGTCGATCAATCGATCTGTCGATCTATCGCCCTCATTCCTTCTGCTACCGGTAAATTACAGAAATTAAATCCAATCTGAATCTCTTTAGGGTTTCATCTGATCTCAATGGTATCATTTCTCTCGAAAAATTGTGCCATTGCTTGACAACATTCAGCTCTGGAGCATTTGTTTCCATTGATGTCTGAGTGCAGATTTCTTCTGAGCGTTAGGGTTCAATTTCCCGGAGAAGGGGCACTTTGTTGAACAGGGGCAAGCTTTCCAAACTGTGCATCCGTCCATGTACGAGAGGGCAGCTTTGTGGTAGGGTTTTCAGTTTCTTACACTAGGGTTTTGAAGACTACTGCAGAGGGCGGTTTTGTTCCAGGGTTTCAGTTGATATGTGCATCATTCGGATTGGACTATTGGATGCCATCTGACCCACATCAGTGCATGCTGAGGAGGGCAATTTTATGTTAGGGCTTTCAGATCATCTCTGTGCACGACGTTTTCAGCATTAGGGTTTGAACATTTGGACGTCACCAGACATACATTAGGGCAGTTTTGTCTTGAGGTTTTCAATTGATACCTGTGCATTAGTGTTTCAACATAGGGTGACAGGAATCCTTGTATAGTAGTCTGTAGAGCAAAAGCTTTACTACCATGGGAGTCTGCCTATCTCGCCCCCAAGCTGCAGAGGGAGGAGAGAAGCAGAAAAAGGAGAGGGAAGAAGGCGAAAACCCGAGTTCTTATAAGAAGAAGAATGTGGAGTCCAAGAGCAAATCCAAATCAAAGTCCAGTGGGACTGTCCCCTTGGGCAAGCTTACCACGTTCGGATACTCCACAAATTTTGAGGAAAAATATCAGAAGGGAAAGCTGCTTGGCCATGGCCAGTTTGGTTACACTTACATTGCAACAGAAATCCCCACTGATGAAAAAGTTGCTGTGAAGGTCATCGAGAAGAAGAAGGTATGTCTGCACTGCTGTGTCCGGGCCCATGTGTGCATCCATGCTTGTGTGCTACATACACATACATATCTTGTTTGTTTGTGTGCATGCATGCATATATTTTGCTTGTTTGTGTGTATGTGCCCATGCACACACTAGAGGTGTCATGAAGATCATTGAGAGTAAGAATCATTGTCTGCATTGCAGTGCGATATACATATGTCTGCACGCAGGTGTATGCACATAGCACATGCTCATGTATACGTATATACATATATGGTGTATATGTGCCCATGCATATGCAGTGGCTTGTGTGTTCTGTTTTCATAGACTACTTCAAAGAATTATTTATTATCAACCCCCCCCCCCCCCCCCCTCTCCTGCTCGACTGGCCTTAGGCCCAAGATCCTGCCATAGTTATCGTTTTTCGTCGCCTGTAGGTGCTTATCATCGGCCTGTAGGCAATGCTGCCAAAGCATTTTTGTGGGGTTTTGAATCCAGGACCTCCTGGTCCTAGACAAACACCTTTATCACTTGAGCAGCGAGCTATCACGTCATTGTCTTCTTCACTTTCAACTTATAATTGTTTGGGTTTTGAATTCGCTCAATTGCGTGAGTTTCTTCTCATTTTGGTACCACTATTACTAGCAGATGCTTCTTCCTATTGCCGTTGAAGATGTGAAAAGGGAAGTGAAGATTATGCGTGCTCTATCAGGCCATGAAAATGTGGTGCAATTTCACGAGGCCTTCGAGGATGATGATTCCGTTTATATAGTCATGGAGTAAGTTGAATCAAGTGAAGCTTTAGAACCTATGCATCACACCTTTGAAATTACATAACTGTCACGGAACTCCCCAGGAATCTTTTGGTGGGTAAACAAGTATGGTTGTCGAGGGGTGAATAGAAGTAGGTCCCAGACATGTTTTTTACTGCTCCAATGTTGTGCAGGCTATGTGAAGGTGGGGAGCTTCTCGACAGAATACTTTCCAAGTTAGTTCATTTCCTCAAAGTAATGAAGGAGCAGTTTTTTTTGGTCATTTTGCTGAAATCTTGTCAACTAATATGTATGTGAGGGGAGAGATCAGAGATTAGAGATAGTAAGGACATGTTAGCTAAAACAGGCAAATTGCATACTCTAAGCTGTTTTTTCAATTTATCAGAAGCACCACAGTTGTCCTAATAGTGGAAATGCTGTCCTCTCTCACTCTCGCCTAGTGAACTGGGTGGATTTGGTTGCTAAAAATGATGTTTTCTTTAATCCAACTTCATCCATTTGGGTGTTTCTTCTGCCTCCCTCTAAAAGTTATGTAAAAAGTGATGCATTTTTCAAAAAGTCATGAGTTCATATTCATGCTTTACGTTAAACATCTAAATTGTGTGCACAGTTCATGTGCTCAAATTGCTATGTGATAGCTAACATGCTACAGCATAATTTAACCAATACACAATTGAAGAGAGGGAGTGTTGCAAATACAACACATGTATCATTGCCAAATGCGTATGTTTGTCATGTCGACTGGAGAACTATGAGCCATTAAGGCTAGGGTTAGCTAATTGCTAGATATTTTAAGCCTGATTGATAAAGGGACAGAGGCCCTTGCTGAAACTGAGGCTTAGGGATGCCCATTATAGATTTAGGTGCATGCATGTGATGTGTTTTCAAGCCTTTGAGGTACTGATCTATGAAGTGACAAGCGGCGAACAAATGGAGCATGCATGGACGTGATGGAGTGAGGAATTTGTTACGATCTATATATCTTGGTTGTGATTTTGGTTTCATGTGATTTGTATTGATTGGTTAAAGAAAGAAAAGGCAGATTGCATCAATGGAACGGGCAAGTCACTGGAGACGGTTGTTTTAAGTCCACTCTTGCTTGACTTTGACAAGTGTGGCTTAACGTGCATTGGCTGAAAATCAAATGAGTGGAAAAAGCAGGAAACAGAGAAGCATCAGCTTGATATGCTGGAACAGGGTTTCCTTTTTAAGGCTTCAAAGTTGACAAACAAAGGTACTATACAAGATTGTGAACCAGTTATGGTAGTCTTGACCAAATGTGGTGGTCTTTGACCGTTTTGGGTTAGTCTTGAATGTGAGGACTTGATGATGATGGCTAGTCTAAGGTCTCTTTAATAAGCAGTCAATAAATATTATAGCTGGGTGCCTAGTCAGCCAGACCCGAGCAGCAAAAGCTAATTTATTAGTACTTTTCTTTTTTCTTTGGGTACCGAATGCTGTCTGCTCAGCCTAGGCCTTCGTGCACCAACTGTGATGAAGTCAGCAGACATGCCCATACAGCAGCGACAGCAGCAGATTTTGTCTGTACAGTTGTGACCTCAGAGGGAATCTGTCGGTACTCTGAACAGATTTGACACTGCTGCAGGCTTGTGGGCTGCCGTCCTGGTCGTACTGTGATAATCCTGCTTGGGGTCTCTTTTATACGTGCAAAACGGACGAGAAGCCTGAAAATTAGAAAGCTTTTGATTATAAATCTCTCATACCTTATCCTGCAAAATATTGATAATTTTTGACCTTTTTGCATGGGTTATAAAAGAGATTTTTTTGTTGATCTATTTTGCAAGTTGAGAACATGCTTTGTGTTTAAAAGTATAAGATGAGGCAGCTCACACTAACTCATAAAGTTTACAGGAAAGATAAACGGTACAGTGAAAAGGATGCAGCAAAAGTTGTGAGGCAGATGCTAAATGTTGCTGCACGCTGTCATCTACATGGAATTGTGCACCGGGACTTAAAGCCTGAAGTATGAGTCAAGTTGTTACCTTGGCCCCTTGTTAGAAGCTTCTTTCTTGTGTAATTAACCTTTTTCTGCTACTGCATGCTTGTGAACTGTGAGGCTTTTGCCAGAAGTTTGCAGTTCTAATTGCAAGTGATAATGCACACAGAACTTTCTTTTCAAAGCTCGATCTGAAGACTCGCCTCTGAAGGCCACGGATTTTGGCTTGTCAGACTTTATTAGGCCGGGTGCTGATTCTTGCCTAGACATTTTATGGCTTCCATCCAGTTAAATTTAGCTGACAATATGTTCAATGGAACAATGTGGTTTTTATACCTTAAGGACAATTAAAACTTATGGTCTGAAAGTGGGTATCTTTTGTGCACTTGGGCAGGTAAAAAGTTTCTCGATGTTGTGGGAAGTGCATATTATGTTGCGCCAGAAGTTTTGAGGAGAAAGTCAGGGCCACAGTCTGATGCCTGGAGTATTGGTGTTATCACATACATATTATTATGTGGAAGGCGCCCATTTTGGGATAAGACAGAGGATGGAATTTTTAAAGAGGCAAGGTTATTTTTCAATGTGTCTGTGTGGTGCTTTTGTTTAATTATAACCTCTTGAATTAGAGTTTTTTTCTTCCCAGGTTTTGAAAAAGAAGCCTGATTTTCGAGAAAAACCCTGGCCGTCGATAAGCACCAGTGCAAAAGACTTTGTAAAAAAGCTTCTGGTCAAGGATCCACGAGCAAGGATGACTGCTGCGCAAGCATTATGTGCGCCTTTCTTTGTGTTGAATATAATTAAATGCTAGGTGGTGGCAATGGTGTCTTTTTTTTTGGGGGGGGGGAGGATAATACATTTTCACAGAATTAATTTTACACATATCCAACAACCTTACCTCTATGTTAACATCGTGCAGCTCATCCATGGGTCAGAGAAGGTGGTGATGCAACAGACATTCCATTGGACATTTCTGTTCTTTCAAATATGCGCAAATTTGTTAAGTATAGTCGATTGAAGCAAATTGCTTTAAAGGTAACTTGCAACACTCGTGCGCGTGTGAGTGTGCGTGTAGGTGCAAGTGTGGATTTTGTTTCTTCAATGTTTTTTACTGACTTTTTCTACAGGGGGCCTGAATCATATTAATTTCCCTTTTGTTGAATGTTCTACAGGCGCTAGCAAGCACTCTCAATGATGATGAAATTGCTGATTTGCGTGACCAATTCAATGCCATAGATATGGATAAAAATGGGACCATCACACTGGAGGAAATAAGACAGGTTTGATCACCCGAAGCTTCTCCCATCTCATGCACATTCATGTGGTGGACGAGAGAAGCATAGTGTCATCCACTCACAAGCGGATAACATCCTTCCAAGGAAGTAGAGGGTACAACATGTGTGTGTGTGCGTGTGCATGTGTGTAACATGCACTTGCTTGTGGAAGCGTTTTAATGATAAGAAATCGATGCATAACACCTGCCGAAAACTGAATTTCAAAGTTTAGGGTTGAGAGAAGTGCACGTGAACACCAGATCGGGTCCCAATCCACCCTCTCAAAAGCCCTTCTAGGTGCATTTGCTTTATTGCTTGCGAGAACGAGTACAAGATTAACTTACTTTGCTGTCGCACGGGGACTGAAATCGACTGACAGTTGAAGGGGAGTTATGGACCTGATTTGGACTGATTATTGCCGCACCATGGCTGTGCATTTACTGACCTACACACCCACAGTAGAGAGCAATCCTGGCTGGCCTGTTATGCCCTGATTTGTGTGTGTGCATGCGTGTAACATGCACTTGCTTGTGGAAGCGTTTTGATGATAAGAAATTGATGCATAACACCTGCTGAAAACTGAATTTCAAAGTTTAGGGTTGAGAGAAGTGCACGTGAACACCAAATCGGGTCCCAATCCACCCTCTCAAAAGCCCTTCTGGTTGCATTTGCTTTATTGCTTGCGAGAACGAGTACAGGATTAACTTACTTTGCTGTCCCACGGGGACTGAAATTGACTGACAGTTGAAGGGGAGTTATGGACCTGATTTGGACTGATTATTGCCGCACCATGGCTGTGCGTTTACTGACCTACACACCCCCAGTAGAGAGCAATCCTGGCTGGCCTGTTATGCCCTGATTTGGGCGCTCCAAACAGGCTGAACACCCCTGGATGCTGGCTGCCCTGATATTACTGTTGAAGGCGCCCTTTTCTCTGCTCTGTGTTTTTCTGAGAAGAGGGCTGGTTCTGTGCTTTTTGCGTCAGCCCGAAGATATGGCTGCATTTTTCGCCTTGAAGGCGTAGAATGGTGTGCGTTTGTTGCCTTCATATACTTGCTTTCCACCTTCTGGACCTGGCCGCCCCTTGATTGATGGTACTTGGCTCTCCTTTGGCTTTGGAGTTGTGTCCTCAAGGTTGGATGGCTATGACTTGTCACAAGATGATTAGAGCATCCCTCTTTCTACCCTATATATAGGCACCAATGATAGCTAGGGTTGGCAAGGGTTGCCATTCTAGATGGCCATGAAAAGGTGTATCATGGGCATATACTTTCATGGCCCTTTTTTGCCCTCAACACCCATGTGTCCATGGGCTGGTCACCCCACTTTTGACCATTGCTAGTCACTATTAACCTTAATGGTTTTCACACATGGCATGAAACATTTTCCTGGGACTTGGACAAAAACACCCGACATGGCGTTCCTAGACGTCCGACCATGGGTCTAATAAATGTCCAGTTTGGTATGTACAAGATTACATTTTGCAAAGAGGGTTAGACTTGTGCCATGGACACGACAGGACAAACCCTATTGATCTAGATGGCGCTTGGTGACTTGTCTCTTGGACTAGGTTTCAGAACATGCTCTTGGCCCATAAGAAAAGATATCCTCTGTCCTAGATAAAGGAGAATGTCCACGTGGCACCCTAGGACAGAACATGCTCTTGGCCCATAGGAAAAGATATCCTCTGTCCTAGATAAAGGAGAATGTCCACGTGGCACCCTAGGACAGATGGTGCATGCTACATCCCACAGGACAACAGCCCACCATGTGCTCGGGATCGTGGCCTTCTCTGCCCTCACCTGCCTCGGGACAGCAGCCCACCATCTGCTCGGGATCGCGACCCTCTCCGCCCTCAGCTATAGCATGGGACGGCAGCTCTCTGTGCTCCACATCTCACACTGAGACATACTGTATTGGGATACCTTCTGCGTTTTGCTCCTGTGCAGTCCTTTGGCAGCCGTCCAGACTCCAGCCCTGCACCCCTCAAGTATGGTAGCACCCTTGTCACTGGAGCTTGCATCACTTCCTTTCCGCTGCCCACTACAGACATCTACTACCTCGGAGTGTCACCGCATCCACCGACGTTAGCCTTCAACACTGACTACCTCACGGAGTGCCACCGCTGTCCTCGACGCGAGCCTTTGTCACGACTGTGCTTCTCGTCTTTGCTTATTCGACGGTCTACTACTCAGAGTCACCTCACATCAGAGGGCCTCTTGTACAAGATTGCATTCATCATTGTACATACACTCATTCATCCATTTCATGCTGGGTTGATTTGCTCTGATCTCTCGCACATCTGGTCCTTTTGTCCTTTTGCCCTCACATGGTATTAGAGCTATCGTGAGCAAAGGGATTGAAGACCTCGAGAGCACACAGCATGGATCGTCTACCTATGATTCTGGAGGACCAGCCTTTGTCACCAGAAGGTGATTCTCCTTACGATGGGACTTACTCATTGGAGAGCCCCGTTCAAGGTCTTACATTGGAAAACGACCAGCCTGTTTACACGTACTCACCCTCTACACCTTTGACATCATCCGACAGCCCCTCTTAGGGCCGACCAGCAGCCCAACCACATATGTAAGCAATCGTTTCATATTCAGCACAAACACCACATCATAATCAACATCAACTGCTGCTGCTGGCCTATCTCTGCAGCAGCCTGGATCATCATTGTTCATATGCAGTTGCTGCCGTTGGCTCCTTCCTCTGCCCACAGCAGCAGCACTTGCCCGGGACATCAGCTCTCTTTGCATCCATCAGATCTGCTTTTCTCTTGCAGTCCAAGCATACCTTGGGACAATAGCCCATTCTCTGCTCATCATCACCTGTCGACTTGGGACAGTAGCCCTCTCTGCTCATCATCACTTGACATCGGGACAACAGCCCTCTCTGCTCATCATCACACCTCGGGACTGTAGCCCATTCTCTGCTCACTACCTACCTCGGGACAACAACCACCATCTTCTCGGGATCGTGGCCCCCTCTGCTCTCACCTACCTCTGGACAGCAGCCCACCATTTGCTCAGGATCGCGGCCCTCTCCGCCCTCAGCTACAGCTCGGGACAGCAGCCCTCTCTGCCCCACGCATCTGTTTTCTTCTGCATCAGAGTCCCACACTGAGACATATTGTATGTGGATACCTTCTGCGTTTTGCTCCTGTGCAGTCCTCTGGCAGGCGTCCAGCCCGGCACCCCTTAGGTACCGCAACACCCTTGTCACCGGAGCCTGCACCACTACATTTCTGCTGCCCACTACAGACATCTACTACCTCGAAGTGCCGCCGCATCCACTGATGCGAGCCTTCGACACCGGCCACCTCAAGGAGTGCCCACTGCCACGCTGTCCTTGACGTGAGCCTTCGTCACCGGCCGTGATTCAGCTCCAATCTCGTCTTTGCTCATTCATCCATTTCATGCTATGTTGATTTGCTCTGATCTCTCACACTTTTGGGCCTTTGGTCCTTTTGCCCTCATAGATGGTCCCCCTCAAGATGTCGAGGGTGATGATGGAGGACTGATCCCGATCCGCTCGCGAAGACGCTCGAGGATGGGTCGGTTGACGGATTTTGTAAGAATATCGGCATGGTTGTCGGCTGTAGGAATGTTCTGGAGTTTGATGGTACCAAGCTCCACGTGTTACTGGTAAAATGAAAATGGACACCAACATGCTTGGTATGGTTAGAAAAAATAGGATTGTTGGTGAGGGCAATCGCATTGTGATTGTCGACGAAGGTGGTAGAAACGGCGTCCATAGGAATGCGCATCTCCTCAAGAAGCTGACGGAGATACATAACCTCATTGGTGGCGTCATAGAGGGCCCAGAACTCGGCCTCAGTTGAAGAACTTGCAATGGTATCTTGCTTCTTGCTAGACCAAGAGAAAGGGCCAGATCCAAGTGAGTACAAATAACCACCATGCGAACGTTGGGAATTGATATCACCAGCCCAGTCGGAGTCTGTGTAACCATGTAGGGTGATCCCACGACTATAGTGAAGTCCAAACATACAAGTACCCGCTAGATAGCGAACAACCTTATCGCTGAACTCCAGTGTGGCTCCTTCGGAGCAAATACTGACTTAAGATGGATGTGCAATAGGAAATGCCGGGTTTAAAGTTTGTGAGCCATATGAGTTTCCCAACCACTTGGCGGTAGGCTTGCTCTTCCTGTGGTGGTGAGTCCGCTTCCTTCGAAAGTTTGATGGTTGGATCCAGTGGGGTAGGCACATGGAATCCACAAGGATAGCACCATCAAGAAAATACGAAGTAATGAGTTGAAGACAATACTTTTGTTGTGACACATCAGGATGTTGGACCACCTCCATGCCAAGGAAATATGAGAAGATGGAGATCAGTACGTCTCAGCCGTGCCGCTGTGCCATGATATCGGTCACTTTGGCTTGATTTGAACCAGAGATGATTAGATGATCGACATACAACACTAGGTAGCAAACCATCCCTTGATCTGTGTGGATGTAGATATTAGGATCACAATGGGATGGTTGAAAACCTTGGTTGCTTATAAATTTGTCGATGCAATGGTACCACGCTGGGCGGCTTGCTTAAGCGCGTAGAGAGCTTTATGCAGGCGGAAAACTTTGTCCTTAGGGAAGCCTAGAGGTTGGTCAACATAGACTTCCTCCTCGTGAATATCATTTAGGAAGGCACTCTTGACATCCATCTGGTAGATTGGCCATTTGTGGTGTGTAACCAGATTGACACACCACCAGATTGAGTAAGAGACGGATTGTTGTCATTCGAGTTGTAGGTGCGAAGGTGTCATCGAAGCCAATGCCTTGTTTTTGGTGAAAGCCTTGCACTACAAGCTGGGCTTTGTACTTGTCCAAGGTACCATCGGCTTTAAATTTGGTGCGAAAGATCCATTTGGTTCCAATGACCTTATGACGACGACGATCCACAAGGGACCATGTGCCATTATGGTCAATGCTTTCAAGTTCTTGCTCCATACCTTGTTTCCAGGTTGGTTGTTTGATTGCCTCTTTCCACGATTTGGCTCATCATGCGCCACATAGTTGACTAAAAAAACAGAGGCAAATGAGGCACGAGGAGTGAGTCTACTGGACCGACGAGGACCCTCCAAGGGGTATCGCAAGGAAGCATGCCTGAATCCCACATGGTATGTTGGTACCAGTGGGGTAAAGGGTCCTTGGGTGGTTGTCGGGAGGAGGAAGGCTCCAGAGTAATAGTCGATTGATTGGGTTCATTTGGCACAGCCAGAGAATCTTGATTGGGTGGCATGGGCAGCGGAAATCGAAGTAAGTCTCGCTCCTTAAAGACAATGTCTCGACGAACAAAGACTTTGTCAGCATTTGATTCAGAAGAGTAGCCCAACTTACTCCTTGGCTCAAGCTTGCCCCTCGTGTGAATGTGTGTGTAAGTACAACACCCAAAGACACTGAGATGGAAAACAATTGGTTTTTCTCCATAAAATGCCTCAAACAGGGTCCTGAGGGACAGCGACCGTGGGGCAATGGTTTTGAAGGTACACCGCAGTGTTGATCGATTCTAATCAAAAGGCATTTAGGCAGCTTTGCTGCAAAGAGCCTGGAGCGTGCCATATCCATAACGGTTATGTTCTTGTGCTCGACCACTCCATTTTGTGAGGGGGAGTTGGTGGAGGTGAGCTGGCATTGAATGCCCTGCTCTTGCAAGAACTCGGCAAATTGATGGGAGATAAACAAACCACCATTGTCACTGTGAGCAATCCCAATCGAGACGCCCATTTGGTTAGTGACTAATCGAATCCACGTGGTAAAGTATTGGAAGGCATCTGATTTATGCTAAGGAAATACACCCACATGTATCTCGAATAGTCATCTACAATCAGCATGTAGTAGATAGACCCATTCAAGGAGGGGGTTGGGGATTGCCGTTGGTTTGAGTCTTTGGACGGCGGCTGTAAGGGCCCAAGGCAGCCCCTCACACACACTCTCTCTCCCTCATTCTCTCCCTCCCTCCCTTAAGCCTTTCTCAAGACCCAAAGTTCAAAGTTCAAAGTTCAAACACACTAGGATGATGATGTTTTTATACCCACTCTTGGAGCTCTCTCTATACTCTACCGGTTCATTTCATTTTACTTTGTACCCTTGAATCTTGATGATGTATCCAGATGATGAGGATGGACTATTTTGGTCTCATAGGTCATTTTGCAGACGTTTAATACAACTTTCTTTCTTTAACACACACACTCTCTCATACTATGAGATCCACGGGAGGTTTCACTGTCTATTTCGTGAGGGATTCGGTCCACTCTCCAGGATCATTGACTTCCAGGACTAGCATTGCCTGGGCCTCTTCTTGCTTGAGCTCCGCAGACACAGGGACACCTTCTTGAGACACATGCCCCAGCCACCCCGTCCCTTCCCTCGGCAGCCAACCATCACCAGTTTCTTTCGGACCCAGGAGGTGGAGGACACCGACATAGTGGATCTTGTGGATCCTCCACGAGCTGCTCTGGACCTACCTCACCCAAAAGGAGTTACCTCAGACTGAGCCTCTGCACTCTAGCGTGCCCGATGCCCTCGACCCCCCCCCCCCCCCCGTGGCCACGATCACCTCATTAGCTCTAGATCCGGGACATGCTCCACCGCCATCGAGCTACCTTTCCACGCGACATAGCTGAGGGAGACCTCGCGGCCATACTCGTCAACCCCATGCTTGACATTTTGGAGAGTGGTATACCATCTACTCGGAGCTGATGTTGCTCCCATGTTTTTATGTTCTTAGTATTCCATGACGAGTTTCCATGGACAGTTTTGTATCACCCCAGTGAGATAGCTATATTTATGTTTTCATTCTGTTTTATTTTCCATTCCATGATGAGATATGCCATGGACATTATTGTAGCACTTTGGTCTCATAGGCCCATTGGGTCTTTAGTAGACGCTTAATATATCTTTCTTTCTTTCTTTCTTTCTTTCTCCCTCTCTCATACACACACTCTCTCTCCCTCTCTCCCTCAAGGCTTATACATACACACTCTAGTCTCTCTCTCTCTCTCTCTCTCTCTCTCAATTTTCACTATATATATTATATCTATCTATTACTATATATATATAACTCCTCGGGGGTGTTGGAATGGTTGTTCGCCAAGAAGATGAGTTGGCTAAACAACTCGAAGATTATTTGAGGATGGGTCAGATCCGTCCAAGTAAATCACCTTGGGGTGCACCTGTGTTGCTTAGGAGAAAGAAGGACAACACCTGGAGAATGTGTAGAGATTACAAGAGATTGAACAAGCTTACCATTAAGAACCGTTATCCTCTCCCTAGATCAGATGACCTGATTGACCGGAACCGCCTTTCGGACTAGGTATGGCCATTACGAGTTTCTCGTATTACCTTTTGGGTTAACCAATGCTCCAGCCACTTTCCAGCAAATGATGAACGATCTTTTTCGTGAACATTTGGGAAAATTTGTGGTGGTGTTCTTGGATGATATTTTGATATATAGTCATACTCTTGAGGATCAAGTCAGACACCTCACAATTGCCTTAAAATACATCTTGAAACAAATCAAGTATCTTCTTTAATTCGTTGCTTTCAAACACACTTAATTCATTAACATCCATAGAATATGCTAAGTTCTCGGATCAAATTTAGAGCATGTGTATTCCTTCCTAGTGAAAGTTCCTCATCACACTTTCAGCTTCACTCCAAAGGGGGGTTTGTTGGGTATTCAGAGTCTCATGTGTGTGTGCATGTACCACTATTTGTGTACTTATATGTATTCAACGAGCATGGTTACTTCGTTGAGGATTTCAAAAATGGATGTAGAGTCATTGCCAAAGGCAAGAAAGAAGGTTTTATCTAATATAACTTGAAGAGGGGGGAGAGGGGGTGGCCCAAGGCTATTCCAACCCCTAGTGTGGTGTCTTCTCTCTATACTCTCTCTCTTTTGTTTATTCTTAGGTTTTCTCAAGGTTTTACGTGTGAATTTGTTGTTTTTTTGAAGATAAGCTAAGTACCCATGCCACAACCCTTACGAAGGCCTGTTTTAGTGGTATCAGAGCGAAGGATATATCTCTCTCCTACGATGTATAACGATCTTTACACGTGCTTTTTGCTTTTTCCTCAAGCAATGGGAAGCACTCACCTCCAAGAAGAGGACCAAGCCACCAAAAGTGGAAAGCAAACCCAAGAACCCACATGGTCAAAGAAACTATGACTAATTTGGACACTATTTAGCACAAGAGAAGAGGAGGACATTTCGCATGAAGAACCATGTATCAATAGCCAGAGAGAGAAGAGCTAGGCCCAGAGTAAGAAAAAACAGAGAATAGAGGACAATTTGTTTAATAATTGGGAGAAATGTCACCAAATCATCAAAATACAGGTTGTTGATATGCAAAAACGTAGCACAACACAAAAAAAACAAAAACAAAGTTTTGGGAAAAAATGTGAGGTGGCAGTGTCACGTGGTAGGATAGCAACCTAGGGCCACCTTACAGGCTTGGAATGATGCGACTAGTTTTTGGAAAGCAAAAGATTAAATCTTTTTAAGTATACTAAAAAGAAAAGAGCTTTGATTAATAAAAAGATGTTTTTTGGGGCTATAAGTGAGTTTTAAAACACTTTTCAAGTGCTATTGGACAAGAATTGTAAATTCAGCTATTCTTTGATTGTTGAGATATGGAAAAAGTTGAGAGCTCTCTAACTCGTAAAGACTTCCTCAAGAGGCTTTATCTAATATAACTTGGAGGGGGGGTCGGCCGAAGGCTATTCCGACCCCTAGTGTGGTGTCTTCTCTCTCTACTCTTTCTTTTATTTATTTTCATATTTTCTCAAGGTTTTACGCGTGAATTTGTTGTTTTCTTGAAGATAAGCTAAGTACTCATGCCACAGCCCTTACGAAGGCTGCAGCCCTTATGAAGGCCACAGTCCTTACGAAGGCTTGTTTTAGCCTTCACACGATTCTTACTTTCTTGTGGAAATGCATATCGATGTTGCGTGTTCATCATACAAGCTTCACACACATTTGACATCTCTGAAAATACTTGTAGATGTGCCACAATCCCATACCTTTGTATCTCTTTTAAGACTACAAAGATTAGGTGTCCAAATCTCCCATGCCATAGCTTGCTTGTACTTGACAACTATGTCTGCGTTGCTTCGCCTCCATGCTAAAGCAAGAGAAGGATCTGGTGGTATGGTCTGTAGTGGATTTGCTGGGTCCGGAGGAGGAACCGGCTTTGCATCAGCTCTTGTTGCGGTTTCCCACAACTCATAAGAATCAAGAAAAGACCTAATCTTGAACTTCCAGAGAGTGTAAGTTGTCCCATCCAACTTCCCATCCGCAAAAGGTGGAGGGCGGGCATGAGTGGCTGCGTTATTTGCAGGTTGGGTCCTCTCTCCAAATCTCCCTTGAAATATCAAATTGCCAAAACAAGCTTTCCCTAGAGCCCCTGCTCTGATACCATGTAATAATACATGATAGCGGAAGCAAGATCAACACAATACAAAGCACTGAATTGAAGAAAGAAGTGGAGAGTAAACAATATTCTTGCAACTTTTATTACAAACTCATTGCGTCCGCCGTGTGCTCCGGGTAAGGAGATTTGAGTAGACTTTGGAAGGAGGATGTCTTGCTTACAAGAGTGCTTGAACACAATGAACTTGATGATGAACTAAGGTTGCCAAACTCATCTAAATATATAGTGCCCAGGGGGTCTCCTAACCATTTGGCCACACTTGGCCACCACCTTGTGTCTAAATTGGGAACTGTTGAGTGCCCGGGTGCTCACCACCACAATGACTACTCCTTATAAACGGGGCCTTACAAAATAGAGCACATTCGTCACCTGCAGAAACAACATAAGGGTGAAGCATTGAGCAAATGCTTTTCCAACAATTTTTGTGGAAAAGGACAGGCCAGAGGCTTGTATAGATTTAAATTATTGTTGGTCAATAAAGAATTCAAAAGGGGAAGGGAAGGCCCATTCCAGATGTCCCCTTCCAAGAATGGACATTTGAGGGTGGCTTGGGTTGGGGATAATTGAATGGCTGCCATGGGGTCCTCCAAGAGGGGCAGTGGGGGACCAAGGGCTACTTTCAAGAAAAGCCGAACAACGAGAAAACACGAGCAGACATGAACATGGAAGAGGGTGGTATGGAGAAGGTGAGGGAGCAGGAGGGGAAGCATAGGAGGTAGAAGAGTAAAGGCGGGGAGTGGGGAAGCTTAGGAGAGGGGGGGGTGGGGGGGGCGCTCTTTAGGGAGGGCTGCTACATGGGGAGCTCCAGCTCTGGAAAGCGAATAAGAGCAGTGTTGTGCTGTGCTTAAATAGTCTATATTGGTGTGTTTAGTGGCTATGGTCATAAACTTTTGTGAATCCTTGCTATTCTTTGTTTTACTGCATTTAATCATACTGTTATCACAAGTACTATACACTTTTACATAGAGTGGTACTTCACTTTTTAAAAGTGTCTGCATGTGTTTAGGCTCTGGCAAAAGATCAACCTTGGAATTTAAAGGAATCAAAAGTTTTGGAGATTTTACAGGCGGTACGGTCTTTTCACACCAATCAAATTGCAAAGTTGGAATTATACTGAAATACGAGTTTTCATTCATGGAGTCATCTCATTAATTGCTGCTTTGTAGCAGATGGACAGCAATAGAGATGGGCTTGTGGACTTTGAAGAGTTTGTGGCTGCAGCATTGCATGTCCATCAGCTGGAAGAGCTTGATGTTGAGAAGTGGAATCGACGTACTCGTGCAGCATTTGAAAAGTTTGATACGGACAAGGATGGGTATATCACTCCTGATGAATTGAGTGTGGTGAGTATATGTCGTCTTTACGTGCTAGTGGAACAATCTTGATGAAATGTGTTCTTGTTTTGGAGTCATTGTTGTAGTGTTTAAGTACCCATACTCCCAGTTCATGAATCACCATTCTTCCTCTGCAGGGCTCACGTTAGTTCCTTTTGATTCTTGCCAAATCTAGGTTTTCTCTAGCTTAGCAGACCCACATGCATTTGATGGATGTCTTTCATGTCAGTGAGATGGGGGCAACAAACCCTTGAGAAGTGGCATGTACATGTGAAAGGCACCCCTCTTCACTTTATTTGGGTATCCTTATGTATAGGGGGAGGGTGAATTGTAGTGACTTCTATTTCCACCCAGAGGAGCCATGTAGATAAGAGTTTTGGAGGTGGTTTTGGGATAGTTACTACCTATGCGAAGTCACCCTCTTCCTGCGTTGATAGTCCATGATGGTCTTCTTGTAGTGAGTGTGCAGCTGGCAACAGCTGCTCTTGTGCCGGCACATTCATACCATAGCCCCTCGTTATCCATCACCTTCACCTGCATCTGGCTGCTTAGCAACAAGGAAAAGATTAGGGGCTTTTATCAATTGGAGGCTACTCTAAAGCATTCTTTAACATGGTTTGCTTAATTTCATGTTCTTAATGAAAAAAGAGGAGATTGGAACCAGAGAGAGGGTGAAACGATATGGCTCCTTTCTTTTGCTCCTCTGTATACATCTACAGCCCCCTTGGGTTTCCGGCTTTGTGGTCCATCAATAATGCTTTATTTGGCACCTGTGTTGACTTTATAATCTTTTAGCCTCTATGTTGTTTTGAAACATATAGCAAGTGATGATCTAACACGCATGACTTCTGGTCGGTGGTTGCAGTATACGGGGTTGAAAGGTTCTATTGATAGCTTATTGGATGAAGCCGACACAGACAAAGATGGGAGAATAAGTCTACCCGAGTTTCAAAAATTGCTACGACAGGTTAGTATGGATGTCGAGCACAATAGAAAGGACCAGCATCGCTCTCGTAAGTAGGCATCTTAACGGATGGGGAGCACAATATAAAGGATCATTGCCTACATAAGTAGGTGCCTTACACTACAAAGAGAGGAGCCTTAAGAATCATGCACACCGAAGCCCATCTGAAAATGAATAAGTTATACGTGTACACTAGAAAGATTGCAGTCATCTATTTAAGGTGTACATATAAGGTTAGCCTTTTAAGGAGGCAATGTTTTGGATGAAAATGTTGTGAAGCCACCTATATGTCTTTGATAAGAAGGCTTTCTATGCCAAGTGGTCATCCGTCTTGGGTTCTCCTTTCCCATCGAGCATGGAACTGCATGCTTTCCAAAAACATTGGGATGCTGAAACGTAGCATGCAATTTTGTTCTTGCAACTGTCTCACGATGTTCCAAACCCGGCTCACACACTGCTTTTGGGGAACTGTCCATTTATGAGACACACTGCCATGCCCATAGTTTTCTTACCCATTGGTATTGAGTCTCTTTGGCTTGTAGTTTTCTTTCTCATTGGTATTGAGTCTCTTTGGCTCCCTCAAGGCATTGCCATCTTTTGAATCTCAGTTTTTTGCTTAGCCAGGAGCTGAAGGAAAGTGTAGTTTTGTTTCACAGCTCCATATTCTTGGAGCATTGAAGAGTTGTTTGTTTGCAAATTTGGTTACCTTCTAGGTTTCTTGTTAAAGAAGAACGAGAAGGATATTGTGTTCTTTGCTTTGCTATTTTCATTCTCGCTCAAAAGCTATTAAGGATATGATTTTGTGTGTGTGTGTGGGTACAGAGTGTGGTTAGTTTTCCTTGAACAGTAGGAAGTGGGTGGGTGTATGAGATGATAACAAAGATATCTTAAGGTAAATGTTGATCCCCGTTTTATCGTTGCCTTGCCCTGTTGATGGTTGTTTGTGTGGTTGATCTCCGGGTGTGGTTGAATTTTCTCTTGATGGTTTATTCTCTCCTGTCACAACGCATCACGGCACTTCTTGAGTTTTAGTTTTATTTTAGGGTTTGTAAGTGTATGGGCTAAAAGCTTTGAGTTGCACGTAAGTATACAATGGAAGTTTGCCTTTTATAGTAAGGGCTTTAGAGATTCATCATACAAGCCTTGCATATACGGTGGCCTTTTGAGGATATATATACTTGTAATTGCAAAGGTGCCTAGATATCTATGATAGGAGGCTTGCTAGAGTGGTCACTGTCCTTTACAATTATAATGGGGCCACAATCCAAAAAAGGTCAGATGCTTGAGGGTATTATATAATTCTTAATAACAATTTAAAAGTTGAATGGCCCTGACTGTGTCACCAAAAAGGTGGATAAAAACTGACCTAGATAGTTTTAGTAATGCTCTCATAAACCTAATAGTAGTGTTTCCATAAACCTAGAAGAGCTTAATTGTTACATCTTCTTGTAAGGCCTTTCAAGTATACCTTGTCCTTTAGCCTCCTTTTGTTTGTGTCATTTTTTTTATTTTTGTTGGTTGTGATTCTTCATTATCTTTTAGGTACTGCAACATTGAAGAGAGATTATTTGATTTTAAATGAGTATAATTTTTGTTGTTTTATTTAAAAGAAGAATCTTTGCCTTGCACTTTGTTCTTTTCAATTCTTGCTTTTGGTTTTGGCCAGAGTATCAAAAAAGGGGTAATGTTATTGAGAAAATCAATAGCTCAGTTGGATACACGTCACTTGGAATTTTTAATAGTAGTTAATCCTCCACTCCTAATAAGATCTTGGGTTGGTATGTTCAAATATGTCAAATAGTTTGTGAAGCATTTTGACTCATAGTTATTGTGTGCATTGATTAAAAAAAACATTGTGTGGTTTTTAGAGACTCGTTGAAAAATCTTCTCTTAAAAGAAAATCCTTATTGAGAGGCTTTCATAGCATGTCAAAAATTACACATGGCTTGGCAAGTATGCATGGCTATGGTGTGCGTAATCATAATTACTATAACTAAAGAACACTAATGCTATGGTGGATGTAGTCTAATTAACAACATAATGATGATCTTAATAACTTAAATCAATATTGACTTAAGCATAATTAGGTTACAAGATGGAAACTTTTACTCATAGAGGCTTGAGAGTTGCTTGTCTTCATCGCTTAAAAATGATTTTTTATATATGAGAAGGGTACACCTCTTATAAGTGTGCTCACGTGGAATAATATCCATGTGTGATTTGGTTGTATGCTCCTGATCTTGGTTCTCTACTCATACCTTGTCATCAGTGGGATCACAAATTTCAACATTAAAGTGGCCATCGTTGGATTGCTTTTTGTTGAGCCATGATATTCATAAACAACCAAAATGAAAGAAAAAGGCACTAGAGGACACTTGTGTGTCATAACATCCAGGCCACTAGTGGACCCTCATGAGTCATACCATTCAATCCAATCAAAGTCGTTGAAAGCATGCAGTTGAATATCACCACTTGTAGCATAGAATTGCCGAAGGGACTCAGTGTCGTGTAAGTATCAGAGTATTTGCGTGGCAATAGTTTAGCATGTCGTGTAAGTATTGGAATATTTGCTTGGAAGTTTGCATGTTATGTCGTGTGTTGTGTGGACATGATGTGGTCAATGTTAGAGGTTGGCTAAAGTGTTCTTATAGAAGATGAAGTGGTCAAGTGGCTATAAAGTTGAGATTACAGCTCATTTGTGAGTGTTTGCTAGGTTTGTGTCCAGTCATTTGTCGTGACTTTAAACGGTAAAACCAAGAACTCATAATGCTCATATCTAATTCTAAATCCAATCTTATCATCGTCAAAGATCCTAATATGATGGTAACCTATTCTCAGATCAATCTTTCTATAGTATCATGCTCCAGAAAGTCTATCAATAGGGTCATCCATCTTTGGTAAAGAATATTTATTCTCAATAGTAAATTTGTTAAGATTCTTGTAATCAACACACATTTTCTTGGTCTTATCTTTCTTGTTTACTAAAGAACAGGAGCGTCCCATGGTGACTTACTAGGTCTTACATATTCATTACGGAGGTACTCTTGAAGCTGTCTTGCAACCTCATCCTTCTCAATCTGGCTTAACATATAAGGTTGTCTAAATACTGACTAAGATCCAGGTAATAGCTCAATTCGATGGTCTACACTCTTCTTGAGAGTAAACCAAGATGTATTTTTTTTGAAACACATTGGAACTCAGACATCATCTCTTAAAACAATCTTCTCTCAGGAGAATCCACACACTACGAAGGCCCACTCTTTTCGAGCATGCCTTATCAATAGCATCACAGCTTGAAGTAGTTTTTTAGTCTTCTTCCATAACTAATCTTCCAAGAAGAATATAATCACATTTTTCTCCCTTCCCTAGAGCTAAATTCATAATCCTAGGAGAGTTGCTGCTTGTCAAGTATCAATTTCCTATTGAGAAAAACAACTAGAATAGAAAAAACTCTTTGGATATAGTAACACTTTATATTTATTCTTAAAAGAAGATGTAAAAATATTATCACTGCAATGTAATTCAATAATTAGAACGCAATAAAGATCATCACATTCATTGAAGTTGAGAATTTCTCTTGTTTCCAAAGTAGAACATACATGACTATCATCATCAATTACCTTTGATACACTAATAATTGAAGAAATTTTACTCATGAGACTAGAGAAATCAAAGGAAAAACTTCTTTATATTATGTTCAAAGGTGATTACATGATGTATATGGTCAATATTTACAATGGGGCTTTTGTGAAAAAACCACTCTTCACGCATAGTAATACATTTATGCTGTCAATGTAGATAACAAAGAAAGAAAGGTATTCTTCATAATCTTGGATCTTCAAGTGACTCAAAGAACCTCGTTACCCCAACACTAGGACAAGTCTTAAGCAAGATTAACTGCATATAGTAGTGGTCACTCGACACTATTGGGAAATGTAATCTCTGGATAAGAGAAGCATCAAAAGAAGTTGTATCACCATCATCAAATAAAACTTGTATAGGGGATCCCATAACTTCACCCGCCATCCACCCCCATAACTTTATCCATCATCTGGATAAGGTCATGTGACTAAACATCCCCATGTTGACCAAACAACTCCATGTTAAAATGACATTTCTTACAACTATTACGTAAAGAATATATATCAATAGGATGAATGAGTGGATTACCTAAAACAACACTTGTCTACACCAAATGAGCATGCCCTGGTGGTTGCATTTCTCTGCCACCATCTCCACCATCGCTTGAAGACTTTTTATTGAATGGACAATTATAAGCATAGTGGCCTTGTTTGTGACATTTAAAACATGCGACTCTTACTGTTTAACATCCTAGAAGCTCATTCTATTACTCAAAATTGTTGCATATCATCCTAAGATCACAAAACAATAAAGGGAAATTATAAGGGTTTGGCTAGTACTCTCCACCCAAACTTAAGGTCCAAATTACATGTGGTGGTAAGCCACCCATCGAGCTAGACATCGGCACAACCCTAGCAAGCACGTGTGCCAAGTTAATAAACCTGAGCACTGGCTTGCTGATGCCTTTTGAAATACTTGAGAAGAAATGACAGGGTATTTCTATGGATTTTTTGGTTGGATAACCATGAACTTTGAAGGGAATAATGCCATTTGGGTGCTGGTCTAAGATTTTTTATGCTCATGTAGGGCTTTCAGCCTAGATCCCTATGGATTATTAGCTTAGAGAAAGTCCGAGTTGGTCCTATAGTTGATGTCTTGAAACAACAGTAAGATATGCTGCAATTTACAAGAGAGAGTATAAAGAGTGCAATTTTATGCCAACCAAAATCCTAGAAGAGGGTCAATGTGTTTACTTGAGAATCCCAAAAGACTCTCAAGTAATGAGGACTTGAAGATTCTATAAGTTATCTTCGAGTTTCATTGAACCTTTTATGATATTGAAAAAGATTCATGAGGTTTCTTATAGGTTGCGCCTCCTGGAGGGAGTACGTGTGCACCTTCTCTTTCTTGTTAGTAGACTAAAATAGGTGCTAGGTGTAGGAGGCAACTTAGTTTCGGACTAGGAGCTCATGATACTTGAGGATCTATTTGTCTATGTGTCCCATGAGCTAGTGGACATTGTGGATTATAAAGATCATACCCTTAGTAATCGGGTTATTTCTGAGTGGTTGATTAGATAGAGAGATTGCTTTGATGAAGACGACACTTGGGAGAATGTTACTTCACTTCGATGCGCTAGTATCCAAATTGTCTCCTTGTCTTTCTCTTATTTAGTAAGGGGAGAATATTATGTCCCATGCTATGTGAACATAACATGGCTAGTGTTAAAGGCTAGCCAGACAGTTCTTATAGTAGTGTGAACTGGTATGAATTCGGTAAAGTTATGAGAACAACAAATACCAATGAATTGTTCCTACAAGATCACTGCAACCAACTCACTAATAAACGTAAGGGAATTGGACTTACCCTTCATCGTGAGACAAAGTGTGGTATAAATCTGGTAAAGTTATGAGAATAGTAGACACTAATGATCTGTTTGGATAGGCCTTATCGACACATGCAAGTTGCTCTTTGAGATACTTGATCCTTGTGAGAAACTCATGTAATACCAATATTAAGGAGTTCTTTCATAACCAATACATGATGATCATATAGGACCACAATGGGTAGTTGGTCTTGTCAAGCTTATCCTTAGTGCAAAGCATTCCAAATACATCATTAGGCCCTGCCTTTTTAGCTTGCAAAATAACAACTTTGCACAAAATGCAAATATCAATCTCCACTGAAATGTAACTGAGATGGCTCATAGTAGATCACTGATGACAAAGAAGCCTATAAAGTGCATGAAAAAAGATAGAGTGTAGAATGTACAAATTGTACTGGTAGGGATTTGTTAAACACTCCGTTGACACCACTCCATTGTTTAATATGGTTTTTTCCACCTAACCTACTAATATAAGGCACACTTTACCATCTTCCTGTGTGTAAATGGGCCTTATCTTTTCGTGCATGGAAATATATAAAGCAACCTTACCATAAGCTTAATGTCAAATAAGAAAAGTTAGGGACTTAGGATACATATTTTCTTAAGAGTAGTAATAGAGGCCAGTCCATTTTTAAGTTTGGCTGGCCTACTGTGAAAACTAGTCACTTATATATAAGCCATTTTTGACAAACTAGTTTACTTGTGAACTCTACTTCTTCTCTCTTCTTGCTTGCTTGTATGCTTTTGAATTCATGCTTTGTTAGATGGATACATACTTCAATAGATTTGATTACAGATTTTCCTCTTTGATTAGCTTCATCTTCTCTTGCTTTTTGTGAGAGAGCATCACCATAAAGGACCATCTCTTCTTGCCTCCATCTAGGCATTGAGAGATCTCCCTTCACCCCTTTAACAAAGGAGCATTTTGAGGTAACAATAGAGTGATGGAAGAGCTCGTACACCCACATTATGAAGTTGTAGATTATGCCTCCATCTAGGTAAAACCCAATGACCTATACTTTGGCAAGGCTAAAGCAAGCTCTTGACTTGAATATATTTGGTGTCGCTGCATGTGAAGGACTACTCTAAGGCTTAGCTCCATTTTTTCGTCCATTCCAAGCTATTGGGATTACATAATATTTCCCTGATGTTGATTAGACTAGATCACACTCCAAAAAACATATGGGTTTGGAGCCATTTGACATGTTTCTTTGTGTTTTTTATTTCCATTTGAAGCTTATGTTGGATTAGGGAATTCTATTTCATCTATTAGTAAGGTAAAACTCTCATTTTTTTGGTGATTTGCATGAAATTGGAACCTAAGAGGCTTATATTTCATTGCTTTGATCTAAAAATTTTCTTAGCAATTGTGATTAGGAGTGGAATCCACTCCTCAAACATGAGCATTAAGCTCCATATGTGGAATTAGAGTGAAATTGTTAATTTTGTTCATGCATTTCACATTTTTTCATAATTTGTCCATGCATTAATGAATTGGTAGAGTAGAAGTATTTAAAACCATCAAAAAACACTTAATTACTTTCATTACAACCATTAACAAATATTATGATCCTTAATATATATCATCTAATCAAGTCTAAAAAATCATAAAAATCACAAAAAAAACCAAACCAGCTCTGAAGAAGTAGGGGACGTGAGTCCATAGTCTTGCACAAAAAAGATGTGAATTTAGACACGTGAGCTTGGAGATACGAGCTATGAGATTGGGACACGAGTTGTGAGTTTGTACACTTATTACACTGACCCTGTCATAGGCCTAGTTTCTAGATTTTGTGCCCCCAGCTAGGCCTATGTCATATAAAGGAAGTATGTGAGCTAAGTTCATAGAAAAAAGATCCAAGCTTGCATACGTGAACCTGACATGTGAACTGGCATGAGCATGGATACACGAACTTGGACACGTGAGCTTGGAGATGTGAACCTATAGATGTGAGCTTGGAGACATGACTCTAGATGCCTGAACCTAGAGATATAAACTTGGACATAAGAGCCTAGCAACCCAAATTTTTTATTATCTAAAATCTTCTCAAAACTGATCTTGAAACATAAGGGGCATTTAATGCTGATCGAATCTGCACTAATTGTTAGAAACAACAATACAATCAATTACAATGTATCAAACCAAACCTCCTCAAACCCTACCAATTCTTTGATCCTAGCAAACCACTAGCACTCAGGCTAGACTCCTTTGGGCCACCTTAAACAAGGAGCTCTAAGAGGAAATGAGCCAAAAAAATGTATGTGAGTGGAGGAAATGATCCAATGAAACATAGACGTGAGTGGAGGAACAATAGAACACCTTGAAAACAGGAGCCACCATCTCCGAATTCACCAACTAGCTTTGTAAATGAGATATGTCTCTTTTACTGTACCACACTAGAAACAAGTGTTCCACAATACACCCAACATCAAGCACATAGACATAAGCTGGAGACCCACTTTCCACCATAAGAGCTTATTAAAGAAGTGCCTTTACCATAGAACTAAGCTCTACTATAGAAGTGCTTTTATCATGAAACCAAGGTTCGCATTTGGACAAGACCCAGGGGAAGGGTAAAGAGCCAATGTCCAGAGGACAACCTCATCACAAAGAGATCCACGGGCATTCATAGAACATGTCCTTAGCCATAGTGAGCTTGCAATGGTAAAAACTAGGTTGATAGAGGACAAGTGCCATTGGAAACTGCATAGCCCAACCTATAGGGCAAGAGAACCGTACCTTGAAATAGAGGGTTTCTTACAAACATCTCCTTACAATGTGAGTACGTAGTAGAAGACATGCTCAAGATAGGATTTGAAACAGGGAGGCATGGTATAACAAACATAGCACCTAGACGCGCAGAGTTGGGTAAAACCAAGCCAATCCATATCTTAAGGATGATGACTGAATTTAATGGAGCTGGAGATCCCATTAAATACCTAAAGATGTTTTATTAAATTTGTGAGGCCATGGATAGATTGATGATCCTACCAACATCTACTCATTTAGAATTTACCTAGAAGGCAAAATAAGGTATGTATAGACCATTGGCAATGCTATACCACCCAACGGGTTCTTTTTGAAACCACACCCGTATAACAATACTTGGTGACTTTACCAACGGATTTTGATAGCCCATAATAATAGGAGAGCTATGAATTATATGAGTAATATGATATGGATATCCAGAGTAACCTCCACCTCTAGCCATAGACTATATCTCTCTGTTCGAAGCCATGGTGTAACAAAGACTGAGAGACCTTAACAATAAGGCATGCATGACATTAATGCAATGTTTCCATTGTAAGGGCTCACACGATGTTGCTAAGGATCCTCATAGAACCATTGTACCTAGTGTCCCAACTCCATCCCTGAATCTAGTGTCGAACCCCAATGTTATTCCATACTAGAGAGGTACATGTTAAAGTGTGGATTCACACATGCCCTAGTGGCAGGAATATCAGGTAGCCATTTTGACAGGCCTTAACTTGTAAGAATACAAGGTGGGCTTATTCATACAATCCCCCTTAATGTCATCACAAGGCTCCACCAAACCAAGTCAAGGGATGTCAGTCATATCCTCTTTGGCGATACCCATTATTTTTTTCCATGATATTTTATTTTTGGATGTGCCTTTTTATATCTTCGACCAGGATTAATGTGTTTAATCAAACTATGTGCGCTGGTATGATGTCTACCAGGATTAATGTGTTTAATCAGCTATGTACGTTGGTATGATATGGTAAGGATTAATATAGTTAATCAGCTATGTGCAATAACTATTATTATTTTTAATGAGTGACAAATTATGTGTTAATTGTGCGCTGGTATGATGTCTACCAGGATTAATGTGTTTAATCAGCTATGTACATTGGTATGATATGGTCAGGATTAATGTAGTTAATCAGCTATGTGTGTTGGTATGATATGGTCAGGATTAATGTAGTTAATCAGCTATGTGCACTAACTATTATTATTTTTAATGAGTGACAAATTATGTGTTAATTGTGGGTGGAGCATGTGTTAGATCACTATGAGATATTTTGGAAGACATGTGAACACCTTTTATGGTTTCATATTTAAGAATCTATATTTTCATAAGGCTAAGGCATCATACTTTTATACATACCAAATAGTATTTTATAATTTTGGTAGGCCCAAGACTTTATATTAATGCTTGCTATATTTTTGTAGAGCTTACATGCTCATAAACTCAAAAGCACTTGTGCTTTATTTTTGGAATTATCTTTTGGAAAGCAAGTGCTTTTTCTAATACTACGTATAAATATGGGAGAGTGGTACAATTGCTTTTTGAAAAGCAAGTGCTTTTTCTAATACATATAAATATGGGAGAGTGGTACAAGGGCCACAGCGCTGCAGAGCAGATTCGTTTTTAATCTCTCCCTTGTGCCATCGTTCGAGGCCAACTAGTTTTGTTTGTTGATTAGGTCATACTCCAAAAAATATATGGTTTTGGAGCCATTGAACATGTTTGTTTGTGTTTTTTATTTCCATTTGAAGCTTATGTTACATTCGGGCATTCTATTTTGTTTATTACTAAGGTAAAACCCTGGTTTTTTGGTGATTTGCATGAAATTGGGACCCAAGAGACTTATATTTCATTGCTTTAATCTAAAAATTCATTTAGCAACTATGATTAAGAGTGGAATCTACTCAGTAAACATGTGCATTGAGCTCCATATGTTGAATTAGAGTGAAATTATCAATTTTTGTTCATGTGTTTCATATATTTTTCTAATTTGTCCATTCATTAATGAATTGGTAGAGTAGAAGTGTTCAAAACCATAAAAAAACACTTAATTAGTTGCATTACAACCATTGATGAAGATTATGATCCCTCATCAAGCCTAAAAAATCCTAAATACCACAAAAAAAAAAACCAAACTAGCTCTCAACTAGGAGACGTGAGCCCAAAGTCCTGCACAAAAAAGACGCGAAGTTAGACTCCTGAGATTAGAGACACGAGCTGTGAGCTTGGGATATGTGAGTCGCGAGTTTTTAGCCAATTATTATGATTGTAAAGACCCGTACACACACACACACCTATGCATGTCCTTGGAAGATTTTCTTATACAATTTGTAAGAGCTTTAAATTCCAAGGAAAGTTCTTATCCTTCGTAATTATTAGGAATTAAGTACACTTAATTCCTATATTACCAATAATTGCACATCGCCTTATCATAGGCCTAGTTCCTATATTACCAATAATTGCACATCGCCTTATCATAGGCCTAGTTCCTAGATTTTCATGCCCCTAGTTAGGCCTATTTCATGCAAGAGAAGTATGTGAGCTAAGTTCATACAAAAAAGGTGCGAGCTTGCGTATGTGAACCTGGACATGTGAATCAGCATATGTGAGCCAAGAGACATGAACCTGGATACGTGACGTAAGCTGCTAGCGCTCAGGCTAGACTCCTTTGGGTCAACCTCAAATGAGGAAAAATATGTGAGTGGAAGAAATGAGCCAATGAAACATAGACGTGAGTGGAGGAACAATGGAACACCTTGAAATAGGAGCTGCCATCTTCGAACTCTGGATCACCAACTAGCTTTGTAAGGATTGCCTTAAGTTTCATGAAGAAGGCCTTCAACCGCCCTATTTTTGGGAGAAACTCTAGTGAACGAGTAGGAACCTCAAGGTTCGCTCGCATAGAAGTTGTCAAACCACGTCAAAACGCCAGAGTATTTCAAACATTTGGTGTCGATCCTGAGCTGACTTTACCCAAGCTGAATGTGACCAACAAATAGCCCAAGAGCAGCCACAATTATGGGCAAATGAGATATGTCTCTTTGTGCCACACCAAAAACAAGTGTTCCACAATAACGCCAAATGGGATATGATGGTTCTTTTACTATACCACACTAGAAACAAGTGTTCCATAGTACACCCAACATCAAGCGCATGACACACAAGCTGGAGACCCACTTTTCACAGGAGCCCATTAAAGAATTTCCTTTACCACAGAACTAAGATCTACTACTATAGAAGTGCTTTTACCATGAAACCAAGGTTTTCATTTGGATGAGACATAGGGAAAGGGTAAATAGCCAATTTCTAGAGGTTGACCTCATCACAAAGGGATCCACAAGGGCATTCATAGAACATGTCCTTAGCCATAGTGAGCCTGTAATGGTAAAAACTAGGTTGATAGAGGACAAGTGCCATTGGAAACTACATAGCCCAACCTATAGGGAAAGAGAACTGTACCTTGAAATAGAGGGTTTCTTGTAAACACCTCCTTACCATGTGAGTACGTAGAAGACATGCTGAGGATGGCATTTATATCATCTACCAGGATTAATGTGTTTAATCAAGTTGTGTGCACTGGCATGATGTCTATCAGAATTAATGTGTTTAATCAATTGTGTGTGCTAGTATGATATGGTAAGGATTAATGTGTTTAATTAACTATGTGCAGTGACTATTATATTAGTTTGAATGAGTGGCAGATTATGTGTTAATTGTGTGGTGGTGGGTGGAACATGTGTTGGATCACTACTATGAGATATTTTGGAAGACATGTGAACACCTTTTTATGGTTCCATATTTAAGCATCTATCGTTTTGTAAGGCTAAGGTCTCATACATTTGTACTTACTAAATAGTATTTTATACTTTTGGTAGGACCAAGACTTTATATTAATGCTTACTATATTTTTGAAAGCTTGCATGCTCATAAACTCAAAAGCACGTGTGCTTTGATTTTGGAATTATCTTTTTGGAAAGCAAGTGCTTTTTTTAATACATATAAATATGGGAGAGTGGCATAAGGACCACACTCTACGCAAGGGAGATTAAACCCACTCTTGCGTCGACGGTGACCTCTACTCTATCTCTTGTTTATTTTATTTGGTTTATTAAGGTTTATGCTTTCAATTTGTGCAATTATATGTTATGATCTAATTTTTGTGTTAAGAAATTAGAGTTTCCTTCTCCAAGTGTCTTAAGGTCCTGACAATGGTATCAGAGCTTTGGGGACCATTCTAAGAGAATGAAGTTTGAAGAAAATTCAAAAATCAAGGTTCACGTAATTTATTTGGTACAAAGAAGGCCAGAGGTTTAATTTTTGGGAATTACTAAAGCTTTACTCAAATCAAGGAGAAATATCATGGGAAAAGAAAGGGCTGCAAAAAGGTACAAGTGCTTGGACAAAGAGAGGACATCATCAAAAATACAAAGGGTAAAGAGAAGAAGGCCGTAAAAACCTTTGGGCGGCATGGTTCATAGGAATGTTTTGAGCCATTGGTCGGTTATCTGGATCAAGGGCTTCAAATCCTTGTCACCTTTTTCAAAAAAAAAAAAACCACTTACCACTTGCCAAATACCATCCTAGGAGAAAAAGCACCTTTTGATTCATCCACTCTTACCCCAAAATCCATTGAAGGTGTTGATCTCCTAATCTCATATGATTTTTTTTGATGGTTTGCCGTCCCTTCGTTACCGTTGACAAATTATGTGTTGATTGTGGGTGGAGCATGTGTTGGATGACTATGAGATATTTTGGAAGACATGTGAACACCTTTTATGGTTTCATATTTAAGCATCTATATTTTCATAAGGCTAAGGCATAACACTTTTGTACATATCAAATAGTATTTTATAAATTTGGTAGGCCCAAGACTTTATATTAATGCTTGCTATATTTTTGTAGAGCTTACATGCTCATAAACTCAAAAGCACTTGTGCTTTGTTTTTGGAATTATCTTTTGGAAAGCAAGTGCTTTTTCTAATACGTATAAATATGGGAGAGTGGTACAATTGCTTTTTGAAAAGCAAGTGCTTTTTCTAATACATATAAATATGGGAGAGTGGTACAAGGGCCACACTCTAGCCAGGGGAGATTCAACCCATTCTTGTGTTGACGGTGACCTCTATGCTATCTCCCTCTTGTTAATTTTTTTTGGTTTATTAAGGTTTATGCTTTCAATTTGTGCAATTATATGCTATGTTTTAATTTTTATGTTTAAAAATTAGAGTTTCCTTCTTCAAGTGTCTTAAGGTCCTGACAGTTGTATCAGAGCTTTGGGGACTATTCTAGGAGAAGTAATTTTTAAGAAAATTCAAAAATCAAGGTTTACATAATTTATTTGGTGCAAAGAAGGTCAAAGGTTTAATTTTTTGGAATTACTAAAGATTCAAACAAATCAAGGAGAAATATGATGGGAAAAAGAAAGGCCTGCAAAAAGCTCTAGCAAGGGTACAAGTGCTTGGACAAAAATAGGACATCATCAAAAATCCAAAGGGTAATGCCATAAAAATCTTTGGGAAAAGGTTGGATGGTTTATGGAAAATTTTTGAGCCATTGGATGGTTATCTAGATCAAGGGCTTCAAATCCTTGTCACCTTTTTCTAAAAACCACTTACCACTTGCCAAATACCACCCTAGGAGCAAAACTATCTTTTGATTCATCCACTCTCTCCAAAATCCATTGAAGGTTCATCTCCTAGATGATATTCTGATGGTTTAAATCTTACGTGCTACCGTCCCTTCATTACCCAATACCATTGTCGTTTCGTGTGATAAAGTGCTAGCTTCCCTTTCATAAGCTTTGCCAAAGATCAACAAAACTTTAAAAATGCTTTATATATAATTAAAATATTAATAATTTGAGCGTTGCAGCGGATTCGTTTTTAATCTCTCCCTTGTGCCATCGTTCGAGGCCAACTAGTTTTGTTTGTTGATTAGGTCATACTCCAAAAAACATATGGTTTTGGAGCCATTGAACATGTTTGTTTGTGTTTTTTATTTCCATTTGAAGCTTATGTTACATTAGGGCATTCTATTTCGTCTATTACTAAGGTAAAACCCTCGTTTTTAAGTGATTTGCATGAAATTGGGGCAGCCCAAGAGACTTATATTTCATTGATTTAATCTAAAAATTAGTTCAGCAACTATGATTAAGAGTGGAATCTACTCAGTAAACATGTGCATTGAGCTCCATATGTTGAATTAGAGTGAAATTATCAATTTTTGTTCATGTGTTTCATATTTTTTCATAATTTGTCCATTCATTAATGAATTGGTAGAGTCGAAGTATTTAAAACCATAAAAAAACACTTAATTAGTTGCATTACAACCATTGATGAAGATTATGATCCTTAATATCACCTCATCAAGCCTAAAAAATCCTAAATACCACAAAAAAACCAAACTAGCTCTCAAGTAGGGGACGTGAGCCCACAGTCATGCACAAAAAAGATGCGAAGTTAGACTCGTGAGCTTAAAGACATGAGCTATGAGCTTGGGATATGTTAGTCGCGAGTTTTCACATGTGAGCCTATAAATGTGAGCCTATATATGGACCAATTATTATGATTGTAAAGACCCGTACACACACACACACACACACCTATCCATGTCCTTGGAAGATTTGCTTATACAATTTGTAAGAGCTTTAAATTCCAAGGAAAGTTCTTATCCTTTGTAATTATTAGGAATTAAGTACACTTAATTCCTATATTACCAATAATTGCACACTGCCCTATCATAGGCCTAGTTCCTAGATTTTCATGCCCCTAGTTAGGCCTATTTCATGTAAGGGAAGTATGTGAGCTAAGTTCATACAAAAAGGTGCGAGCTTGCGTATGTGAACCTGGACATGTGAATCAGCATACGTGAGCCAAGAGACATGAACATGGATACATGACGCAAACTGCTAGCACTCAGGCTAGACTCCTTTGGGTCCACCTCAAACGAGGAGCTTTAAGAGGAAATGAGCCTATGAAAAATATGTGAGTGGAGGAACAATGGAACACCTTGAAATAGGAGCTGCCATCTTCGAACTCTGGATCACCAACTAGCTTTGTAAGGATTGCCTTAAGTTTCATGAAGAAGGCCTTCAACCGCCCTATTTTTGGGAGAAACTCTAGTGAACGAGTAGGAACCTCAAGGTTCGCTCGCATAGAAGTCAAATCACGTCAAAACACCAAAGTATTTCAAACATTTGGTGTCGATCTTGAGCTGACTTTACCCAAGCTGAATGTGACCCAACAAATAGCCCAAGAGCAGCCACAATTATGGCAAATGAGATATGTCTCTTTTACTGTACCACACTAGAAACAAGTGTTCCACAATAACGCCAAATGGGATATAGTTCTTTTACTATACCACACTAGAAACAAGTGTTCCATAGTACACCCAACATCAAGCGCACGAGACACAAGCTGGAGACCCACTTTTCACAAGAGCCCATTAAAGAATTTCCTTTACCACAGAACTAAGATCTACTACTATAGAAGTGCTTTTACCATGAAACCAAGGTTTTCATTTGGATGAGACATAGGGGAAGGGTAAATAGCCAATTTCTAGAGGTTGACCTCATCACACAAAGGGATCGACAAGGGCATTCATAGAACATGTCCTTAGCCATAGTGAGCCTATAATGTTAAAAACTAGGTTTATAGAGGACAAGTGCCATTGGAAACTACACAGCCCAACCTATAGGGAAAGAGAACTGTACCTTGAAATAGAGGGTTTCTTGTAAACACCTCCTTACCATGTGAGTATGTAGAAGACATGCTGAGGATGGCATTTATATCATCTACCAGGATTAATGTGTTTAATCAAGTTGTGTGCACTGGTATGATGTCTATCAGAATTAATGTGTTTAATCAACTGTGTGTGCTGGTATGATATGGTAAGGATTAATGTGTTTAATCAACTATGTGCAGTGACTATTATATTATTTTGAATGAGTGGCAGATTATGTGTTAATTGTGTGGTGGTGGGTGGAACATGTGTTGGATCACTACTATGAGATATTTTGGAAGACATGTGAACACCTTTTTATGGTTCCATATTTAAGCATCTATCGTTTTGTAAGGCTAAGGTCTCATACATTTGTACTTACTAAATAGTATTTTATACTTTTGGTAGGACCAAGACTTTATATTAATGCTTACTATATTTTTGAAAGCTTGCATGCTCATAAACTCAAAAGCACGTGTGCTTTGATTTTGGAATTATCTTTTTGGAAAGCAAGTGCTTTTTTTAATACATATAAATATGGGAGAGTGGCATAAGGACCACACTCTACGCAAGGGAGATTAAACCCACTCTTGCGTCGACGGTGACCTCTACTCTATCTCGTGTTTATTTTATTTGGTTTATTGAGGTTTATGCTTTCAATTTGTGCAATTATATGTTATGATCTAATTTTTGTGTTAAGGAATTAGAGTTTCCTTCTCCAAGTGTCTTAAGGTCGTGACAATGGTATCAGAGCTTTGTGGACCATTCTAAGAGAATGAAGTTTGAAGAAAATTCAAAAATCAAGGTTTACATAATTTATTTGGTACAAAGAAGGCCAGAGGTTTAATTTTTGGGAATTACTAAAGCCTTACACAAATCAAGGAGAAATATCATGGGAAAAAGAAAGGGCTACAAAAAGGTACAAGTGCTTAGACAAAGAGAGGACATCATCAAAAATACAAAGGGTAAAGAGAAGAAGGCCGTAAAAACCTTTGGGCGGCATGGTTCATAGGATGTGATGTGAATGATTATGATGTGATGAGAAAGGGAATACAGACGAAATAATGAGGAATGATGTGGAACAATGTGGAAAGACGAGAACCACTTACCACTTGCCTTAAGACCCTTGCAAGGTTTTGTCCTGATCTGACGGCAGCACATACGGATATCTTGGTCGGACGCGTATTTTTCCTTCATTATACGCAGGGTGCGTGTGTGAATTGGCACATACCGCATTGCAAGCGGCACATCCGACATCCGGTATCTGACACACATGAAACTTTGCTAGGTCAAGGGGTCCACTTGCCTTAAGACCCCTTCAAAGTTTCGTCCCAATTTGAGGCGGCACATACGGATGTCTTGGTTGGACCCATATTTTTCTTTCATTGTACGAAGGGTGCACGTGCGAATCGGCACATATCGCATTGCAAGCGACAGTTTGACATTTGATGCACACGAAACTTTGCAAGGTCAAGGGACCCACTTTCCTTAACACCCTTGCAAAGTTTTGTTCTGATCTAACGGCAGCACATACGGATGTCTTGGTCAAATGCGTATTTTTCTTTCATTGTACGTAGGGTGCTCGTGCGAATTGGCACATACAGCATTGCAAGCGGCACATCTGACATCCGATGCACACGAAACTTTGCAAGGTCAAGGGGTACACTTGCCTTAACACCCCTGCAAAGTTTTGTCCCAATCTGATTGTGGCACATATGGATATCTTGGTCGGACGCGTATTTTTCTTTCATTGTATGTAGGGTGCACGTGCAAATTGGCACATACCGCATTATTGCAAGCGGCACATCCTACATCCGATGCACATGAAACTTTGCTAGGTCAAGGGTTCCACTTTCCTTAAGACCCCTGCAAAGTTTGGTCCCGATCTAACGGCAGCACATACGGATGTCTTGGTCGGACGCGTATTTTTCTTTCATTGTACGCAGGGTGCGCGTGCGAATTGGCACATACTGCATTGCAAGTGACACATCCGACATCCAATGCACATGAAACATTGCAAGATCAAGGGTTCCACTTTACATAAGGTCCTTGAAAAGTTTCATCCCGATCTGATGTTGGCACATATGGATGTCTTTGTCGGGATGTGCATTTTTCTTTCATTGTACGCAGGGTGCGCGTGTGAATTGGCACATACCGCATTGCATGCGGCACATCCAACATCCGATGCACACAAAACTTTGCAAGGTCAAGGGTTCCACTTGTCTTAACACCCCTACAAAGTTTCGTCCCAATGTGACAGCGGCACATACGGATGTCTTGGTCGGACGTGTATTTTTCTTTTATTGTACGCGGGGTGCACGTGCGAATTGGCACATACCGCTTTGTGAATGGCACATCAGACATCCGATGCACACGTAACTTTGCAAGGTCAAGGGGTCCACTTGCCTTAAGACCCTTGCAAAGTTTTGTCCCGATCTGATGGCGGCAGGTATGGATGTTTTGGTCGGACGCGTATTTTTCTTTCATTGTACGCAGGGTGCGCGTGCGAATTTGCACATACCACATTGCAAGCGGCACATACGACATCCAATGCATATGAAACTTTGCAAGGTCAAGGGGTCCACTTTCCTTAAAATGCTTGCAAAGTTTCATCTAGATCTGACGGTAGCACATACGGATGTCTTGGCCGGACACATATTTTTCTTTCATTGTACGCAGGGTGCGCATGCGAATTTGCACATCTGTCGCCGTCGGATTGGGATGAAACTTTTTAGCGGCCTTAAGGCAATTTGACCCCTTGACCTTGCAAAGTTTGCATCGGATGTCGGATGTGCCGCCAGAGCGGTATGTGCCAATTCGCACGTTCACCTTGCATAGAAGGAAAGCAAAATACGTGTGCGACCCCGACATCCATATTTTTCACCGTCGGATGGGGACGAACACGTAGAGGGAAAAATATGCGTCCCACCCCGACACCTGTATTTGCCGCCAATCGGATCGAGATGAAACTTTGAAAGAAAAATACAGGTCCCACCCCGACACCCGTATTTGCCACCGTCGGATCGGGATGAAACTTTGCAGAGGTCTTTGTGGGGGTTCAATACGGATGTGCACAAATCAAGATTCCCTCAAATACGTTGTCCATGATGTGCAATGTGTATTTGCAATACATATGTGCGAATATGGACATTCCCCCAAATACAGTGGCCATTATGTGCAATACACATGTGCAATACATATGTGTAATACGATGGGCACAATGTGAAATGTGGAAACAATTCAGAAATACAAACTTCTATGTACAACAAGGAAAAAGAAAAGACAAAACATATATGTAACATACTGTGCCTATGGGAGTCTCATGTGGTGATACATCACTAAGCACATGATGGTAAGCACATGATGGATGGACTTTGTAACCAATCTCATGCCCAATATCATGTGAGACCCTAGCTCCCGTATAGAGGAGGATGGCACAAATGAGGACCCCCCAAACTGTGGACCACATGCATCACGTGCAATGGGTGCCCTACGCATCCTACCCCTACCAGCTCCACCACTGGGCCGCACAGTAGAATAATCGACATCTAGTCCCATGACAAACTCGGCATATAACTGCATGCCAAAGTATAATGAGATCTGATAGTTATTAGGCATCCTCCCATTGTTAGCAACCAAATATCGAGTGTAGATACGTGGTGCTACCAATGGCTCTGAACACCTAGATATCGTCAAGGGTTTGCCAGGGGCAGGCCTATTGCCACGACTGTCCAAAAACATGTCCAGTTCAATGGCATGTTGATCAAGAATCATGACCCTAAAATTTTGTGAATTTTGGCAAAAATTGATGCCAAATCTTCCCATCTACACTTTGCCAAGATAATGAAAAATGCCAGAGGTCATGAAGGTTTAGGAATTCATGTTAGCAACATCCATCAAAGGGGGAGCTCTAGGCAAGAAATGATTTAAAAATTCTACCATATAGATGTCAATGTAACAATGATAAGATATATATAACACAAGCCATGATGAAATGGAGTGATGACGTGGGATTTGATTGAGAAACGGAAGTTGGTAATTATGGATGGAGAGATGCTCTAGAATGAGCCAATATGTGATGCAAGAAAGCCTTGTAATTGAGCTTATAAAGAGGCCTTCAATGATCCATTGCACTTATGTTTTGTTGCCTATGGACCTTCTTGTTGTTGCGACTATGTTTCCATATCACACTGACGTATATGAAAGCAATTTTGATTATTGCACACTCTCATTTAGCCTATTGTCTTTTCTCCTTATGTAAGTCAACTCTCTCTGAGCAAAAAACAATAAAATAAAATGCTTTCAATGCTGATTACAATGATAGTATAGCTTTTCTCTACTAGCCTCATTTGGGTAATATTTGCAATGTGCTTGAGGCCATCTTATGGAACTCACGTTGTGTGAAATATTTCTGTAAATAAAAACTGTACAGAGGAGGATGCTGGAGAGAGCCATGTACAGCTTGGCAGCGTTTTTGTGAGGTTTTTGTGGTGTTTTGGGCAAAAACTAAAAAAGGTGTAGAGAGAGAAGGTAGAGAGAGGTAGAGGTAACTGTAAAAAATATATTTTACTGGGAACCTCTCAAATTTACTGGACACATGGCAGTGAAGGGGACTGAGTGAGGATCCGGAATATATATTCAGTTCCACTCAGTTTTGCAGATAACAGGGGAGATAAAATTCAATGTGCAAAAATGTGCAGAGAGAGAAAGTAGAGAGAGAGAGTGCACATTAATTTAAAAACTCTGTTTTTAAGTTTCTGGAGGAGGGTATGAGTGTACAGTGATGAGGCACTGACTGGGAGGTGAGATGGCATGTGACTAGATGGTGGGCTATGATTGGACTGCCACATGTCAGAAGGAGCTTCAATTCAGACTGTGTGTCACTCCTAGATCAGAAGGAAGCTAGTAGAGGCACTGGATGTCAGTTCCACAGCCATCAGAGGACATGCAGGGTGCTGGATGTCAGCAGGAGAGCATGCATACTGTTTCAGGCAGGCTGGGAGTGGGTTAAAGCATTAGAAGAGCTCATTTTGAGCACACCCTGAAGAAGAGAGCTGGAGGGAGCAAGAACTAGAGCCAGAGCAGCTTGCAGGTGAGCCAGACGTGCAGTTTTCGACCCGGGAGAGTTGGACTAGCACCAGGTAGGCCGTAGACAACAAGTACTTGGCAGGTAGAGCAATTCCATCGCGGGAAGTTGCTGTAATTTGTTGCCCTTGGGTGTCAGGAGAGGTGAGAAGTGAGATTTTGCTGAAAACAGGTGCCAAAGAGAAGTTGTTGGTGTTCCTGAACAGGAGGATACTTTGAAGAGAGACATTCATGATGCAGTGGAATTCATGAAGTCTTTAAGTCTGAATTGGGTGGAGTCTGCAGAGCAGGAAGAGGAAGGGGCAGAAGTATGATGGGAAGAAAAGCTGAGGCAGCATTTGACTCTGAAGTAAGTCCAGGAGGTATTGGAAGAGGGAGAGGATATCCTTCTACTGTGAAGTGTTGGATTTGTGGTGAGTGGGGTCACATCAGTCCTCAATGTGATAAACCAGTCAGAATGGGAGGAGATATGTACCCTATCATGCACAGGGAAAATGATAGGACAGGGGATTATGCAGTGGAAGTGAAAGAGGCAAGTAAACCATCTTCAAGTAAGAGTGTGTCTTGGGAGGATAAAGGAAAAGGGAAGGCTATAAGCCTAATAGATGCAGAAAAGATTCCAGAGGTGATGCCGGTGGCAAAAGGAACTCAGAGTGCAAATGGTGAAGCTGGTCCGTCTGCGAAGAAAGGAAAACCAGCCACAGTTGATCTCAGCCTGTAGCCAAAGACGAAGGAACGGAAACCCAGAAGGAGGTATAAAACAACAGATTTGAATATTGGGCAGGGACAGGAAGAATACAATCTGATGGAGGACATGAAAGAGAGGACAACTCATATTACTTTTGCTCAGTTGCTTGGCATGTGTCCGAAGCTGAAAAGGGAGTGGAAAAGATTGGCTAGTCCCAAAAAAGTGAAGGAACAGGATCCTACCAGAGGAGAAATGGACTTAAGGTCAGTAGAAGAACTTCCTGATATATGTCCAGCTGTAAACTGCCTGGTGTAAGGGTTTCAATATTGGAGAGGCATATATTGATGGAGGAGCTCAAATTAGTGTGATGACACAGTCCTGTATGGAGAAGTTGGGGTTGAAGGTGGATGGTTCATCCGACTTTAAGGCTGGCAAATCATGCAAAAGTTAAATGTCTGGGGAGATGCATGAATGTTCCAGTGACAGTTTATGGAGTTTCTTGCAATATTGATTGTCATATCATGCCTGCAGGATTGGGAGCTTATCCACTTATTCTGGGTAGGCCCTGGTTAAGACAAGTGGGTGCCATTTAAAACTAGAAGGAGGGAATCATAACTGTTCACAATAAAAAAGGTAAGGCCAGGCAATTTGACATGCAGAGCCGACAGGAACTAGAAGAGGAGTCTGAAGAAACTGAGACTGAAGAGGAAGAAAGTGAAAGCAGTAGTGATCAAGTCTCATCAGAGGAGGATAATCAGATATCATTTTTGTTGGAAGAACCTGATTCATATTTAATGCAAATGGAAGAAATACAGGAAAAGAAAGAGGAGAGCAAGTTGGAAGATATGGATCAGTTAATGCTACCTCCACCATCTCAGCCAGAGAAGGAAAAGCTACTGCTGTCCATGCTGAATTCTACCTTGAGGTCAGAGGAGAAAGAGGAGTACATGCAGGTAATTGAAAAGTTTTCGAATCTCTTTATTACATCCCATGAAGAAATTAGAGGTTTCCTATGCATATAGAGCTGAAAGAGGGCAGCAGGCATGTTTTTCAAAAATTGAGAAGGATTAATAAAGAGCATTTGCCTGTGTTGAAAGAAGAGTTAAATAAGCTTCTAAAGGCTGGACTGATTTGCTCTGTAGAGCATTCAGATTGGGCTAATCCTGTGTTGTTATCATACTGAAGCATACAGGAGGATGGAGAGTGTGTGTGGATTATAAGCCGCTTAATGCTGCTACAAAAAGTAATCATTATCCTTTGCCTTTTGTTGATGACATTTTGGATGAGGTTGTTGGATATGAGAGCTACAGTGTGTGTGATGGCTATTCCGGATACTTCCAGATTGCAATTGTAGAGGAAGATCAGATAAAAACCACTTTCATCACACCATGGGGTTGCTTCCATTATAAGGTCATTCCATTTGGTCTGAAGAATGCTCCTTCATGGTATCAGGAGAACACAGATAGAGTGCTTACTCCTTTCATTGGTAAGTTTGTCAGAGCCTTTTTGGATGATATATGTGTCTACAGTTCAAAGAAAGAGCATGCAGACAGGTTGGAACAGGTGTTCTAGAGAATGGATGAAGCAGGAGGTCAATTAAATCCAAAAAAGTGTTTCCTGGGATGTTCAAAAGTGAAGCTCTTGGGACATGTGGTGTCTCAGAATGGGATAGAGCCTGATCTAGAGAAAGTGAAAGCTTTGATATTATTGCCAACACCATCTACGTCCAGGCAATTGCAAACCTTTGTACAGAAGGTGAAATACATGACCAGGTTCATCAAGATGGCATCTCAGTTACTTTATCCTCTACAACAAGCCATGAGAGTGGAGCCATTGCAATGGAATGAAGATTGTGAAGCAGTATCCCTTTTTACAGGCTCTCTTGAATTCAAGAAGAATTTTTTCTGACGTCTTACAATTTTTCTTGAGCACATGTTGACATTAAAAGCACAATGCAGGTTTTGCATATAAAATGTTGACTTTCCATATGTGTTTATCCAGTAGTCTTTGGGCTTCTATCCTTGTTATTGTGGGAGAGACTTATAGCATTTGTTGCTAAGATTTTGTTAATCAAGTGTTTTGTCAAACCTATAGATGAATCAAGTTTTTATTAGTATTTTGATTGTGTTACCGCATATACTGACTAATGTGTACATAAATGAGTGATCTTACTGGCCATGTGCCATGATTTTTCTTTCTCCATGTTCCAAATTTCCACTGCTATAAGATTCATCCATGAAGCTGTGCAAGTCTTGATACGAGCCCATGCGTAGATAGAGTCTTCATGCTTCCTTCTTGCTACATTTGCGAGTCTCATCTGTGGAGCATCTGTGTAGAATGTAAGAGTACTTATGTTGTCTCTATCTCCATTCCATTCCTATGAGATTCATCCACGAAGTTGGGCAAGTCTTGACACGAGTGCCATCCATAAATAGAGTGTTCAAGCTTCCTTCTTGCTACGTTCGCAAGCCTCATCTGTGTAGAATATAAGAAGTACTTATGTTGTCTTTGAGTCCTATTGAGCTAGACATGCTTTGCTCTTAAAATTGGTTGAAGATATTTGAAACAATGATGTTAGTTAAACACACAATTTCATTTAGTATGCATGAACATGCTAATACCTAAGTGATTGATCTACCTCATCTAGTGTTGGCATTGTTTAATGTGTGATTACACTGATTTTTGGTTTATGTTGCACCTACAAATAGTAATTGGTATTGACCTATTTCAAGATGACAATAATCAAATCTAGTTAATGCTATTACTTAAACTCAAATGTACCTAGTTCTAAATACATGGGAATAACATCTGATGGTGAGATAACATTTAATATTCCTAGTCTCTATTGACTTGTGACTCTAGATAGCATTACATTTGTGAGTCCTAGAGCGAGTTTTGAATAATAATTAGTGCCTTTCCTTTGATTGTGCATCCTTGTGATTTATGGATGGTTATTGCGTAGTTGGAAAGATTTCCTTGTTGTGATATCAAATCAATTTCCACACCTTTCATTGGTGCTTTGATTGGCCAATGGTAGTTCTTCCATCTATAGACAATATCTTTGCAATGATTTTTGTCACGTTTCCTTTTTATGTGTCTTTTTCAAAAGAAACGATTGTTGGAACAGCACCACTTGATGATCCAATTGTGAGGTCTATGTTTTGGTGATCATGATTGTAGCTCTGATAGAAATTTGTTGTATGAGTGGAATTTGGTATCTTGTATCCAATCCTCCTGTAACTCCGAGTCTTGATTTGTATTTGATATAATGCTTATGTCCACTATTTGTCGTGCAATATATTTTTTCTTTAGTATGAGCTTGTTGGAGTCCTTTATGTCATCTTGATGTGTGTTGCATCTAGATGGGTTGTGAATGGAAATCCATATTTTCATTTGCGTGGACCATTTGAGTCAAGTACATTGCATGATTGTCTACATGTGTGGATCTGCTATCTTAGAACTAAATAGTGGAGCTTCTTTTCCACTGATTCATTTGAAAGTATGAGATTCATGTACATATGGAATGAATGCATCGATTTGGTTCACCACAATCTCAACGTCTTGCGGATAGATCCAAAGCATTATGTGTACATGCATCGATCCTTGATGTTAAGCCTCATACCTAATAACGTGTTGTGGAACTCTACAAGGTAATTTTGCCTCTGATAGAATGTATCTTGTTAAGAACTTTTGTCTCTTATAGAATATATCTTGTTAAGAACTTTTTTGATCACACATGGAATAGAACTGCACATTTATCTAGACATTCTCTCCATGTGAAGTTCTTATAAATGGTTTTGCATGTTTCCATTTGTTTGAATTCACACCATCTTGTGCTCAATACTGCATCTAATGTCATCGTGAGAAATATATTGGAAGTCCCCATGTTTCGACCATCGTCATGGTTCTTTGCATATGTATTACCCTTGCAAGATTGTTGTTTGTGTTGAGTTTGCAATGATGATTGCTTGGTGTATTTGGTACATCATTAGCAAGTAGGCCTTGTAAAGTGTGTAGATAAAGAGGAATGATTATATACAAATTTTCGGGCATATATTGAAAAATAACTTGCTATCATGTGCACCATATCTAAATGGATAGAGAAATGGAGAGAGTGCATTTCTAATGTCAATATGTAATCATTAGATAGTCCTTCCATTGATGCAACTAGTTTATGTTCAATCACTCTTGTAGAATTTCAAAGAGCAATTGTTCCAACTTTGTGTGTTGCATGTCTCTAAAATTGTTTTGTAGGCAACATGTCAACTTGGACTAGTATTGATAGATAATTAGTTTCATGTGCATCTCTCATAAGATCAAAGAGTGAGCCTGTAGAGTGCCTTTATAGAATATTGAAAATGGATTTGGAGGAAACTACACTTATTCCTAGTTTCAGATGCGATTGCTCATACATTGTACTTCTTGACAATGGGATTCATCCGAGAAATGAAGGTTGCTATGTGCTCTGTTGAAGATAGTAGCATTGTTGTATTCTTGCATAGACTGTGACTTTTGATCCCAGTAGATTAGGGGATTCTTTAATATGGATCTTGTTTGTAGTGTTCCTATTGCTAACGACATGGGTTCTCTTGAGATGCTTAAAGAAATATCGATGATGGAGAGCATTTGCATCTAGAAAATGTCTATGCAAGTGAATTCTATATGTACTTTGGATCATACGAAACCCAATACAACTTTTGCATTCGACACAATGCACATTTTGCATAAATCACTCGTCCTTTTTCATTGGTTGGTTTCTACGTGGTGTAAACTGACAAATGCATTTGATAAGTCATATGATTGTGTCTCAGTGTTAATGGCTGAACCTAATATCCATGGACTAAAACTAGAATGAAGTCGCCTTTTGTTTTATGAATGCTATTAATAGTAGTTATTTCTCTTCATTTCTTGTTTGATCTTATCATTTTCAATATTGAACACCTCATACCCTTTTCTTATTATAAAGCTCAACCTTGATGCTCCGCATCTTCAATGAAGCTACTAGCAAAAGAGAAAGGCTATTACACTATGGACATCAAATTAATGTTCATAAATGAAAGAAAATGAAAAATGATTGATTGAGGAAGAAGATTGCAATCTATTTACCATTCTTCTATAAGTGCGCTGACAAATATCCATGGACTTAAACTAGAATGAAGTCCCCTTTTGTTTTATGAATGCTATTAATAGTAGTTATTTCTCTTCATTTCTTGTTTGATCTTATCATTTTCAATATTGAACACCTCATACCCTTTTCTTATTATAAAGCTCAACCTTGATGCTCCGCATCTTCAATGAAGCTACTAGCAAAAGAGAAAGGCTATTACACTATGGACATCAAATTAATGTTCATAAATGAAAGAAAATGAAAAATGATTGATTGAGGAAGAAGATTGCAATCTATTTACTATTGTAGTTGGAATGCATAAGTAAATGGATTACATTACATTGTATAATTTGAAGAATGTAAGAACTTAGTAGCTTGCACTTAGCAACAATTAGCACTTGGATTTTCAAACAAAACTGCACATATGTGGGCAAAGAGTTGGCAGAGCTCTCTCCCAACAAAATAATAACAAGGAACATGCCATTCCTTGGGAATATATCAATTTGTATGTGTTAGATTTGTTCGATTTACCATAGCATATAGACAATACATTCTAAATGCTCGGAGAATTTAAGATGTATTGCAAATCTCCTACACAAAAGGCATGCATGGAAGAATGATGCATAGAAAATCTCACATCTATGCTATGGCTCTTGGAGAATTGTGCAAGCTGAAGTAAGTGGGAAGCTATGCAAATCAATCACTGTGAAGTTTGTAGTCACTATCTCGATCACGAGGAGTATTTAGGTAGGAAAATTCTTTAAAGTCTAAGCTATTTTGTAGGGATTTAATATTCATGTGAAGACGTGCAAAGTAGCAAATTAGCCTTGAGGAGAGATAGGCACATACCTTTCCTCAATCTCAGTTGCGCCAACAAACAAGTCTTCATCGAGAACAACAACTCCACCAACAGTCAAAGACTCTCACAGAGATTATTGATCATGTTGAGACTTGGGAGTTGGAACATGGCCCACCCAAGTTTCCAGAGAAGAAGAATGGAACCAAGAATACTCCTTACTGCCTACCTAATCCAAATTCCTGTGTGCATCTACTGGAAGAGTATCAAAAGGAGTCTAATTATCCCAAGAAGTGGCCTTTCTGACCTTTAGGAGCACCAAAATTCTGAAGTCAATTGTATCCAAATCCAAAGCCCCTTTTTGATGCAGAGTGAGTACATGCTTGAAGGTCATTGTTTCTAATGTGGTGAGATTGGACATATGGGTAGAGATTGCCCAAAGGCTGGTCATCCTCTGAAGTCAACTCCTACTACTACTCCAACATGAGGTAAGGCTAGTGGTTCACGCACTATCAAAGTCAACGTAAGCAAGGATCCATTAGCCAAATAGCAACTACTCGAGAGTTAGGGTTAGATAAAAAATAGGTCTACTTTGTTCTGAATTGATTCAGATTCTACTCATAATCTAATCTCAACTCAGTTGCTTAAGGAGCTGAATCTATAAAAAGAGCTAATGCAAGATCCCATCAGAGTAAATCAACTTATACCTCTCAGAAGAACTGCAAGATCTTATGATGGGAAGGTGAGGATACAAATGTTTAGGGCTGATGAGGAGGAATTTTTCATTGGAAATATCCAAGCTATTGATGTGATATTGGGTAAAGCCTTGGCCCTAGCAAATGGACAACAATACTTGGATCCACAAACGTAAAGTGGTGGTTCAACACAAAGTTTGATCCATCAACATAGATGATGGATTATCAAGTGATACTATTCTTATGGTGAGTTATGTTTAGATCAAGAGATCTTTCAAAAATTGTGCACATTCATGTTTGATTTATGTTTGATAAGATAATTCAAAGGAAGATGATTCTACCATTAGTAAAGGACTTCAATCCTTTCTTGGAAAATATTCAAGCTGCTTTCTTGAAGATGTTGAGATATCAAGCTCCACCCCTGATGTATATCCTGGGTGACTATCATTTATGTCACCGTCTTGTGTTAGGTATACTTGTGGTGTAGTTAGATAGCCACGTATGTTTGGATTGGGTTCACATATGAACCATGTATTCTAGGGTTACACATATAGTGTATACCCATCTTTCATTGTATTGTTGTGTTGTGCTAAAGTGAAGATAGGCTTCAGCCTCCAACGTTGTGTCGTCTCTCTTTTGTGTATTGTGAAGAAAGCTACAGTAGTCGACGAGTCTCCTACCTCTCTCCCTATTTCTTTACATGGTATCAGAGCTTGGTTCATGGTGAGGAGCTCAGGCAGCAAGCAGAGGCAAGAGGAGATCGTGAAACCCTGGTAAGAGGATCAGCATCTCCTTTCTCTTGAGCTTTTGGGAGCATACTGGTGCAGGTACACAGTCGTGAGTGCAAAACCTCAGATTGAGGCACCCTTCGCGTTGTGGAGCAGCACGAGAGCATTACTTGGAAAAATCAAGGAGCGTAGGAGATTTTATCGCAAAAATTTCCATTTCGAGACCGTTTCGGCCTTCGTTTTGGCATCGCAAAGTTTCAGCAGGCACTTAGGAAAAGTGGCCGTTTTTTACTGTGTATGCCTATTTTTTGCCGTTGAGCGAAGATGCAACAGAAAGGTTACTGTGTGTCCCATTGCAGAGAATCTAAGAAACGCAGGCCAATTTTGGGTTACTGTGTTTATGCATTTTCGTCTCACTTGGTATGACTCGTGGTTGCTTGCCACCGCCCTTGTGAGGCTGAATTTTTGGTGTTGCCAAATTGTTGCTGTTTGCCTTGTGAGGCAGAACTCTATTCCTTTCTCTTGCAATCACAGTTTTGACTTTGCAAAATGTCTGAAAATCTGTCAACTATTGTTAGTGAGAAACTTGAGAAGGACAACTTCCAAGCATGGAAGTTCAGCATGACAAACTTCCTTATGGGAAAGGGAGTATGGCCATTTATCAATGGTGATGAGCAGGAACCAGTTTTGGGTGCTACTCCTACTGCTCCAGATTTGAAGACCTTTAAGGAGTGGCATGAAAAGGCCAAGAAGGTAATGTATTGGTTGTCAGTCAGTGTTTCAGACTCAATGATTGTGCATATACAGGATGCAGAAACGCCGAAGGAGGCATGGGATACATTGGTGAAGATGTACAGCACCAATACCATTGCACGGAAGATGCAACTCAAGCAGGAGTTGCATAATGTGCAGAGGAATAAGCTAAGCATAAATGAGTATTCCATGAAGGTTAAAGGCCTTGCAGATTCTCTTGGCTCAATTGGAGCACCTGTTGATGATGAAGACTTAGTGTCTGTGACCTTGAATGGTCTTGGGAGAATTTATGCACAATTTCGAACATCCATTGGAGTCCGTGAGACCTTTCCTGATTTTCAGGAACTTGTTGCTCTCTTGTTGAGTGAAGAGCAAAGGAATGGTGGTTCAGCCACATGAAGTTCTCAAGAGTCTGCATTCTACTCAAATCTGGATAAAGGCAAAGGTAGAGGAAGAGGCCGTTTTGGTGGCCGTTCAAGAAATCAGAACCAACAGCAGCAATAGGAAAACCAGTCCTATGGAGGAGGACGTGGTAACTCTAGAGGCAGGGGGAGCCAAAGAGGACGAGGTTCATGGCAAAGGAATCAACAAGTAGATAGCAACACAGAGTGCTATTATTGTGGAAAGCTTGGACATAAAGAGAAGACCTGTTATAAAAAGCAGAATGACATCAGAAATGGAAAGTTGCAGCAAAGCAACTATGCATCATCCAGTGGGCATGGTGATGACAGAAATGAGCACCTCTTTGTGATGCAGCACATGGTTAACTCCATGACAGAAAATGCTGCAGATTGTGAAAATGTATGGTTTGTTGATTCAGGTGCTTCTAACCACATGACCAGTCAGGTTCACTGATGTCAGGTTCAGTGATGTCAGAAACCTGGAAAAGCCAGGTTATGTTGAAACAAGTGATGATACTGCTCATCCAATTGCACAGGCTGGTAAGGTGCCATTGGCTATGCGGAATGGAAGAACAAAGTACTTGTTAGATGTACTTCATGTTCTAAACATCACCAAGAACTTGGTCTCAGTTGGCCAAATGGTAGAGCAGGGTTTGCAGGTCAGATTTAACCCTGATGGGTGCTTTGTTGAGGATTTGAAAAATCAGTGCCGCTTGGTTGCAAAAGGCAAAAGAAATGGCAGAATGTTTACTTTGGATGCTGATATCCCAGAGGTGCTGGCTGCTATGTTTGCGCATGGAAGAGGTGTCATTGCAGATATTGAAATATGGCACAGGCGCATTGGGCACGTGAACATACAAAGGCTGAAATCTATGCAAACACAGAGTATTGTTGCAGGTTTGCCAAAATTCAGAGTGGATGGAATGCAAAAGGTATGTGAAGCATGCCAAATGGGCAAGCAGGCCAGACATGCATTTCCACACAATGCTGAAGTAAGCAATAGGGCTTTGGAAGTGATCCACTCTAATGTGTGGACAATCAAAGCTGCTTCTCTTGGTGGATGCCATTATTATGTGAGCTTCATTGATGATCACACAAGGAAAGTATGGGTCTATTTTATGAAGCATAAAAGTGAAGTGTTCAGCCACTTCAAAGCCTTTAAGGCTATGGTTGAGAAAGAAAAGGGCATGCAGATAAAAGTGCTAAGATCTGATGGAGGGGGAGAGTATTTTTCAGAAGAATTCAGTGACTATTTGAAAGAGCAGGGAATTCAGAGAGAATACTCATGCAGATCTACCCCTCAGCAGAATGGGGTTGCAGAAAGAAAGAACAGGCACATTGCAGAAGTTGCAAGGGCTATGCTAAATGAAAAGAAGATGCCTGATTATTTTTGGGCTGAAGCAGTAGCAACTGCTGTCTATATTATGAACAGAACCGCCACTGCGGCGGCTGTCCATGTGCGACTGTCCATGGCATGACACCTGAGGAAAAGTATACATGCAGAAAACCAGATATTTCACATTTTAAAGTATTTGATTGCATTGCTTATGTTCATATCCTTGATGAGAGGAGAACTAAGTTGGATCCAAAGGCAGAAAAATGCATCTTCATTGGATATTCTCTGCAGCAGAAAGGGTACCGCTGTTATAACCCTTCCACTCGTAGGATGCAAGTGAGCAGAGATGTAGTTTTTGATGAAATGTGTTGTTGGTATGGTCCAGCAAAAGTTACAGAAGATGTAGATGCAGGAAACGGCAATGCTGTTGTGAATGTAGAGCAGCAATCACAAAGTCTGAGTGGACCTGGTGAGTCCTCAGCTAATGGATCCAATGCATGGACAGGGAGACTATGATCTAGTGGTTCTACTGATGGCAATCCAGATAGTGGTGCACAGTTATCACGTAAAGGGAAGGAGAAGGTGGACCCTCCACCTGTCTTTGATGTCTCATGTGGACACTCTCATATTGATGGAGAGTCAAGTGGATCAGAAATGAGCCTTGATGAGGAACTTGGGATTCCTTTAGTGGTTACTCTAGGTGTAAGAAAAAGTAGGAATGTAATTAAGACTCCTGGAGGTGATGCAGGTACACGTAGGTCCACACGTGTTAAGTATCCTGTTGATAGGCTGAGATATGATGGTTTTTCAGTCCATCATTATGCATATATGGTCAAAATCCTAGAAGAACCAGAGCCAACTTGCTTCAAGGAAGCAGTTGGAAAGAAAAATTGGGAGGCAGCCATGGATGAGGAGATGGCAGCCTTGGATGCAAGCCACACTTGGAAATTGATGCCTTTGCCTCATGATAAGAAGGCGATTGACTGCAAGTGGGTATATAAGGTGAAGCACAATGCCGATGGGTATGTGAGCAGGTATAAGGCAAGTTTAGTTGCCAAAGGATATGCACAGACATATGGCATTGATTATGAGGAAACCTTTAGTCCAGTTGCAAGGATGGCAAGTGTGAGAGCAGTAATTGCTGTGGCTGCTACAAAAGGTTGGTCTTTGCATCAAGTGGATATAAAGAATGCCTTCTTGCATGGTGATTTGCAAGAAGAGGTCTATATGATGCAGCCAGAAGGTTATCAAGATGATGCACAGCCCCACGTTGCGTAAAGCCTTGTATGGCTTAAAACAGGCGCCCAGGCCTTGTGTCCTCTCTCTTTTGTGTATTGTGAAGAGAGCTGCAGTCGACGAGTCTCCTACCTCTCTCCCTATTTCTTTACAGAAGATCTGCCTAAGAATTTCCTCCTGCACACACTAAAGATCACAAGATCGATATCATCTATGGCAGTTCTCCACCCAACATCTCACCCTATAGGTTAACTATGCCTCAGTAAGAAGAAGTCCTCAAGCAAGGCAATGATCTACTAGATAGAGGTTGCTTGAGGGAGGATCTAGGCACGTGTTGAGTTGTTAACTACCTAACTAAAATGTAGAAACTAATCCACAAAAATCACATAAAAATATACCATGACACTAGATAAAGGGTGAAAGTGGGTGGAACCCTCGCTCAAAAGCTAGTAAGATTTATGCATACAACTACCTCTTATAAGATTGACTAGTGAAGGGCAATCGATTGTCAATCAGACACTCGAACCAAACACAACCAATCAATCAGAAGACTTTTTGCACTTTTGAAGAGGATGTACAAGGCTGAAGATGGCTCAATGAATACAATCAAGTCCCTTTGATGAGCCAAGGCTTCCAACATATCAATATGAAGAGGATGATCACCTTAATAAAAGGCAAAGTGGTTAGTGCAAAGGCCCCAAGTATTCCCATTTGAGCCAACTTGGGTTCAACACCTGGAATTATGGGATATGCCTTTGAAGCATCTTGGGATTGTTCTTACTGTGTAAAAGTGGCTCTTTCAAAAATGGGGGTGTGAGTGTGTGATACCTCCACAAAAACAACACAAAAGAGAAGATAGGAGGCATTCAATAAAAGGGATGTTTGAACTAACCATTTTTTCATCTTTATAGGAGGTAAAGTAGTTAGTGCAAAGGCCCCAAGTATTTCAGTTCGAGCCCACCTAGGTTCAACACTTGGTATCATAGGATATGCCTTTGAAGCATCTTGGGATTGTTCCTATACCATGTAAAAACTTTTAAAAAATGGGTGTGTGATACCTCCACAAAAACAACGCAAACGAGAATAAAGGAAGTGTCCAATAAAAGGGGTGTTTGCACTATTCATGTTATTACCATTATAGGAGGTAAAAGTGGTTAGCGAAGAGGCCCTAAGTATTATAGTTTGAGCCCACTTGGGTTCAACACTTGGAATCATAGGATATGCCTTTGAAGCATCTTGGGATTTTTCCTATCATGTAAAAACTGCTCTTTAAAAAAATGGGTGTGTGTGTGTGTGATATCTCCACAAAAATAACACAATCGAGAATATAGTAAGTGTCCAATAAAAGAGGCATTTTAATCATGCTACTCTTTGATTTAATGAAGAGGTTTTGTTGAAATTTTAGAATGTCCAATGACTTGTAATGTCCTTCATTGCGAGCTCTCCCACCCATGCATGGCTCTTTTAAAAATGGGGGGGTGTGTGATACCTCCACAAAAACAACACAAAAGAGAAGATAGGAAGCATTCAATAAAAGGGATGTTTGAACTAACCATTTTATCATCTTTATAAGAGGTTGAGTAGTTAGTGCAGAGGCCCCAAGTATTTCAGTTTGAGCCCACCTAGGTTCAACACTTGGAATCGTAGGCACACTTGGAATCGTAGGCTATGCCTTTGAAGCATCTTGGGATTGTTCCTATACCATGTAAAAACTGCTCTTCTAAAAAAATGGGAGCAAGTATGTGATACCTCCACAAAAACACAAAGGAGAATAAAGGAGGTGTTTGCACTAACCATGTTATTACCTTTATAGGAGGTAAAGTGGTTAGCGAAGAGGCACCAAGTATTATAGTTTGAGCCCACCTAGGTTCAACACTTGGAATCATGGGATATGCCTTTGTGAAACATCTTGGGATTGTTCCTATCATGTAAAAACTGCTCTTTAAAAAAATGGGGGGGTGTGTGATATCTCCACAAAAATAACCCAATCGAGAATATAGTAAGTGTCCAATAAAAAAGGGGCATTTTAATCACGCTACTCTTAAATTTAATGAAGAGGTTTTTGTTGAAATTTTGGAATGTCCAATGACTTGTAATGTCCTTCCTTGAGAGCTCTCCCAGCTCTGCTTTTAACTCGAATGCTTTTTGTTTGTGACAAAAAGAATGTAACCAGCTACAATAATGGCAATGCATGGCACGAAATTTTAACGTTGAAATTTTCTACAATCAACCCAATGTTTACACTTTACTTTACAAGCTTTCATGTGGCAACCAAAGAGCTTTTGCCATGTGGCATTGTCTTAGCTCTTCTCTCTACTGAGTTGGGTTGAAGGATTTGTATTCCCTACTTCACATGCCACATAAAAGCATCAACTACCTCATTTGCAATCCTCCAACCTCTCGTGTATAACATCAAAGCTTTGAGATCAATCTCCCACCCTTTTAAGTTAAAACTTAGATGGGAAATTTGAAATTTAAAAGTTAAAACATTTCAAAGTCTGCGTCGACTATTGATCATGTTCAATTGACGTATTTGCTTTCAACCAAGCACTCGTTACTCATTGAAATGAAGCAAGGACTGTAAAAGCTCTGGAGCCAAGGTCTGGGCTTTACTGCAACATGGCTGCCATGGGGTGGTTTCAAAGTCTGCGTCGACCATTGATCATGTTCAATTGACGTATTTGCTTTCAACCAAGCACTCGTTACTCATTAAAATGAAGGAAGGACTGTAAAAGCTCTGGAGCCAAGGTCTGGGCTTTACTGCAACATGGCTGCCATGGGATGGAAACCACAAATTAGCCTATTCTCTCGACTCTCGACAAGAAATCATCGAGGAGAGTAGATAACAATCTCAAGATGCTAGACCACCCCGAAGTCACATAGTAGTTCTGTCTAGCAAGGTGGGCAATGGAATATCTTCGATTGGTAACATACTCTCGAGGGATTTCTTGGACTGGCCTTTTGAATTCAACAACGATCTGATAGTTCACTCGAGCTAGCAATTTTGGGAGGAAGCTAATGAAGAATGGACGATGGTAGAAGAGCCAAGATTCAATGATTGTCACCAACTGGTACTCTTTCAGAGATGTCTACAAGATCTAGCAAGGAACCCGAAGACTACTTGTGTATGTGATGTGAAGAAAGCTTCGCAGTGCTCCTTGATTCACGAGGCATGCTGGAAGGTTTCATAGAGAATAGTCGCCACAAGGTAAACCCACGTCACTACCGAGGTAAATTATTTACAAACCGACTCTTTGGAATTGCACCTTGATTCACGAGCTTCGCAATGCTCCTTGATTGACGAGGCATGCTGGAAGGTTTTATAGAGAATAGTCGCCACCACAGATAAACCCGTCACTACCTAAGTAAATTATTTACAAACAGACTTTTTGGAATTGCCATTGATTACGAAGGCCATGTAACTTCAAGAACGCAGTAGGCAACGTCACTACCTGGGTGAATTATTTACAAACTCGCTCTTTAGAGCCCTTGTTTACGACGGCCAGGTTACTTCAAGAATGCAGTTTCATGTGGACCAAACGCACTTGGCCAAGTTAAATCGGACGTTTACCATCTATCTGTATTTTCAGCAACCAGTTGCGTCTCATGGTGTTTGCTATCGCATTTCACGTTGCTCCGCTTCGACATGGCTTATAACAAGGAATGCAAGTATAAACAGAGCAATTAAAATACACGAGCTTAGCCGCCAAACTAACAGTCCCATCGACCAACCAAATAAACAACTTAGAACACATTTAAATATTAATATTCAAAAAGAAAACTTTCCCACAAATTTCAAGATAGATCGAACTGGGAATAAACCCAAATCCATCACACTGCGTTGATGGATGCGAAGCTCAACATACAAGCATACCACAGTCAGATTTTTCCTACGGCTGGACGAGCTGAAAGGGCACGATTTACGGTGACCCAAAGTCGGATCAGGGCATTAGCAGGTAGTACTAGAATGATTTAGGCGTGCATATTGGCCATCTCGAATCTTTGAGCCTGCTGACGGGCAAGTTCCGGGCTCTCCAATGCATCGCTGAACTGCTGCCGCACTTGCTCGGGAGTGAAAGCAAAGCTGTTAGAAGTGTAAGAATTCAAAAGCGAAGCAGTTCCCTGACGCGCCAGCTCGCTGTACTCATCCTGGTTAGAGTTGACAAGGGCTTGCATAAGAGTCATACGATCTCCATAAACTGAGGAAGAGCGGCCTCCGAATATTTTTCCAAGCAAACCGAATCCTGAGAGGAAACTTGGCCACTTGGCACCGCCACCTTTCCAGAAACTGCAAGTGATAAATATTCAAGTTTAAAAAACAGGTAAGAGCGAAAAACTTCGTATCATTTGCCAAAAAGGGAAGACTTTCGAACACTCACTCGCAAGAACCCTTCCCACCGTAGCCTGCGCCGTATCCACCAGACGGAGAGGAAGGAGGGGTGAGAACAGGAGAGCTAATGGGAGAACCGATGACAGGAGAGGAGATGGGAGACCCAATAACGGGAGAAGAAATGGGAGAGCCAATGCCGGGTGAGGAAATGGGAGAGCCAACGACGGGGGAAGAGATGGGGGAAGAAACGACAGGAGACGAGCCAGAGCTAGGGGTGCTACCACCATAAGGAGGGGAAGAAACAGTAGGAGGGGTTTCGACGGGAGAGGAACCAGAGGAAGGTGTATAAGAAGGCGAGGAAGGAGGGGTTTCGATGGGGGAAGAGCCAGAAGAAGGTGGTGTATAGGATGGAGAGGAAGGAGGGGTTTCAATGGGAGAAGAACCAGAGGAAGGAGATGGAGAAGAACCAGAGGAAGGAGGTGTATAAGTTGAGGGAGGAGGGGTTTCGATAGGGGAGGAACCAGAAGAAGGAGGTGTATAAGATGGCGAGGAAGGAGGGGTTTCGACAGGGGAAGAACCACAGGAAGGTGGTATATAGGATGGAGAGGAAGGTGGAGTTTCAATAGGAGAAGAACCAGAGCTACCAGAAGGTGAAGGTGATGACCCAGAAGGTGAACTCCCTGAAGGAGATTGATAATACCCCAAATCACGTCCCTTCGCCCTTGCCGAAATTGAAGGTATTCCCGCGACACAGAGTGCAAGCATGAAAAACAAAGCTACGCAGGCGCGCTCCATCTTCGCTGTATATCACCCTGTGCTCCTTCCTCTCTTCAATTTCACTCTCAGCTCAATATGTCCTTCTCGACCACCTCCGAAGGTTATATACTCGCCCGCCGATGAGCCGAGTAGCCGCAAGCCAGTCATCTTCTTCCCCGAATACTTCCTCTGATGCGAGCTCTGTGCAGCTTGGTCCACCTAATTTTGACCCCAACGCCACCCTTCATCAATGAGCTTCGCGGTGCCGCGAGCAGTTGGTGGATTTCATCTCTGTATACATAATATTACGATATACCATGTCCCTGCATTCATGCATTCATGCGGCCCTTCACTTCTAGAGCACACCTGCTTGGTAACTTCCACATGTCTGTGTCTGCGGGTCTGCCATACATGATACACCCGCGGCCCGCCTCACAATATAAAACTTCCCGCTCCCAGCGCGCTTCACAGCTCAGGTGACTCCCAATAGCGACTCACGTAAGCTATCGTCAGGTGTTCGCTTTTTTTCATTTTCCCAAGTAACATTCAAGGGACGCGCTTTCTCGCTGATTCCAAGTAAATCCACCGGCTGTGAACAAAGTGGCCTTTATGTTGCTATTACCAAGAGCCGTTATTACACCAACCTCCTAAAGATTCACAGCCGCCTGGGTGGACGGTAGAACGAGACTACCAAAACATGTGCTGCTCTGAAATGCATCATCATAGGCAGCGTTATGCGTTACCTTTTAGTTACAAAATTTCGAGCTTAACCCAACTGTTCTGAGGAGGAGGAGTTGCAAGTCGGCAGATCGGGCAGACCACTCAACTGTGCAGCACTGGAGTGTGCACTGTGCACCTCTTCAACCTCTACGCGGCATTTGTGCACGGTCATTTATTGTGAGCGTCATGTATTCTTTAACACGCGCAACGTGTAAGATTCCAGCTCGGTTGTTTCTGAGTTACAACTGAATTTTCAGGTTAGGCGGTGCTTGTACGCTGAAGCGCTGGCCACTCTATTTTTCTAAAGACTAGGGTAGGGCAAATTCGCACAGTCCCATCCGTTGCCATCAATTTGTCTGATGGCAGCAATTTTGCTAGGGGCCTTACGATTGTTGTGGGGTGAGAGGCCCAGCGCTTTGAAAATGTGTGTATTTGGTCAAAAAATTTGTGTTGAATTTGGCCGGCGAATCTTGGTTGTAGACCGACGGAAAGGTGGTGGCTCACTTCTCCCAGCCAGACACGAAGAAGGAAAACCCAAACAAACACGAAATTTCGGGAAGGAAAGCGCCGTCGGAAAGAAGAAATGCCATTTGGAGAAGGCTTCCTTCAACCTTGCGCCCACAAAGACTGCTCTGCTACAATCTAAAGCGACTGCGAACTATATCTACCCTATTAATGGCTATCCCATTTGACTTAAGCCACATGCTACAATTCATCTGTGCGCTTTGTTTGTGCGTAGCTTCTCAAGTTAATCAACTCCTATCTGTTCGTAAAAGCAAGGCCAACGCAATCAACTCCTATCTGTTCGTAAAAGCAAGGCCAACGCCTTGTTTTGTTAAATTGCGCATGTGCATAGCCAAGGGTTTAACCCACACACGGCGGGGGTCGCGGGAAAATGAATCCTAGCCATTCGATGGGGGGGGATGGTGTGGACTTGCTCCTACACTTGATCCACTTTAAGAGAGGGTGGCATTTTGATAGGTTGCCCTATTAACCCACTTAAAGGGAAGTCATGCAATATGGGGAGGAAATAAGGCATCCTTTGGATTCACTTTAAAATATACGCCATGGTCTAAACATAAGGCAAGATATAAGGTAGACCATGGTTGCCCTTTTGGACATAGGGCAAGAAATAGCTTTAGATGCGCTATTGGATAAATCTACAAAAAGTTCATGGTCATCATGATGAGTTGGACAAGCTCTGTCAATGACATACATTTATTGAGCAATTGATCCTTCTACCATAAAACGTAGCAAGGGTAGCTATTGAATGGTCAAAAGTTTACAGGTGTATATTTATCGTGCCATGAGTACATTGATGGGGATGGTGGGTGCTTGCTCCTCCCATGGCTGATGCACTAAGATAAAAATTGTGAATTGAAAGGTTAAGCCAAGAAGGCAGCATTTCAATAGGCCATCCTATTAACCCACTAAAAAGGAAGCCATGCAATGTGGGGAGGAAATAAGGTAGCCTTTGGCTTACCTTTAAAATATAGGGTAAGGACTAAACATGAGGCAAGATATAGGTTAAGCATTGTTGCCCTTTTGGACAAAGGGCAAGAAATATGAAATCGTTAGATGCTTTATTAGCTTAAGCTTTTTGGTACAAACTTGACTTCGAGCAGTTAAAAGAGTAGTCAATTTTTATTCAATGGAAATCATACCCATATGGATGGATTCCATAATTCTTGAAGTATTTTTAATAGAAGTTGGGACATGCTAAAAATTTCATTGACAAAGTTATGAACAAAAAAGTCCACACGAACATTTTTTTTAGTAAGTCACCTTACGGGTCACCCTTTACAGCCATTAATATATTTCAAGTAACATCAAGTCTAAAGTACAAATCCCTAGAACAATGAGATTATTATTCATTAAAGAGAAATGGATTTCAGAAAAGTGTATATATATGTGTACACACACACACACACATATGTATGTATGTATGTATCTATATATATATATAAGTGGATTTTTTCTACAAGACTAGTGTTAAATTATTTTAGGATTTAAGATCTTTTTTTTTGGGCCTATTACAACCCTATAGTTCTAAAGAAACTCTAAAATGCAATAAATTTGTTGTAAAGCAACTTAACCCAAAATTATTTACATAATAATATACTTGAATACGTGTGAGCCCCCCAATATGCGGAGGAGAAGGCACTTGAGTAGATAGGTACCCTAGTTTTTAGACACCAAATGGCGGCCATGTGTGGCTTGATGTGGTTGGATGACTTTAGATAGGGTTGGTACATCGCTAACTAGGCTACATATAAGTTTGGGAAGGCATCCCATGACTAACTACACGAGGGTAGGCGGAGCTTATCCTAAGGCATCCCACTCTTGGGTTGTGGGGCCCATTTAGGGCCCCAAATGATGAATTCATGTGTCTCTCAGCCAAATAGAAAACCTTAGGCTAGTTGCTCTAACCTGTTCCACCGATCTATCAATTGGCCGGTGTCCAAGCTAGTGATCGACCCCCAGGAGAGGCTGCACTGGGCTAATTGGGTCAGTGCCCCCGACTGGGTCTAACCAAACATGTCTTGGTTGGCTATATATGAGCGAGTCCATAAGGTCCATATTCGCCACAACTATAGCAGTCCTATTTCCAAAGCATACAGCCTCCGTCCTCTACTATTTCCAGAATGCCATCGAACCTTCTTCATAGGAGCGCATCACTGGGAGGCTAGCACCATCATTGTATCAGCTTTTAGTTATAAAAACTTCAGTTCTCCATATTGTCATCTTTTCTCTCTTCCATACAAGATCCTATTATCTATCATGCATTGATGTCGTATTCTTTTCTTACATGGTATCAAACCTTAGGATCTAGCAAGAAGATTTTGTAGTGTGTTTCTACTTGTGAGTAGATTGTGAGAGATGGCTCAACCTACAAGACTATGAATCCCACCTTTTAGCAAAAGCAAAAAGTTGGATGGCTCCAACTACTCTCTCTAGAAGGTTCACAATGAAGGCCATCTTAAGCGCTTATGAGCTTTAGGACACTGCTATAGGGGTGGACATGATGCCAATATTACGAGACCAGATTCGGCCATTGTAGGGTAGAATATAGTGCCGATAGCAATGGAGATTCAACTTTAGACAAGAAGGGATGCACATGCTCTATGTTCCATTGTTTGTAGCATGAGTGATTTAATTATGGTGTTGATTCAACATGTCGACACATTAACGAAGGCATGGACAATCTTGAAAAATTAGTACGAGACCACGAATCAGACGTGGATTTAGAATGTGGATAATCAACTCGCAAACGAGTGCTTATTTGAGTCTAAAGCAGTAGAGAAATTCGTGACTAAGGTGAAAATCTACAAGATCATACTACAATCGGCATCACCATCATGAGCGAGGATTCAACATGCCATTGCATACAGATTCTTCCACCAAAGTACAATAGCCTAGTTATGGGCGATGAATACACAGAATAGAAATCTTCCCCTCAACTTTGAAGATTTCAATGCTATGCTTCTGGAGGAGG